>NC_134397.1:31678447-32281092 GCF_050003625.1 Haematobia irritans
TATTTTTGTGTCCAATATTACCAGTTGCCATGTAATAATTCAGTTTTAATACAAAACTAATTTGTGATTACATTCCACGCTTAATGAATGTATGAAACGCAAAAAAAAATTGATTTTATTTCATGTAAAAAAGAAGAACAATTCTTTGATTTTTAATGCCAACAAATTAATATTCCCTTGATTTATTTTCGTTTCATTTTGTGCCACAACCCATAGGAAAAATTTATTAAATTTTTCCAATATTTTTTATTCACCTGAAAATTACCAAGAAACATTATTATGTGAAATAATGCCTTAATGTTATTAGATATTATTGAAGCTTTGCAGGAGCAACTTTCAAAATTCAATAAATTGTGTTTTGCCTAACAATTTCGAGGCAATAGCTTTACACAGATTCTGTTGCAGGGTAAAAGTATGTGTGTGTGTGCCGGATGTTTGTATAAGATTGGCTGGGGCGTGGCAATAAATATTTCGTTTTATTTTTAAAAGGTTTTCATTAGAGGCCACATTCTACCTCCATCTCCATCATTGCCTACTGCCTTCATTGAGTTTTTAATATACGTAAAATATATCCAATTGTTTTGGCATAACGAAATTGTAAAAGCAATCGATTATTTAAAGATATTTTTAAAATTCTCTTACTTTTATTTGAGGTTTCCACAAACGAAAAATTTCATTCCTCAAAGACAATCCAAGGTGAGGGGGAAAAAACTCCACATTTTGAAGAGCATTAAACGAAAAGTTTTTCATGTTCTACTGTGGTACATTTTGTGTTGTTCCTAATGAAACCATAGACATAAGTAAAAACAGAAAATAAAATATAAAATAAGAAAAAAACATTGTACTTTGCTCACAAGTAGGTATTAACTTTTAAGTACTAAGCTCTAAAAAAAAATCTCATTCACCAAAGCAAAATAAGAAAACATCTTGCAAATGAAAAAAGACTCTTAAGATACTTATGGTCGGGACTTGGGTTTTGTTAATCATCGGTTTGAAGTTTGAATGAGTCGTCGTTTGTGGAAATGCAATGAAAACACTTTAAAGAGGAAATGAATTGAGCATAGAATTTCAGAAGTTCTAAAAATGTTGTGGAGTTTCCACAATAAACAAATACTTAAGAAAATTTAAAATAAGTATTGGGATGGCTAAATTTTATTGTACCCTAAACCACATAGTGGTCAGGGTATAATAACTTTGATTTGCCAAAAAATGTGCCTATTAGAAATATTGATTTTAGACCCCATAACATATATACCGATCGACTCAAAATCACCTACTGAGTCGATCTAGCCCTTGGTGTCCGTCCTTCAGTCCGTCCTTCCGTGTATTTCTTGTTCACCAGGATTCCGGTCGCACTTATTAACCGATTTTGATGAAATTTGATGTGTGATGCTTTTTGGCACAAGGACGAACGCTATTGAATTTGGAAAAAATCGGATCAAATTTAGATATAGATCCCATATATATTTATTGCCCGATTTCAATAAATGGAGTCCGATTGCGTTCATTTACTAACCAATTGACGTCAAATTTACCACACAGCAATCTAATTTACCACCTTTCAAGTGTGCAAAATTTTATCGAAATCGGTTCCGATTTAGATATAGCTGGTTGGCTGATAAGTCCCCCACATTTTTTTGTAAAAATTCGTTTTTCTTATTATACCCTCCACCATAGGATGGGGGGTATATTAACTTTGTCATTCCGTTTGTAACACATCGAAATATTGCTCTAAGACCCCATAAAGTATATATATTCTGGGTCGTGGTAAAATTCTGAGTCGATCTGAGAATGTCCGTCCATCCGTCCGTCCGTCCGTCAGTCTGTTGAAACCACGCTAACTTCCGAACGAAACAAGCTATGGACTTGAAACTTGGCACAAGTAGTTGCTATTGACGTAGGTCGGATGGTATTGCAAATGGGCCATATCGGTCCACTTTTACGTATAGCCCCCATATAAACGGACCCCCAAATTTGGTTTGCCGATCCTCTAAGAGACGCAAATTTCATCCGATCCGGCTGAAATTTGGTACATGGTGTTAGTATATGGTCTCTAACAACCGTGCAAAAATTGGTCCACATCGGTCCATAATTATATATAGCCCCCATATAAACCTATCCCCAGATTTGACCTCCGGAGACCCTTGGAAGAGCAAAATTCATCCGATTCGGTTGAAATTTGGTACGTGATATTAGTACATGATATTTAACAACCATGCCAAAAGTGGTCCATATCAGTCTACACGCACAGAAAAAACATGTTTGGACATGGTTGTCGCATCCATTTAATGCTTATTTAGAGTATGTAATTGTCGCGAAAACCATGTATTTTGTCTTTGTAAAAATAATTTTCGAGCGGAGAAAAATGTATGTTGGCAATAAGCATTTAAATGGTTCTCAAATGCCGCAAACATGTTCTATTATTTAAATGATAGAATTTGAGACCATTATATGGTCAGGAAAATCATGTATCTGACCATTCAATTTTTTTACTTTTTTGCAGAGAAAAAAGTATTTTTATAGTTTACGTATAGACATGTCTACAACCATTTCATGGCCATGAAGACCATGTACATTGTTTTCGTGACCATTTAATTTTTTAATTTTTTTGCAGCGACAAGAATTTTTTAAAAACATTGAGCAGGTACACACGATTTTCATTTTGCGCGTCAGTCGTGTGTTGATTGTTTCTTGGAATGGACGGAGAATACGGAATTATTGTGTTTTGTGTTAATTTATTTATTCAGAAATGGCACGTGGTTTTATGTGAATACAAAAAAGGAAAGTGTAATTGAAAAAAATATACCTTGGTTTTTGTTCTGCATTTTGATATATGGTATAATTTATTTTTATTTGCAGTTACATGATGTCTGCGTTTGTACATTTGATGGGCACGAAGTAAATATGGAATGATTACTTATTGTTGAAATTGAACCAAACTAGAGTGTGTAAAAATATGTGAAGTTTGCTTGCACGACATTATAAATACAAATAAACAATGAATTAGTTTATAAATAAATAAAAACAAATAAATAAAGTTGATTTTGTGTTTTCTTTTCTCAAGTGGTGTACTTTTTCGACGACGAAAAAAGTTTTTTCATAAAAATCAAAACATTTTAGGTTGTGACCATGTTCTTTTAACTAGAAGAAAAACATTTTTGACGAATAACATAACATTTTAGATAGTGACCATTGTCTTTTAATGGAAACAAAATTCTTTTTATCAATATAATAACATTTTAGATGAGCACAATTGTATTTTTCTTAGAACCATGTTCACTGAGCCAACATGGTTGCAGGTTAAAATGTTACATGGTCGCCGCAAAAATAGCTGCTATCATATTATTTTGCTCTTCGAATATGATTGTGGCAATCATGTTTCTTCTCTGCGTGTATAATCATGTATAGCCCCCATATAAACCGATCCCGAGATTTGGTTTTGGAGCCACTTGGAGGAGCAAATTTCATCCGAGTCAGTTGCAATTTGGTACGTGATGTTAGTATATGGTATCCAACAACCATGCAGGAATTGGTTCATATCAGTCCATAATTATATATAGCCCCCATACAAACCGATCCCCAGATTTGGCTTGCGGAGCCTCTAAGAGAAGCAAATTTCATCCGATCCGGCTGAAATTTGGTACATGGTCTAGTTATATGGTCTCTAACAAGCATGCACAAATTGGTCCACATCGGTCCATAATTATATATAGCCCCCATATAAACCGATCCCCAGATTTGGCTTGCGGAGCCTCTAAGAGAAGCAAATTTCATCCGATCGGGCTGAAATTTGGTACATGGTGTTAGTATATGGTCTCTAACAACCATGTAAAAATTGGTCCACATCGGTCCATAATTATATATAGCCCCCATATAAACCGATCCCCAGATTTGACCTCCGGAGCCTCGTGGAAGAGCAAAATTCAACCGATTCGGTTGAAATTTGGTATGTGGTGTTAATAGATGGCCTCAAACACCCATGCAAAAAGTGGTCGAAATCGGTCCATAATTATATATAGCCCCCATATACACCGATCCACAGATTTGACCTCCGGAGCCCCTTGGAAGAGCAAAATTCATCCGATTCGGTTGAAATTTGGTACGTGATGTTAGTACATGATATTTAACAACCATGCCAAAAGTGGTCCATATCAGTCTATAATCATGTATAGCCCCCATATAAACCGATCCCGAGATTTGGTTTTGGAGCCACTTGGAGGAGCAAATTTCATCCGAGTCAGTTGAAATTTGGTACGTGATGTTAGTATATGGTATCCAACAACCATGCAGGAATTGGTTTATATCAGTCCATAATTATATATAGCCCCCATATAAACCGATCCCCAAATTTGACCTCCGGAGCCTTTTGGAGAAGCAAAATTCATCCGATCAGGTTGAAATTTGGTACGTGGTCCATATCAGTCCATAATAATATATAGCCCCCATATAAACCGATCCCGAGATTTAGTTTTGGAACCTCTTAGAGGAGCAAATTTCATCCGAGTCAGGTAAAATTTGGTACATTGTGCTAGTAAATGGCCGTTAACAACCATGCCTAACTAGATCCATATCGGTCTATAGTTATATTTAGCCCTCAAATAAGTCGATCCCCAATCACACAAAAATTGATCCATATCAAGTTCATAATTGTATATAGCCCACATATAAGCGACCCCCATATTTCAATTCTGGCTCTCTACGTACCGTGCAAAAGTCCATATAGATTCGTAATTATTTGTAGACTTACCTATACATACCTTTTTTGTCTAATATATACCACGCATGGACTAACTCACAATTTAGAAATCGATGTTAAGAAGTTTTAAGATACCACAACCCAATTAATTCGATTGTGGATGGCAGTCTTTCGTAGAAGTTTCTACGCAATCCATGGTGGAGGATACATAAGATTCGGCCTGGCCGAATTTACGGCCGTATATACCTGTTCTACTTACGAAAATAAAATCCATCTCTAGAAGAGCACCTTTTCATGACCCTCCAATTTAGCTTATCCTCTCATTATTTTATTCTGTGTATTTATTATTTTTTTGTATATGTTTAAAAGTGCATTGAAACAATTACAGGGAATATTAAGGCTAGGGCAATATCAAATATAACTGGACCTTATACAATTGTGACTTAACTTAAATCTCAATTTCTCGTATACCTAGAGTATATCTCAAACAATAATAGATACCTCACCATAGATAGCCATTCTAAGAAATCAACTTCCAACAGGAAACCAAGACAATCAACCATGCCGATGCCTCCATTAATTACTGAATAAAATATTTTCACTATATAGGTAATTTATATAAGGTCCTCTGTAAACACTATAATTAATTATATGAACAACATACCATGGCAATGTGAGAGGGCTGCCTAGAAGGAAGGATAGAAGTGTAAATATCTCACTTGTCCGGGCAAAGAAGTAAAAGACCAGGAGCACAACAATATTGATTATTATGGCCAAAGTTTATGGTTTTAGTTTGAATAATGTTCACTCGAAGCAGTTCCCTGGATAAATTCCTCTGTGCATTCTCAAATTAACGAAGAAGCATTTTGCTGAAAATATGGTCGTCAATGGAGTTCACATTGCCTGAATGCTTGGTTTTGCTTGCGTGTGTCGTTATTAGAATAAAACCACAACTGCTACAGCAAGCACTTAAATCTACATTAAAAATTGGTTAGTGCCATTAAATGCCGATACTTTATATTATCATTATAATCATCGGTGGTAAGCTTGGTGGTAGCTTAAGAGGACAGAGAAAGAGAGAGGGGAGAAATAGCCACTGACATCATACTCATTATTTCCAAGGGCTATCAATATCATTTATCCCCAAAAGGCCAAAGTGGTTTGTGGTGGAAATATTTTAGTTGAATTTTTGCTAAACATTTAAATTGATAGCGAATAAAAATCAGCAAAGTTTTACTATGCGATTAAAAGCAGTTTAAAGGCAACAAGATTTCCTTGTAAATAAATTTAGGAGTGAGATTGAATAAACTTGAACCACTACATATAGAAATTTTTTCAATATATTGTTATAAAGGGTGATTTGTTAAGAGCTTGATAACTTTAAAAAAAAAAAACGCATAAAATTTGCAAAATCTCATCGGTTCTTTATTTGAAACGTTAGATTGGTCCATGACATTTACTTTTTGAAGATAATTTCATTTAAATGTTGACCGCGGCTGCGTCTTAGGTGGTCCATTCGGAAAGTCCAATTTTGGGCAACTTTTTCGAGCATTTCGGCCGGAATAGCCCGAATTTCTTCGGAAATGTTGTCTTCCAAAGCTGGAATAGTTGCTGGCTTATTTCTCTAGACTTTAGACTTGACGTAGCCCCACAAAAAATAGTCTAAAGGCGTCAAATCGCATGATCTTGGTGGCCAACTTACCGGTCCATTTCTTGAGATGAATTGTTCTCCGAAGTTTTCCCTCAAAATGGCCATAGAATCGCGAGCTGTGTGGCATGTAGCGCCATCTTGTTGAAACCACATGTCAACCAAGTTCAGTTCTTCCATTTTTGGCAACAAAAAGTTTGTTAGCATCGAACGATAGCGATCGCCATTCACCGTAACGTTGCGTCCAACAGCATCTTTGAAAAAATACGGTCCAATGATTCCACCAGCGTACAAACCACACCACACAAACCGCAGTTCTTGAACGGCTTCTGGTTGCTCTTCACTCCAAATGCGGAAATTTTGCTTATTTACGTAGCCATTCAACCAGAAATGAGCCTCATCGCTGAACAAAATTTGTCGATAAAAAAGCGGATTTTCTGCCAACTTTTCTAGGGCCCATTCACTGAAAATTCGACGTTGTGGCAGATCGTAAGTCTATTCATGATGAAATGTCAAAGCATACTGAGCATCTTTCTCTTTGACACCATGTCTGAAATCCCACGTGATCTGTCAAATACTAATGCATGAAAATCCTAACCTCAAAAGAATCACCCTTTACATATACAGAATAATTGACCGTAGATATTGTCAAAGATCTTTCGCTACACAGAAAAAAAAAAATCACAAAAATTTTTCCAATTAAAGTCTTAATTGAGTTTTACAAAATATTCATTTAAAAATTTAATTGAATCAAAAAATGTTTTAATTGAAGTAAACATCAACCAAACAAATTAATAGTATCAATTAATTTTTTAATTGGTTCAATTAATTTTTCAATTGACTGTCAATTAATTTTTTAATTGATACTATCATTTCTGTGATTGAAGACATTTCAATTGAAAAATTAATTGGATCAATTAATTTCGTGATTGAATCAATTTTTTTTTTTTATTTTGTGTATATAAGCATCTACTGAGTTTTTCAGAAATTGTATCCATTAAGGTTTTTATTAAATTTTTACCATGACTTTGGACCCCTTTCCTGTAGTCTTTGTTTTATAGCTTCCTCCGTGGGATGGTGATAAGTTTGGAATTTCGTTCGAACTATCGATTTTCGACAATATAAACTATTCTAATTCTAGGTTAGGGAGAAATTCCTCAGTACAGTCCACATGTATGTCATTTTCACTTCAAATGAAACTTTTTTTCAAATCAAATGGAACCTTTTGCAATTCATATGAGTCGTGACTCACGCTGACGACAACGGGGTGAGTGTGCGTGATTAGCCAATCAAATGTCGTGCATGAGCGTGAGTCACGAAAATATTATCTTCGTGAGTGTGCGTGAGTAACGAATTTCGGAAAAACACGCTCACGAAAATAATCCCGCTTACGACCATAAAATGCTTACGAGTTGAATTCATTTATAATTTTAGTGACATCCTAGGTGGTAAAAGTTTTATAACGCACTCGATTTTAACCATACTCATGTTTTCAGTCAGGTTCTATAGGTAAATCACTCTTAAAATTATTCGTGAGTCACGACAAAATTTTAACCTGTACTCTCTGTGAAAAACTTCAATTTAATCGAAGTGAAATTATGACTTTCGGTGGCGTTATATATGGAAGCTATATCTAAATTTGAACCGATTTCAACCAAGTTTGGCAGACATAGTGAAAATGTTTATTTTACTCCTTGTGCCAAATTTTATGTAAGTCGGAGTATACTGTGGCCTCTGGAGTCAAGAGTAAATTTCAACCAAATTTGGCATAAATAGCAATAATATTAATTCTATTCCCTGTACATAGCCTCACATAAATCGAAGTAAAACTTTGGACTCTATGTTCATATGAGTGTTAATCGGGCGAAAGATATATATGGGACCAATATCTAAATCTTAACCGATTTCTTCAAAAATTAATATGGTTCTGTTCTGATCCAAAAAACATATGTGTGCCAAATTTGAAGTCGATTGGTCTAAAATTGCAACCTAGACTTTGATCACAAAAATGTGTTCACAGACATGCGAACGGACGGATATGGCTAAATCGACTCAGAGGCCGACCCTGAGCATTATTGCCAAACACACCATATGTCTATCTCGTCTCCTTCTGGGTTTGCAAATATATGCATTAACTTATAATACCCTGTTCCACAGTGCGGCGCAGGGTATACAAATACCATTCAAGAGCCGTCTTGCAAATATTGCATGAAACTAAATGCCGCCAAAAATTTGTACATACTTTTAACTGATTAATAAAGGCGAATACTCTTTTCCGCCAACACTGTTTATGCACAAATTATATATTTAATATATTAGAGCTTAATATTACAAATGCTTGGCTTTTCATATCACTACTGCAAATTCCTTGCCTTACAAGGAAGTTTTTTCAGAGTTTTTGGTTGGCTTCTGTTCTATATTTTTCCCTTCATTACAGTTTATACATATTTGAAAATTAGGTTATATACACTTAATTCTATTATATTAACAAAATATTTAATAAAAATGTGTCCATACTCTTTTACGAAAAATTATAGAAAATGTTTTTCCTATAAGCCTCTAGTTTTGGCAATATATTGCATTTAATATAAATTCCTACAAAATCTTTAGTGGATTTTCATAAAATTACATATTTGGCATTTTTTGTGTTTCTCCCTTTTTTGTTTTCTTCATCCAACATTTGGCTAATACCTTAAAAAACAAATGTTTTTCCCTTAAATAGGATATTGTGTTAATGTTCCACACAAAACAGTCTGCATGTATGAAATTATGTTATGTGGTTACTTCCGGTTCCTCTTCTCCAAGTCAGTGTGTGTGTGTGGAATGTTGTTGAGTGTATCTTTGGTTTTTGTATTGGGTTTTTGCAACCAAATTATATTTTTGCCTCTCCGCCAAAAAAAAAAAGAAAAAAGTTAACGACTTTGGCCATTTAATGTTTAATACAAGAAGCCCATTAACACACTTTGCTAGTTGGCATTCGTTGTTGGCGGTTGTTGACTTTGTTGTCGCTACTACAACTGCTCTCATTGTTACTGATGATGTTGTTATTCATGTTCCTATTGGTATTGTTGTTGTTGTTTTTTGTTTTTGCCCCATTATTATTATTATTGTTTGTCTTGTGTGCTATATACGCTACTTTAACACCAATACCATTACCAACACCACGATTACCACGAACATTATTGTTGGTTTATACTGTGGGAGAAATACGAAATAGATTAAAGCCAAGTCGTAGCCTTTCTCATCCGATATTCGTGATTTTTTGTAAGATGGGTGTTCTTAGACACTTTGGGAGCTTTTGAATTTGGAATCAATTGGAATAAATTCCGTTTATATTTGTAAAATCCCACATATGCCTTTCTCACTCTTTCTTCACTACTAAGCTCATAGACAATTTGTTATCACTTGAACTCTAAAGTCTGTTCTCCACTTTCTGGAAGTATGAACAAAAATTTACAAAAAATTTACCAAAAACTACGAAATAAAAATTTTTATTTTTTTAGTGTCGCACCAAATTTTTGTGGTTATTACAGAAAATTTAATTTATACCAAAAATTTTAAAAAATTTTATTTCTACAGAGATTTTTGTCAAAATTTTATTTCTATAGAAAATTTTTAAAAATTTTCTTTTCTGTAGAAAATTTTGTCAAAATTTTATTTCTATAGAAAATATTGTGCAAAACGTATTTCTATAGAAAATTTTGTCAAAAGTTTATTTCAATAGAAAATTTTGTCAGAATTTTGCTTCTGTAGAAAATTTTGTCAAAATTTTATTTTGATATAAATTTTGCCAAAATTTTTTTTTCTATAGAAAATTTTGTCAAATGTTTATTTCTATAGGAAATTTCGTCAAAATTTTATTTCTATATAAAATTTTGCCAAAATTTTATATCTACAAAAAATGTTGTCAACATTTTATTTGTCGAACCAAATTTTTGTGGTTATTACAAAAAATGTGGTTTGAACCGAAAATTTTTCGAAATTTTCTTCTTAATAGGAAATTTTGTCAAAATTTTATTTCTATAGAAATTTTTGTCAAAATGTTATTTTTTTATTTCTACCGAAAAATTTTCAAAATTTTCTTTTATATAGAAAATTTTGTCATAATTTTATTTCTATAGAAAATATTGTCAAAAACGTATTTTTATAGAAAATTTTGTCAAAATTTTACTTCTGTAGAAAATTTTATTTAATAGAAAATTTTGTCAAAATTATATTTCAATAAAAAATTTTGTAAAATTTTACTTCTGTATGTTTTTTTATTTTTATTTCTGTGGAAAATTTTGTAAAAATTTATTTCTATCTAAAATTTTGCAAAAATTTTATTTCTATGGAAAATTTTTTCAACATTTATTTTTCGAACCAAATTTTTGTGGCTATTACAGAAAATGTACCAAAAATTTTTCAAAATTTTCTTTGTTATAGGAAATTTTGTCAAAATTTTATTTCCATAAAAAAATTCCTGTAAATTTTATTTCTATAGAAAATTTTGTCAAAATTTTATTTCTACAAAAAATTTTTCAAAAATGTTCGTTCATTTATCATGACCTCAAGTCAAACGAAAAATCCCAATAATTGTAAAATTCCAAAGGTCAACTAAGAACACTAAATATAAAACACGGGAGGTACCCCGCAAAAAACATTCAACATGTAGCTTTACAAAGGCATTAAACAAAAATACAACACCGAAAACAATTTGGTTTTCCATTAAAATTTGGTCAAAATGATATTTCTATAGAAAATATTGTCAAAAATTTATTTCTATAAGAAATTTTGTCAAAATTTTACTTCTGTAGAAAATTTCGTCAAAATTTTAATTCAATAGTAAATTTTGTCAAAATTTTATTTCTATATATTAAATTTTGTCAACATTTTATTTCTATAATAAATTTTGTCAATATTTTATTTTTATAATAAATTTTGTCAATATTTTATTTCTATAATACATTTTGTCAGTATATTATTTCTATAGGAAATTTTGTCAATTTCAATAGAAAATTTTGGCAAAATTTTATTTTAATAGAAAATTTTGTCAATATTTTATTTCAATAGAAAATTTTGTCAAAATTTTATATCTATAGAAAATTTTACCAAAATTTTTTTCTACAAAAACTTTTGTTAAAATTTTATTTCTGTAGAAAACTTTGTTAACATTTTATTTCTATAATAAATTTTGTCAATATTTTATTTCAATAAAAAATTTTTGTCTATAGAAAATTTTGTCAAAATTTTACTTCTGAAGAAAATTTTGTCAAAATTTTACTTCTGTAGAAAATTTTGTCAAAATTGTATTTCAATAGAAAATTTTGTTAACATTTTCTATAGAAAATTTCGGCAAATTTGTATTTCTATAAAAAAAATTCTGCCAAAATTTAATTTATATAAGAAATTTTTTCTAAATTTTATTTCTAAAGAAAATTTTCTCTACATTTTATTTCTATAGAAAATTTGGTCAAAATTTTATTTCTAAAGAAAATTTTCTCTAAATTTTATTTTTATAGAAAATTTTGGTCAAAATTTTATTTTTAAAGAAAATTTTGGTCAAAATTTTATTTCTAAAGAAAATTTTGTCAAAGCTTTATTTCTAGAGGAAATTTTGCCAAAATTTTTATTTCTACAAAAAATTTTGTTAAAATTTTATTTATAAAGAAAATTCATGAAGTATACCTCCTGTTGAAGAGGAATATTTTTCGAAATCTTCCAAAACATCAAGATTTTATCAATCTACCAATCTATAAAAAAACTACGCTTTTTGGTAGAATTCTACCAACTACAGTACCACCACTGGAGCCTGCGAGCCTTCGATTACATGACTGAAACCTACGAACTTGCAGCTCTCTACTAAAATATTAGGGCCTTCAATTACACCACTGAGATATTTGGGCCTATAGTTCCACCGTTTAATACTGTGGGTCTAGTGTTTCCCCATTGAGATATTCATGCCTATAATTTAACCACTGAGACCGTTAGGTTAGGTTAGGTTAGGTAGCAGCCCGATGTATCAGACTCACTTAGACTATTCAGTCCATTGTGATACCACATTGGTGAACTTCTTTCTTATCACTGAGTGCTGCCCGATTCCATGTTAAGCTCAATGACAAGGGACCTCCTTTTTATAGCCGTGTCCGAACGGCGTTCCACTTTGCAGTGAAACCGCTTAGAGAAGTTTTGAAACCCTCAGAAATGTCACCATCATTACTGAGGTGGGATAATCCACCGCTGAAAAACTTTTTGGTGTTCGGTCGAAGCAGGAATCGAACCCACGACCTTGTGTATGCAAGGCGGGCATGCTAACCATTGTACCACAGTGGCTCCCACTGAGACCGTTGTGACTACAGTTCCACCAATAAGATATTTCGCAAAACAATTCCCCCAGCGAGACATTCGGGGCGACAGTTTCCCCACTGATACCTTCGTGTCTTGGTTTTCGCCCACAATCCACTATATAAGTCTTCCAAGCTTGCAGTTCCCTATTGCGATATTACGGTCTACAGTTCCGCCATTGGAGCATTCGGGTCTACAGTTATAGGAGTGTGGGCTTTAAACCTACTGCATACTCTAAAATATTTGGGACTACATTTACACCACCATTTGGGCCTAAAGTCCCACCACTGAGTTTTGCGGGGCTGTTGTTTCCCCATTGAGATAAAGGGTGATTTGTTAAGAGCTTGATAACTTTTTTTTTAAAAAAAACGCATAAAATTTGCAAAATCTCATCGGTTCTTTATTTGAAACGTTAGATTGGTCCATGACATTTACTTTTTGAAGATAATTTCATTTAAATGTTGACCGCGGCTGCGTCTTAGGTGGTCCATTCGGAAAGTCCAATTTTGGGCAACTTTTTCGAGCATTTCGGCCGGAATAGCCCGAATTTCTTCGGAAATGTTGTCTTCCAAAGCTGGAATAGTTGCTGGCTTATTTCTGTAGACTTTAGACTTGACGTAGCCCCACAAAAAATAGTCTAAAGGCGTCAAATCGCATGATCTTGGTGGCCAACTTACCGGTCCATTTCTTGAGATGAATTGTTCTCCGAAGTTTTCCCTCAAAATGGCCATAGAATCGCGAGCTGTGTGGCATGTAGCGCCATCTTGTTGAAACCACATGTCAACCAAGTTCAGTTCTTCCATTTTTGGCAACAAAAAGTTTGTTAGCATCGAACGATAGCGATCGCCATTCACCGTAACGTTGCGTCCAACAGCATCTTTGAAAAAATACGGTCCAATGATTCCACCAGCGTACAAACCACACCAAACAGTGCATTTTTCGGGATGCATGGGCAGTTCTTGAACGGCTTCTGGTTGCTCTTCACTCCAAATGCGGCAATTTTGCTTATTTACGTAGCCATTCAACCAGAAATGAGCCTCATCGCTGAACAAAATTTGTCGATAAAAAAGCGGATTTTCTGCCAACTTTTCTAGGGCCCATTCACTGAAAATTCGACGTTGTGGCAGATCGTTCGTCTATTCATGATGAAATGTCAAAGCATACTGAGCATCTTTCTCTTTGACACCATGTCTGAAATCCCACGTGATCTGTCAAATACTAATGCATGAAAATCCTAACCTCAAAAGAATCACCCTTTATTTGTTTCTACAATGCAATCACCAAGACGCCTTGAATCCCGATCAGAGAACGGCTGCGATCTACTGCAACCGACCAGTGTATTTAGTAAACACCAACATTTGCAATCTTAAAACACCAATTGGTAAAAAAAAATTCAACCACCAATATCCAATGCAACCGACGGATGTCGGTGTTTGTTAATATGAGTGTTGGTCTCTCGAAAACACCGTAGCAAAGCAATCACACAAATTGGTTACCCATATCTCAGCAGTTTGGTATTCTCTTATTTGGTACTCCCTCAATTCTCTTGAGCTAATGCCAACTGCTAGTAATTTTTGTTGTTGAGTGCAATCGCACTTAAGTGCCACTCGTTTTCTGTTTACCGAGCGTTGTTACGATGTCGGTTGGTTTAAGATTGCAAGACACTGCATATGAACATTGTTATATACAATTTGTGTTTTTATTCTCGCATTTCATCAATGTATCAATGTAGAAGATCGCATGGTAATTTGTGTCTTACTCACTGCCAACGACATTTTGGGGGTAAGATTGCAATACGAAAAAAACCACCGGTTGCAGTTCTCTGATCCCGATCACCTGCGAGTTGTCTAATACACACAAATCGAAAAACACACAAATTACCGATCTAAAGGCAGTTTTTCCACTTTGCAATTTTTTTAAAAATTTTAAATGCCTTCTTTGGCGAAAATAAGCTTTTTCAAGTTATTAAAAAATCTGCTTCCAACCTTATTCGATGAAATAAGTTGATTTAAAAAAGACAAAAAAACTGATAAGCCAAAAAGATGATTTTCGACTTTCGCATTCCTAATTCCCTTAATTAGTAAAACCTTATGGAGACCCTGGAGATAACTGATCTTACCTCTACTAACAATAATCCTAAGCTACAATCGTTTACTTTACGCCCACTGTACTTCATGGGGATTGGCGTAAACGTTTGTTTTCCTCGCTCATTTCCAAAACTCTAAACAAAAACTAAATAAACATCAAAATTACCGCAGCGGCAGCAATGGCCACAATATCTGCAAATAGAAACACAAAAAAGCCGTTTGTGATAAATTGTATTTCTCATTTTTGTTGTTGTTATGGTGGTGGTCAATTATTATTTTTTAGCGTCTTTGTTTTTTGTGGTTATAATTTTGGTCTCACAACCAAGCAACCATCAGCACAAGAAAGACTGTCCACTCCCACTCCACTTTACCCAAAGTGACTCTTAACCTACCTTCTACGTCCTCAAACCACTAACCCCCCAACCCACGGCTGTCCTTTCATTTTTCACAGAGTGAGTGTTTATGGGATATTACAACTTTATAATGATGTTTAAAATGGAACTATTTAGGTTTGTTAAAAAAACTCAGGAAACAACTTAGGATGTGGTATAATTTGGGCGAGGCTTTTGTTAACGATAACAATGATTCAACAAGCAAGGCGGCTATATACATACATATTTTCATGTTTTTATATATTTTTTTAGTGTTTACATTTCAAATATAATTAGATGGAACGAGACGAAAATCTGCAAATGAAAAATTGTATTATGAAAAATGGTACAAAATAAAAACATTGAAACGTGGATCATTTAAACAAATGATCGGTTTTGTAAAAAAAAAAAAAAAAAAAAAAAAACTTTGCAAAATGCTTCTACATTAAAAACTAAAATCCTCCCACAATTTTCATATTTATGACAAAAAAGCCAAATCCTAAAAATATAAATTTTTAAATAGGAATAACTTAAAGTCAATCTAAAATATCCAAGGGACGGTTATTGTCTGAAGGCAGAATAAATCGGCTATAGCAACATTCCGAAGAAAAGATGACATAACAAATCTACTTTATATGTTATATGGGTGCGCTTTTTCATATTATCTGTGACTGTTTGCTTGTCCCAGAGGGAAAAATGCATCCACCAAGCCCTATTTGAGTGAACGCGTGCGATTCCCTTTACTCCAAGACACTACTACTCGCAGCATTTTCAGATTTTTTTAAACAACCAATATTGTTACCAATAAAAATCAATATTGGTTACTAGTATCCGACTATGAGAAGACACATCATAACTTAGGACTCAGCCTCGAATCCTACCGCTTTCCTTTTAGCGCGTTCTGGAATCCTGCATGAATTTTATTTTTCACTTCCTATAAAGGCCTTTGGAATAAGACTTACAAAATACGCTATTTGGATGTTTGGACAGTTAAATGTCGCACAAAACGAATCAAAAATAAATAAAAACAAGTAAAGAAAGTTTAAAGTCGGGCGGGGCCGACTATATTATACCCTGCACCACCTTGTAGATCTAAACTTTCGATACCATATCACATCCGTCAAATGTGTTGGGGGCTATATATAAAGGTTTGTCCCAAATACATACATTTCAATATCACTCGATCTGGACAGAATTTGATAGACTTCTACAAAATCTATAGACTCTAAATTTAATTTTAGTGAAAAAATAGGGGAAACATTTAAATCTGAAGCAATTTTCGCTCGATATATATGTATTAGAAGTTTAGGAAAATTAGAGTCATTTTTACAACTTTTCGACTGAGCAGTGACGATTTTACAAGGAAAATGTTGGTATTTTGACCATTTTTGTCGAAATCAGAAAAACATATATATGGGAGCTATATCTAAATCTGAACCGATTTAAACCAAATTTGACACGCATAGCTACAATGCTAATTCTACTCCCTGTGCAAAATTTCAATTAAATCGGAGTAAAAGATTGGCCACACTATATCTAAATCTGAACCGATTTCAATAAAATTTGGCACACTTGACTATAGTACTAATTGTTCTTCTTGTGTGAAATTTTAAGCAAATTAGGGTAAAACTCTGGCTTCTGGGCCATATAAGTCCATATCGGGAGAAAGATATATATGGGAGCTATATCTAAATCTGAACCGATTTCTTCCAAAATCAATAGGGTTCTATTCTGAGCCAAAACACATACTTGCGCCAAATTTGAAGTCGATTGGACTAAAAATGCGACCTAGACTTTGATTACAAAAATGTGTTCACGGACAGACGGACATGGCTATATCGTCTCAGGAGCCCACCCTGAGCATTTTTTTCAAAGATACCCTGTGTCTATCTCGTCTCCTTCTGGGTGTTGCAAACATATGCACTAACTTATAATACCCTGTTCCATAGTGTGGGGCCGTTAGTTCGGCGAATCTTATGTAGCCTCCACCATGGATTGTGCAGAAACTTCCACTAAAGACTGTCATGCACAATCGAATTACTTGGGTTGTAATAATACTTTCCAATAGCAAGGTTTCTTAAAACATCTTTACATCGCCTATTAAACTGTAAGTTAGTCCACACGTGCTATATATTAGACCAAAAAAAAAAAAAACAGATTAAATATGTATGTATGTAACTCAGTCCTTGACCAGTATATATAGTTAAGTCTGCTAATAATTACAATCCGATATTAACTTTTGCGCAGTAGTTAGAGAATCAGAAAGGAAATATGGGAGTCGCTCTATGTGGGGGCTATATACACAAATGAACCGATATGGACCAATTTTTGTGTAATTGGGGAACGGTTTATCTGGGGGCTATATATAACTATAGACCGTTTTCGACCAAGTTTGACATGGTTGTTAACGGCCGTAAAATAGCACAATGTATCAAATTTCAACCGAAACGGATGAATTTTGCTCCTCCAAGAGGCTCCCGAGATCAAATCTGGGGGATCGATTGATATGGGGGCTATATATAATTATGGACCGCTATGGACTAATTTGTTCATAGTTGCTGGTACTATATACTAACACCATGTTCCAAATTTCAAACGAATCGGATGAAATTTGCCCAAGCCAAGAGGGTCCGGAGATCAAATCCGGGGATCGGTCTATATGCGGACTATATAGAAATACGGACTGATATGGCTAAATGTTTGCGTGGTTGTTAGAGAACAAAATTCAACCGGATCGGATGTATTTTGCTCCTCCAGGAGGCTCCGTAGGTCCAACCTGTTGATCGGTTTATATGGGGGATATATATATTTATGGACCGATATAGACCAAGATCGGATGAAATTTGCTACTCCAAGAGGATCCGGAACATAAATCTGGGGGATCGATTTATATGGGACCAATATATAATTATGGACCGATTTTCACCAATTTTGGATGTTAGAGGCCACACTACGTATCGAATTTCAACCCGATCGGTGCATATCGCGGCTATCTATAAATATGGACTGATTTGGACCTATTTTTGCATGGATGTTAGATGTTATATATAAACACCACGTACCGAATTTCAACCGGATGGGATGAAATTTGCTCCTCCAAGAGGATCCACAACCAAAATCTTGGGATCGGTTATATGAAGGCTATATATAACTATGGAACAATATGGACCAATTTTTGTGTGGTTATTGAAAGGCACATATTAGGAGGCTTTGCAAGCAAAATCTGGGGGTAGGTTTATATGAGGAATATACCTAAAAGTAGTCCGATATCGGTCATTTGCTATATCACCCGACCTACATCAATAACAACTGCTTGTGACAAGTGTCAAGTCGATAGCTTGTTTCGTTCGGAAGTTAGCGTGATTCCCACAGACGGACGGACAGACGGATGGACGGGCATCGCTAGATCGACTCAGAATTTCACCACGACCCAGAATAGATGTACTTTATGGGGCCTTTGACCAATACTTCTTATGATGGAGGGTATAAAAAAGAAACTAAAAAATATTTTTTCCACCAATTTCACTTCCCAGCAAAAAAAGCGTTGCCAAAAGTTGTGAAAATGTTCTTTTTGGATTCGGAAGTGGTGCAAAATTGGCGCAGAAGCGATGGATTCAACACGGACGGATGTCCACCATGTGAACAGCCGTTGCATTGAATTTGAATCACTTTTTAGGGTGTGATCTGAATTCAATGTTTTAAATGTTAATTAAAAAATTTCGTTATATTTTGGCAAATAAATAATTTTTATAATTTTTTTATGATTTTTATGCATTCTAAGGCTTGCCTTAAACGATTGACCTCAAATATTGTCAAAAAATCGAAATTTTTCTAAGATGTTTTTAGAATATTTATCGACAAAATTTTAATAATTTGTCCCATTTTATGAATTCTTACTATGTATTTAATCTATTTGAAACTAAAAAGTTAAAATTACACAGTAAAAATATGAAAAAAACGAGTTATAAAAAATTTAATTAATAGAACTGTGTAGTTAAAATAAAGAACATCTTTGGGAGGATATTTTTGTGAGTGCTTTTTAAAGTTGTGTGTTTAGAAGAACTTCCAAATTTTTTTGCAGGGTTTTTATTTTTTTGGATTTTTATTTTTTGGGTTTTTATTTTGATTGGTCAAATCTGGAGTCGTATATACTTGTTTTTTTTTTTTTTTTTTGTTATACAACATTTTTGTTTTATAATTTTCGGTATATATATTTGTATTTAAATATTTTATTCCATTTAAAACCAACAAAAAAAATGAAAATTTTCATAATTTGCAAACTTTTTCAAAAGAATGTGAAAAATTCAATTGGTTGAGGATCAAATTCTCACTGCGGTGAAATTTTTAACTTTATATTTAGGACTTAGACGACCCATCAACCTTTATAATTTAAATTTTGAACCCATTTCTTTAGTTTCACATTTCTAAATCACATAATTAAAAATATCTTTTCTTCCCCTTGCGTTGTTATGGGAATACAAACTCCTTTCAACTTGATCTCGTCCAGATAATGACTCTTTATGTGAGTTAGCTTTACCCTTAATAGTCAATTAACTATTGCAGTTAACACGTTATTTAATGCTTTGTGTGTGACTTAAGAAGCAACAGGATCAACTGCCAACTCCCACACCATTTGCAGTGCATTATTACAATGGTCCATGATTTTTCTTTTCCGTTTTTTTTTTTTTTTTCGTTTGCTTCTTGCATTTATAACCTGATTATAGTTTTAATGTCATTTTTATACGAATAATCTCCTCAGAGAATTACGCTATGACATACGAAACACCTGCACACTTCAGTATTTAAGTGTCAGTACATGTCCTGCCAAAGAAAATAAGAAAGTGAAAAAAGAAAAATAAGAAACCAGGATACGTAAAAGGATATAACATCACATATACGCACACAAGATAATATGGGAGGGTTACGAGTATATGGCTGCATTTGCAACCGCCATATTTTTACTATCTTGAGATTATTATGGTTATCCTTGGGTATGACCATTTATACTCATATACATATATAGGCATGTGTGTTGATTTCAAAACACATGTGCGTATATTTATGCGTGAGTGAGTGAGGGAGAGAAAGTATGTTAGTGAGCATGAGAGAAAAAAGAGTTTTGTAGTTAGCTTTGAAAGTTTTGCGTGTAACAACCAAGCTATTAACGATATCATAAAATCAAAGGATAACGGTCTGAAAAACTATAACCAACCTCTTCTTTTAGTCCAAAGTGTCAAAGTCAAGCCATAAATGTAACCACAAAAAATGGCAAAAAAGGTATCTGAAGAAGAAAAATGCTATGATGGTGTAGGTGTGTGTGTGTGTTTATTTTTTATTTTTTAATGATTCCAATGGGGGTCGTAACAAAAACAAACATCTGGAACAAAGTTGAAAGCCCAAGAAATAAGCTAAGTAAAGCGTGAATGTGTTTATTATGTGGATGTAATGCTTCGTCTATTTGTGTATTGAAAGCAACCTCTCCTTTGCATGAAAGCTTTGAGGATCATCAGTGAACCATGTTTTTGTTGCAAACTATTATTATAATGCAAAAACAGCTTTTATCTAATGAAAATGTCAACAAGTTTAGTCCTTCATATAAAAACAAATAAAAGTACTCATATTTCTGAGTAACAAAAATGTAATCATGAAATGTAGTGCGACAAGTAAATACCAGGGAGCTAAAGTTTTTGTTTTTGTACTTTTAAAAAATATTTTTGTGTAAAAATATTTTTATGCAACGTAAAATTATTTTGACTAAAGTCTTGTACAGGACTATGGAGTCCTTAGGTAGTCGCTTTGGTGCGTTGGTTAGCATGCCCGCCTTGCATACACAGGGTCATGGGTTCAATCCCATTTTCGACCAACTAATAAGAAGTTTTTGAGCGGTGGATATCCCCTCATAGTGAGTTTGGTGACATTTCTGAATGTTTTAAAACTTTTCTATTTAGCTTCGGCACAAAATGGAACGCCGTTAGGACTCGGCTATGAAAAGAAGGTATTTTTCATTAAGCTAAACACAGAATCGGGCAGTACTCCGTGATAAGAGAGAAGTTCAGTACTGTTTTATATCACAATGGGCTAAGTAGTCTTAGTAAACCTGCAATATTGGGCCGCCACTATACTTTTTATAGAAGTATAGGCACAATATAGACCGATCTCTCGAAAACGCAATTTCTCTCCGATTTTTATGAAATTGAAAATCTAAGTTCACTAATAGTTGTACTGAATATGGTGTGACTAGGTTCATGTTTTGGTATAGTTCTGCAGATTTGCCTTCCTGGCCGTCAAGGAGCCGCTATTTTTGTACTATTTGCCTGATATACAAAATTTAGAGGTGCTTGATGTCCACAGAATGGCGAATATTGTATATGTATCGGTCCAGGTTAGGGTATAGCATCCACCACCATAAAGTGGTAATGGGGATATATTGTTGATCTGGGAGAAAATGTAAACCCATAGAACCATGTCCCTGTGTGATTGACATCGTTACATAGAATAATTTTTTGCCTACTCACAGGTTGTTCAAAACAAATATGCTTTGAACATGGAATATCACTATCGCTAATATTCCTGATAATAAAATATGTCCCTAAAATGATATGAAGGACACTTTAGCCATTATCCACTTGAGATAACGTATGTTAAGTGCATCTAGTTGTCTTAGGGTGATCTATTATCAGTGCCTTGCGTGTGTTGTGTTTTATGATCTTATTTCATAAGAAGATCCTAATGAAACGCAGCGGCATATGTGTGTTTATGAAGAGAGCTAGAAGAATGATAACAGATTGTTGTTATCTTGTTCTAGAGTAGGTTAAGGTTTTCAATATTCTAGATATAAGTTTTAGTCAATAAAGTAATTAGTATTAATTTGGAATCTTAGTATGAAAAAACTACTCAACACGTTTGTTTCGATTACAAACACAGGTCAAGTTCGAAGATGGGTTATATCGGTCCAGGCTTTTATATAGCCCCCATATAAGCCGACGCCCAAATTTGGGGTCTAGATCAGCGATGGAAAATACAATTTTTACGAAAGTACTAAAAAGGTATTTTTTGAGCGAAAAAGTACTTTTCACAAAATTTCAACAAAAATTCCATTGAAAGATTATTGTCAAGAGCTCCTTTGGACTGAATTTTAAAGAAAATAAAATTTTGTTTGTAAACTCGATTTTAAATATATTTTTTAGTTTTATATCCGCTTACAAAGACTACTGTAGTATTGTAATCACGGTTGCCACAGTTAATGGAATTCTACTGTTTGGTAGATTAGTAGAAACCATGGTACTTCATAAATTTTCTCTAAATAAATAAATAAAAAAAATTTCTATTGAAATAAAATGTTGACGAAATTTTTAATAGAAATAAAATTTTGACAAAATATTCTATGGAAATAAAATTTTGACAAAATATTCTATGGAAATAAAATTTTGACGAAATATTCTATGGAAATAAAATTTTGACAAATTTTTCTATAGAAATAAAATTTCCATCAGAAATAAAATTTTGACTAAATTTTCTATAGATATAAAATTTTTACCAAATTATCCATAAAAATAAAATTTTACAAAATTTCCCATAAAAATCAAATTTTGACCAAATTTTCTATAAAACTAAAATTTTCACCAAATTTCCAATAAAAGTAAAATTTTCACCAAATTTTCTATAAAAATAAAAATTTTACACGGTTGCCACAGTTAATAGAATTCTACTGTTTGGTAGATTAGTAGAAACCATGGTTCTTCATAAATTTTCTGTAAATAAATAAATAAAAAAAAAAAAACTATTGAAATAAAATGTTGACGAAATTTTCTATAGAAATAAAATTTTGACAAAATATTCTATAGAAATACAATTTTTGTTGTTTTTTTATTTCAGCTTAAAACCATACATTGACTAAACTACAAGAGTAGCTTAACCAACAGAGGAAAAGAACAATTTTGATAAAATTTTCATCAGAAATAAAATTTTGAAAAAAAATCATAAAAATAAAAGTTGACAAAATTGTCTATAGAAATAAAATTTTGATAAAAATTTCTATACAAATAAAAATTTTCTGAAGAAATAAATTTTTGCAAAATAATATATTTTTGGTAGATTTTGGTAAGATTTTTTCCAAATGTTGATAGATTTGTTTTTGTCTCAAGTTTCAACCGTGACTGTAATGGTTCGCATTATTTTAGTACGTGATCGATAACTTCTTATCTATAAAGTGTTCGTGTAGAAGCGTTATATAAAATCACGTGCTTTTTCAACTAAAACATTCTTGAAATTCAATAAAATCGTGTTTTTGACTATGGCTTTTACAAAATCGAGATTTTGTTCCCGCATGAACTTGTCTGTTTTGCCAAATTTGTAAAAGACTATTAGCAAATTTGTTGGACTTTCTCAAAATATTAAAATATTTTGTCAAAACAATTGTACCATAAATCTTAATGTCTACACAAAAGGTACTAAATCATTCGCGGGGGTACTACGGTACTGATCAGGGTGAGAAAGTATTGAAAAAAAGTACTATAGTACTGCATTTTACATCCCTGGTCTAGATCCTCTAAACAGAGTAATTTTTATCAGATTTTCCTGAAATTGGAAATCTATTTCGACTCCATAAATAGGTGCCCTGAATATGGAGTATATCAGTCCAGTGTCTTATATAGCCCCCATATAAAGCAATACCATCACAATTTTTAACTGATTTGTTTCAAATTGAAAATCTGGTGGTATTTTAGGTCCACAGATGTGCCTAATATGGTGCGAATCGGTCCTTGGTTTGGTATAGCCCCCATATAGATCGATCTCCCGATTTGATTTCCTGAGCTTCTAGGCACCGCAATTTTTATCCGATTTCGCTGAAAGTCAAAATCTATAGGTATAGTAAGACAAAATTTTCGCGCATCTGGACCCCGAAGTTTTTATCCGATTTTCCAGAAATTGTAAATTTTGACAAAGTTTAGGTTAGGTGGCAACCCGATATTTCAGGCCCACTTATGCCTATTTCGATTGGAATAAAAGATGCAGTATTCTTGACATTGATTGCAAAATATGAAGGGCACTGTCATATTTCGGACACTGCCACAATTAATTTACACTATTATTTGAAATTACACTATTTTTTGGGTGAAAATAGAATGAGGAAAAAGTAGTGTAACACTAAGGCAACATATTTTTTGGGAAACTAAATCGCCCTTCAGTGTATTGTGATACCACAGTGGTGAACTTCTATCTTATCATTGAGTGTTGCCCGATTCCATGTTTAGCTCAATGACAGGGGACCCCTTCTTTATAGTCCAGTCCAAACGGTGTTCGACATTGCTGTAAAACCATCTAGAGAAGCTTTAATCAACATTATTGGGAAGGGCTAGTCCACCGCTGAAAAATTTTTGGTCGCACCCGCGACCCTTTGTATGCAAGGCAGGCAAACTAAGCATTGCACCAGATATATTATATCGGTAAGATAGGTTTGATTGAATCCCCTTATATACCGGTCTTCCGATTCGACTTCTTGACGGAATAGAAGAAGCGTGATTAGTGCTCCAAAGTAAATTTTTTAGAATTTTATTCACATGCCCATTCGAATACAGGGTGATACGGTCAAAATTTGGTCAATATAAACTTGACGTATTTCTTTCAATTTTGCATTTAAAAAACCTGAACTCCCCTCATTTTGAAGGTGTGTGTGTGTAGAATGTTGCTCCTATTTTGATTTTGGAATTCACTCTTCAGTTGTCAAAATGTCGTCCAAGCAAGAAGATCAGCGTATCAAAATGTTGCTCGCGCATCGCGAAAATCCGAGCTACTCGCACGCAAAGCTGGCAAAATCGCTAAAAGTTGCCAAATCAACCGTTACAAATGTAATTAAAGTGTTTGGGGAACGTTTGTCGATAGCCAGGAAGTCTGGATCGAAAACCGGAAGCCGCTGAGACGACAAAGAGAGTTGCCGGTAGTTTCAAGCGAATCCCTAACCTCTCTCTCCGAGATGCCGCAAATAAGCTGGGTGTATCGTCTACAACCGTGCATCGAGCCAAAAAACGGGCCGGACTATCGACTTACAAGAAGGTAGTGACTCCAAATCGCGATGATAAACAAAATACGACGGCCAAAGCGCGATCCCGGAGGCTGTACACGACGATGCTGATGAAGTTTGACTGCGTGGTAATGGACGACGAAACCTACGTCAAAACCGACTACAAGCAGCTTCCGGGACAGGAGTTTTATACTGCAAAAGGAAGGGGAAAGGTAGCAGATATTTTCAAGCACATAAAACTGTCGAAGTTCGTAAAGAAATATCTGGTTTGGCAAGCCATCTGTACCTGTGGCTTGAAAAGCAACATTTTCATAGCTTCCGGGACTGTCAACCAAGAAATTTACGTGAAATAGTGTTTGAATAAACGTCTACTGCCTTTCCTGAAGAAACACGGTTGTTCCGTACTGTTTTGGCCGGATTTGGCATCTTGCCATTACGGTAAAAAGGCCATGGAGTGGTACGCCGCCAACAACGTGCAGGTGGTTCCCAAGGACAAGAACCCTCCCAACACGCCAGAGCTCCGCCCAATTGAGGAATTCTGGGCTATTGTCAAGCGGAACCTAAAGAAGACCAAAAAAACTGCTAAGGACGAGCAGCAGTTCAAGGCAAACTGGCTTTCTGCGGCGAAGAAGGTGGACAAGGTGGCTGTACAAAATCTGATGGCAGGTGTCAAGCGTGAGGCCCGGCAATTCGGATTTGGAAAAGCGAAAGCCTAACTGAATATTTTTCCTGAATTTTATACTAATTGAACTTGAAAAAGAAATTTAACTTGATTTTTTAAATAAACGATCTCACCGATTTACAAGAGTTTTCTCTTGACCAAATTTTGACCGTATCACCCTTTAAATGAAGTAAAACCATATTTTTTATTGGATTTTCTTGCATGCTTAGAAGAAGTATTTAAATTCCTCTAAAACTCAGACAAATTTATTCTTATAAATTCAGAAACTGACGTAGCTTCCATATGTATAAATTTTAACTATATTGTCGCGAAGCGTACCATTTGAACGGATCTATCCGGTGATGCCAGTATTTTGAAAATTCCCTACGCGGCTCCTAAAAATTCCCTGGTTTCCCCCACACCTAAAATTGTTTTTCCTACATTTTTCCCTACAGTAAAAAATGAATAAATTCAAACAACTATGGCAAGAAAATAAAAAATACTTTATATTGAATTCAATGTCTTCAATGGCCAGTGCCACTATATCCTTCAGTAAAGGGACCAAATGTTCAATAATATGAATAATAGGATTTGGAACTTTTCAACATCATTGCTCATTTTTAACAATACCAACATTTATCTTGTGGGCTTTAATAGCCGCGTGTTTCTTTAGGTCAGATTTCCACAATTTACGAACATTCCACAAGCAATGACCAGTGGCATTTAAAATCTTAATTTTCGACCGTCTCTAGCCAACCCTTTAATTCAACCGTGAGGCAATTTGCACAAAAATCTGTTTTCAAAATTTTGCTAGAATGGTTTTATTTTCTGCACTAGAAGACATTTTTCTAAAAAATTAAAAACTCTTATGAATGTAATTTGCCCATAGGTAAATATTAGGCAAAAATACTCTTCTTGTTGCAAAATGTGGTAAACTCTGGAAATTGAAAAAATTCCCCACATTTGTAGAAAAATTTAAATCTTTCCTTTTTTCCCTACAGTTGTAATTTTAGAAAAAAAAAATCCCTACAAAAAGGAATTTTCCATACGCATGGCATCACTGAAGATCTGTCATCAAAACCATTTGAAATTCTATATATTTCAACTTACCCACTACAACGAAGAGCTTTCATGGTGGTCGATAGTTTTTATTTTCTCTCTGTCCGTGAAAACTTCATTTGTGCCCTAAATAGCAAAAAATGCATAATTTAACTTTACTTTTCATGCACCAAGACAGAATCACATGGGGTTATTATCCTAAATATCATTTTAGCAAAACTTTCCCCTTCAAAGTGGTAATTAAATTTTATCTCATCTTCATTTAAGTATTCCGCCAAATTTGCTGCACGAGTCTCACGAAATTGAGGTTGAATTTATTTAAAGATTCATCGTTAACATACTTCATTAAATTTTAATCTTTATTTTTACTCGCTTCTTTTATCTTTCCATCGTTGTCTCCTCATGCGTAACAAATAAAAATGTGAACATTCCGTAAAGAAGGCAAAGCGGCAAAGATGAAAATGCTGGATGCTCTTTGAAAGAAATAAATCTTTAAGGGTAATCGAGAAATATACACCAAGTGAGAGTGGAATTCCACAACGAATTGCAAGGAAAAAGTTTTCTCCAGAAGAAATTGAAGTTTTATCTGTTTTTATAAAAAAAAAATCTCCATACAACTTTAACCATAATTCAATGGTATGCGAGTGTGTGTATGTATGGTTTGGTTGTAAGTGCCTATCAATGAACTTTGTTTTAAAGAGAGAATGAATCAGGCTTTATGTAAATTATTATAGAAGGTCGTTGTTTTATTGAAACATTTAATTTATTTGCATATAGTTTTTATTGAGAATGTTTTATATTGAATTTATGCAAAATTAATATTTAAACGATATTTCGGAATATTATTAAAATTCTAATTGAATTCAAATTAAATAAATATTAATAGCAAACTCTATTAGCATTTTGCATATAAAAATATTCGATTGTTATGCATATATTAATTTTTTATTATGTCGATAACCCTTTTATCCGACTTCTAACATACTTATTTATTAATTAAATTTTATTTGTTTTCAATAACTTAATTAAAAACTTCCCCAATAGCAAATAAAAAGCGCAACAATGATTTTTGATAGTCGATTTTAACCCACCAGCGAAATTAACCTCACACTTCTATGGCAGAACTTTGTTGATTGCATTTTACAGTTCCGTGATACGTAAAACTTTGCACGACTGCAACCAGATAGCATGAAAGAGAGAGAGAGCGAGCCAGTGTTAGAAAATCCTTGTGAAACATACTTGTATGGCTTGGAAATTGCGTGCCAACAACTCACTTGAAGCTTCAAGGATTAGAGTGGCGTTAACAATTTACTCCCTTTTTTCAAAACTAATCACAAAAATGCATTGAACCGTATAAACTACAGATACTTGCAGTACTTTTAGTTTCAGTTTCAATTTGAGTTTCTGTTGCTGTTTAGTTTTTTACTTCCATACTCAATGAAAATGGCTGTTATTCTATTATATTTGGTGTTTCAAAGTATCCTATATGAAATAAGATAAAATGCAAATGAACTTAAATCGTTATTTTTTATGTTTATAACCTTCACCGCTACTGTGGTATAGTTTATAACAAATTTGTGAATTTTTCTTCGTAATACTTAGAAGGAGCAATATGATATCAATCATTTAGTCATTTTTATTTTGGATCAAAGGCCATAGCTGTTGATTTTAGGACCAATCTATACTTGGAACAGTGAAACCACTCAAACCTAGACACTCTAAAAACCGGATACCTGCCTAAAGTGGACAGTTGTCTTGAGACGTTTGCTACGTTGACAAATTAAAAATAAACTCTCATAAGTGGAGACTTCCCAAAGTTGAACAAAATTAAGGATGTTAGCTTGAAGGTACTCAACTTTTCACTCATTATATTTTGGCCCAAATGATGGTATCATTCCAAAGTTATTGTTAATTCATAATATTGTGAGGGTTGCCAAAATTTTAGTTGTATAGAAAATTTTGTCATCATTTTATTTCTATAGAAAATGTTGACAAAATTTTATTTCTATAGAAAATTTTGTCAAAATTTTATTTCTATAGAAAATGTTGTCAAAATTTTATTTCTATAGAAAATGTTGTCAAAATTTTATTTCTATAGAAAATTTTGTCAAAATTTTATTTCTATTAAAAACTTTGTCAAAATTTATTTCTATAAAAAATGTTGTCAAAACTTTTCTCTATAGAAATTTTTGTCAAAATTTTATTTCTATAGAAAATTTTGTCAAAATTTTATTTCTATAGAAAATTTTGTGAAAATTTTATTTCTATAGAAAATTTTGTGAAAATTTTATTTCTATAGAAACTTTTGTCAAAATTTTATTTCTGTAGAAAATTTTGTAAAAAATTTATTTCTATAGAAAATTTTGTCAAAATTGTATTTCTATAGAAAATTTTGTCAAAATTTTATTTCTAGAAAATTTTGTCAAAATTTTATTTCTATTGAAAAATTTGTCAAAATTTTATTTCTATTGAAAAGTTTGTCAAAATTTTATTTCTATAGAAATTTTTGTCAAAATTTTATTTTTAAAGAAAATACAATAAAAATTTTATTTCTATAAAAATTGTCGTCACAATTTTTTTCTATAACAAATTTTGTCACAATATTTTTCTATAAAAAATTGTGTCACAATATTTTTCCATAAAAAATTGTGTCTAAATTTTATTTCTATAGAAAATGTTGTCAAAATTTTATTTCTATAGAAAATTTTGTCAAAATGTTGTTTCTATAGAAAATTTTGTTAAAATTTTATTTCTATAGAAAATATTGTCAAAATGTTGTTTCTATAGAAAATGTTGTTAAAATTTTATTTCTATAGAAAATTTTGTCAAAATTCTATTTCTATAGAAAATTTTGTCAAAATTTTAGATATATAGAAAATTTTGCAAAAATTGTATTTCTATAGAAAATGTTGTCAAAATTTTATTTCTATAAAAATTTTATTTCTATAGAAAATGTTGTCAAAATTTTATTTCTCTAGAAAATGTTGTCAAAATTTTATTTCTATAGAAAATGTTGTCAAAGTTTTATTTCTATAGAAAATTTTGTCAAAATTTTATTTCTATAGAAAATTTTGTCAAAATTTTATTTCTATAGTAAATTTTGTGAAAATTTTATTTCTATAGAAAATTTTGTCAAAATTTTAATTCTATAGAAAATTTTGTCAAAATTTTAATTCTATAGAAAATTTTGTCAAAATTTTATATCTATAGAAAATGTTGCCAAAATTGTGTTTCTATAGAAAATTTTGTCAAAATTTTATTTCTATAGAAAATGTTGTCAAAATTTTATTTCTATAGAAAATGTTTTCAAAATTTTATTTCTAAAGCAAATGTTGTCAAAATTTTATTTCTATAGAAAACTTTGTAAAAATTTCATTTCTAAAGAAAGTTGTCAAAATTTTATTTCTATAGAAAATGTTGTCAAAATTTTATTTCTAAAGAAAATGTTGTCAAAATTTTATTTCTATAGAAAATGTTGTCAAAATTTCATTTCTAAACAAAGTTGTCAAAATTTTATTTCTATAGAAAATTTTGTCAAAATTTTATTTCTATAGAAAATTTTGTCGTGATTTTATTCCTATAGAAAATTTTGTCAAAATTTTATTTCTATAGAAAATTTTGTCAAAATTTTATATCTATAGAAAATTTTGCCAAAATTGTATTTCTATAGAAAATTTTGCCAAAATTTTATTTCAATAGAAAAATGTTGTCAAAATTTCATTTCTGAAGAAAGTTGTCAAAATTTTATTTCTATAGAAACTTTTGTCAAAATTTTATATCTATAGAAAATTTTGTCAAAATTTTATTTCAATAGAAAATTTTGTAAAAAAAAATTATTTCTATAGAATTTTTTTTTATTTCTATAGAAAATTTTGTCAAAATTTCAATTCATTGGAAATTTTTTTTTAAATTTTTTTCTATAGAAAATTTTTTCAAAATTTTATTTCTATAGAAAAATTTTTCAAAATTTTATTTCTATAGGAAATTTTGTCAAAATTTTATTTCTATAGAAAATTTTGTCAAAATTTTATTTCTATAGAAAATTTTGTCAAAATTTTATTTCTATAGAAAATTTTGTCAAAATTTCATTTCAGTGGAAGAAAAGAATTCTGCCAGTCTACCAAACAGTAAAGAATCTGCAATTTTTTGTTAGATTTCTACCTATGGGAATCATATACAAGACCCAAAATCTATGACACTTTATTTCATATTTATAATATAAATTAATTTTGCAAATTTTATTCCAATCAAAATCGCCATAAGACGAACGTGGGTGTGTACCTCTCAGCGGATTCACTGTATTCTTATCATCGATCTTCCCACAGTGTTCATGTTAGTAATCGATTTTTACGGAAATAAGAATCGCTTTAAAAAAATAAGCAAAATAGGTTCAAATATATCTCTCGCCAGAGGCCAACGATTTTCTACTATCAATTTTTGTATTTTGCAAAATGCAAAACCCGCAAAAATCTATTTCGTAATACTCAAATTGAAAGTCCTTGGCCATTCTTATGAGAAAGGAAAATTTGTATCGATTCGAGGATTGAGTCAAAATACGAATCGCTTTTTCTCTGAAAAATGTTCTAAATACAGTATTGAAGCCTTCGTATTTCGGCCGCAGACCATGAAAATTCCCACAGGACTCAAGACACGTCAACCTAGAATGGCTTAAAAAGAGGGTTTTCGCTTCATTTCTATCGCACAATTGTCACCAAAATCGTTGCATCTCATGCCGTTGGACTTTTAAGCCTGTGTAATTTTAGAGAGTAAGGTTGGCGCTAAAAAGTACCAAAGCGTCTAATATATCAAGAGGGCGTTTTTCCAAGAATGGGCCAAAATACCACAGAGCCATTTTCGTACAATGATGTGTGATGACTTTGTAGGCTTTTGGAAGGCCATAATTTGTGCCAAGGATAGCCAAATCGAAAAAAAAATTTAAACATTTTCTTAAATTTGAAGTTATTTGCTTTTGAACAATAAAATTAAAAGAAATATTGCATTACATATCGGCTACCCTTTAAGTGTAAAAATAAGGTAAATTTAACTTTTCCTCTTTTGAATTTAATTTCATACCGCACATGAGTCACGGTTGCCACAGTTGGTCGAATTCTACAAAAACTGGTAGATTTTTTACTGTATGGTAGGTTGGTATATTAAAATTCGTCAAGTTTTGTTGGATTTTGATAAATATTCTTCTCCAACAAAGATGTACTTCAATTTTCTGTAGAAATAAAGTTTTGACTTAATTTTCTACAGAAATAAAATTTTGACGAAAATGTCTACAGAAGTAAAATTTTTGGAAAATTTTCTATAGAAATAAAATTTTGACAAAATTTTCTACAGAAATAAAATTTTGACAAAATTTTCTATAGAAATAAAATTTTGATAAAATTTTCTATAGAAATAAAATTTTGACCAAATTTTCTATAGAAATAAAATTTTGACTAAATTTTCTATAGGAATAAAATTTTGACAACATTTTCTATAGAAATAAAATTTTGACAAAATTTTCTATAGAAATAAAATTTTGACCAAATTTGCTATCGATATAAAATTTTGACAAAATTTTTTTATAGAAATAAAATTTTAAAAAAATGTTTGGCCCTATATATGGTTGCCACAGATGGAAGAATTCTAAAAAATTTTAGATTTTTTACTGTTTGGTAGATTAGTGTAATTCATGATGTTTTTGTAGATTTTGTCTACAGGAATAATATTTTGACAAAATTTTCTAAAGAAATTAAATTTTGAAAATTTTTTTATAGAAATGAAATATTGACTAAATTTTCTACAGAAAAGAAATTTCTATAGAAGTAAAATTTTTGACAAAGTTTTCTCTAGAAGTAAAATTTTTGACAAAATTTTCTATAGAAATAAAATTTTATCTAATTATACAATTATAACGCATTTGGACGTCAATTGCCTGTTTCGGTATCAGGCTAACATGAAATATAATAAATAAAATTTAGACAAAAATTTCTATAAAAGTAAAATTTTTGGACAAAATTTTCTATAGAAATAAAATTTTTTAAAAAACTTTCTATAGAAACAAAATTTTGAAAAATTTTCTATAGATAAAAAAAGTTAAAAAAAATAGAAATAAAATTTTGACAAAATTTGCAATAGAAGTAAAATGTTGACAAAATGTTTTATTGAAGTAAATATTTTTACAAAACGTTCTATAAAAGTAAATAGGACAGATTGAAATATATAATATTCCAAATACTTAGGTACACAAAAAAAATTAAATAATAAAATATTTCTTTCGAAGAAAAAAAATATATTAATTAGTAAAATTTGATAAAAAAAATAAGTTTTTTTTTAATTTGGTACTTTATTGGTAAAATTGTCTTCAATTTTGTTTTATGTTTTTGGCTGCCATACAGTTTTTTTCTTTTCATCCAAATTTTAGCCCTGTCTATTTTTCAGCATAAATGCGCATAAAAACAATGAATGGACGCATGATTGAATTTGGCTAAATGTTCGTATACGATAACGTGTAAATACCAAGCCAGTGTTATTATCATGTCTTGGTATTAACACGTTTTTTGTTATTATGCTGCTGCTGCCTATGTCCGATATGGCTGATGATGGTTGGTTATTCTAGATACCCCTATTTAATTCATTTGCTTTGGCCAAAAGAAATTACAAGAAAATAGAAAAATGCAAAAAAAAACTCTATCTATCTAAAACTATTAATTAAGCCAGTACAACAAGCAAGAGATAACATGTTGGCATGTTGATGGACATAATACTTATTTTCCTGTAATTTTTGCTGATGCGCTTCCTCGCATCATGAGATGGCAAAAAACTGATAGGACCACCACATTCATTGTTCTTAACTATACAATAGCGGTGATGGTGGTGGCGGCTTCGGTAAATAAATTCCATAATATATTGGCTAACGTTAAACATGAAATGTTGCCATAATAAAGAATTAATACTTATTAAATACTATTACTAAGTTAAGAAAGCACCAAAGGTCCCTCGCTTCTCCCCTCCTCCAACACTCTTACACCAAACGATGATAATGGTATGATGGCGTGTGAATTTCGATAGGTGGGTTGACCGTTTACCACCAAGTAACCAGCAAACTTTTATCAATTCACAAGAAACTACCATTATAGGATTGTTAAAGGAAAGGAATAACCAACATTGGAGCGAGAAAAAAAGAAACTATAAAATAAATATTTTTTTTTTGTCTTATGAAAAGGTTGAATGGTCATATTGCTTATACCCTAATACCATCCAATAGTTTACTTCATTTTGTTGTCTATTTAATGGAGAAAGTTAATAATCGTATTTTCTACAAAGGCTAAAAGCATAACCCATAATGTATATGAAACTCTTACATACACACCCATCCATCGGTATATAGCCATTTTAGGAGGGCGGAGTAATAAGTACTATGGAATTTCTATGTAACAACTATATTTAATAACATAACGTAAACTACGAAGTATTGAACATTGAGGACTCAAAATATTTGCTTATTTTGGTTTTATTTTTTTTTTTCCAGGTGTAAAAAGTTCCTATACAAAATATTCTTTGGATCTATTTTAAGGGATGCTAATTTGAAAGTTTTAGTTTTATGAAAAACTATGGAATTTAAGAGTTTATTACTATTTTTATAACCTCCACCATAGGATGGGGGTATATTAACTTTGTCATTCCGTTTGTAACACATCGAAATATTGCCCTAAGACCCCATAAAGTATATATACTCTGGGTCGTGGTGAAATTCTGAGTCGATGTAAGCATGTCCGTCCGTCCGATGTTGAAATCACGCAAACTTCCGAACGAAACAAGCTATCGACTTGAAACTTGGCACAAATAGTTGGTATTGATGTAGGTCGGATGGTATTGAAAATGGGCCATATCGGTCCTTTTTTACGTATAGCCACCATATAAACCGATCCCCATATTTGGCTTGCAAAGCCTCTAAGAGAAGCAAATTTCATCCGATCCGACTGAAATTTGGTACATGATGTAAGTATAAGGTCTCTAACAACCATTCAAAAATGGGACCACATCGGTCCATAATTATATATAGCCCCCCTATATAAACCGATCCCCATATTTGGCTTGCAAAGCCTCTAAGAGAAGCAAATTTCATCCGATTCGGCTGAAATTTGGTACATGGTCTCTAACAACTGTGCAAAAATTGGTCCACATCGGTTCATAATTATATATAGCCCACATATAAACCGATCCCCAGATTTTGTTTGCGGAGCCTCTAAGAGAAGCAAATTTCATCCGATCCGGCTGAAACTTGATACATGGTGTTGCTATATGGTCTCTAACAACCATGCAAAAATTTGTCCACATCGGTCCATAAGTATATATAGCCCCCATATAAACCCGTCCCCAGATTTGACCTCCGGAGCCTCGTGGAACAGCAAAATTCATCCGATCCGGCTGAAACTTGGTACATGGTATTAGTATATGGTCTCTAACAACCATCAAAAAATTTGTCCACATCGGTCCATAAGTATATATAGCCCCCATATAAACCGATCCCCAGATTTGACCTCCGGTGACTTTTGGAGAAAAAAAAATTCATCCGATCTGATTGAAATTTAGTACGTGGTGTTAGTATATGGTCTCTAACAACCATGCAGATATTGATCCATATCGGTCTATAGTTATATATAGCCGATCCCCAATCACACAAAAATTGGTCCATATCGGTTCATACTCATGGTTGCCGCTCGAGCCAAAAATATGTTAATCTACCAAATTTAATTTCTATAGAAAATTTTGTCAAAATTTTATTACTATAGAAAATTTTGTCAATATTTTATTACTATAGAAAATTTTGTCAAATTTTGTTAAAATTTTATTTCTATAGAAAATTTGTGTCAAAATTTTTTTGCTATATATAATTTTGCCAAAATTTTATTTTTATAGAAAATTTTGTCAAAATTTTTTTGCTATAGAAAATTTTGTCAACAATTTATTTCTATAGAAAATTTTTGTCAAAACTTTTTTGCTATAAAAAATTTAGTCAAAATTTTATTTCTATAGAAAATTTTGTCAAAATTTTATTTCTATAGAAAATATTGTCAAGATTTTATTTCTATAGAAAATTTTGTCAAAATTTTATTACTATAGAAAATTTTGTCAAAATTTTATTACTATAGAAAAATTTGTCAAAATTTTATTACTATAGAAAACTTTGTCAAAATTTTATTTGTATAGAAAATTTTGTCAAAGTTTTATTTCTATAGAAAATTTGGTCAAAATTTTATTTCTATAGAAAATTTTGTCAAACTGAATTATTTACGTATTTAATCGGCCAATTTTTATACCCTCCACCATAGGATGGGGGGTATATTAACTTTGTCATACCGTTTGTAACACATCGAAATATTACTCTAAGACCCCATAAAGTATATATATTCTGGGTCGTGGTGAAATTCTGAGTCGATCTGAGCATGTCCGTCCGTCCGTCTGTTGAAATCACGCTAACTTCCGAACGAAACAAGCCATCGACTTGAAACTTGGCACAAGTAGTTGTTATTGATGTAGGTCTAATGGTATTGTAAATGGGCCATATCGGTCCACTTTTACGTATAGCCCTCATATAAACGGATCCCCAAATTTGGCATGCGAGGCCTCTAAGAGAAGCAAAGTTCATCCGATCCGGCTGAAATTTGGTACATGGTGTTGATATATGGTCTCTAACAACCATGCAAAAATTGGTCCATATCGGTCCATAATTATATATAGCCCCCATATAAACCGATCCGCCGATGTGGCTTGCGGAGCCCCTAAGAGAAGCAAATTTCATCCGATCCGGCTTGGTATTTGGTACATGGTGTTGATATATGGTCTCTAACAACCATGCAAAAATTGGCTCATATCGGCCCATAATTATATATAGCCCCCATATAAACCGATCACCAGATTTGACCTCCGGAGCCTCTTAGAAGACCAAAATTCATCTGATTCAGTTGAAATTTGGTACGTGATGTTAATATATGGCCTCAAACACACATGCAAAAATCGGTCGATATCGGTCCATAATTATATATAGGCCCCATATAAACCGATCCCCAGATTTGACCTCCGGAGCACCTTGGAAGAGCAAAATTCTTCCCATTCGGTTGAAATTTGGTACGTGATGTTAGTATAGGGTATCCAACAACCATGCAGGAATTGGTTCCATCAGCCCATAATAATATATAGCTCCCATATAAACCGATCCCCAGACTTGACCTCCGGTGCCTTTTGGAGAAGCAAAATTCATCCGATCTGGTTGAAATTTGGTACGTGGTGAACGACAGTCTTTCGTAGAAGTTTCTACGCAATCCATGGTGGAGGGTACATAAGACTCGGATTTTACTACCATTGTATTCCAACCTAGTGCATTAGCCGACTTAAATTTTGAGTCTATAGATTTTGTAGTAGTCTATCAAATTCTGTCCAGATCGAGTGATATTTAAATGTATGTTTTTGGAACAATCCTTTATATATAGCACACAACACATTTGACGGATGGGATATGGTATCGAAAATTTAGATCTGCAAAGTGGTGCATGGTACGATATAGTCGACCCCGCCCGACTTTAGACTTTCCTTACTTGTTTCTTGTAAATTTTGTGCAAAGAAAACCTCCTTTTCGCTCTACGCGCTTAGGTGCGTAGATATGCTCAAGAGAAATTTTTCATATAAAAATTTCGAATTTCGAACGCCCTAAAAATCATTTTGGGCGATATATCCGTTGGGGGATGTAACCGGTCGCCATAACGAATTAATCTCCTTTTCTCTCTAGGACATTTTTTTAGAAGTTATGAACACAAAAAGTTTTTCGTATTATAATTCAGTTTTTTGCCAGAAATTGTATAGCATTTTAGATTCCTGTGGGTGGTCACGAATCCACTTTTTTTGCTCTACTACACTAAGACTTTTCGGGGTTAACGCGCATTAACCTTCCTTTCTCTCTACGTCATTTAGTTTAGTATAATTGACCGATTTATTAGGGGTGATCGTGATGATTGTCTTCTGTTTCGTTCTACGGCGTCTAAACTTCTTGGGCTTACTTACTTCTTGGGCTTCTATGTACCCCAATTTTCAAGCTATATTCCTGTAATTCAAAACGTTGAAGTATTAGAGGCGATATTACAAATTTTCTTCTGTTTCGCTTTACGGCGCCTAGTTTAGAAAATTTGACTTCTTGCACTGAAAAAACAGTGAACCCACCAGGAAGAAAACTTTCGGTTAATTTTAGAAAATTTTGAATATTTGTAGAAAATTTTAACTAAACGGTATTACAAACGTTGGCATCACGTCGATGTCATAAAAATAAGTAAATATTTTTCAACAAATTCAAGAAAATTTATTAGACATAATTAAGTTTTTTCACTTGTTAAAGAAAATTTTGTAGTTTGAAGGAAAAACTTGGAGTTCAAAATTGCAAGAAAGTCTTTAGTGACATACGAAGTTCATGATGGATGACTTTTTGGTAAAATTTACCAATTTAAAGAAATTCTGAACTATTTTGTGGAAGACACGAATTTAGTTAATCTGTATGCTTCATTTGAGTATATATTTTTCCTCGGTTTTAGTTAATTTAACTAACGTAAACAAAAAATTATTAGAGTAAAGGAAACTTTCTCCAAACATAATAAGTCTATGAACAAAAATAAAGTTAAATTGGCTTTAGTGAAATAGAGAGTTCACTTTTTTTTTAGTGTGAGCTTCTATGTACCCCAATTTTCAAGTTATATTCCTGAAATTCAAAACGTTGAAGTATTGGAGGCGATATTACAAATTGTCTTCTGTTTCGCTCTACTGCGCCTAGTTTAGAAAATTTGACTTCTTGGGCTTCTCTGTACCCCAATTGTCATGCTATATTCCAGAAATTCAAAACGTTGAAGTATTGGAGGCGATATCTAATCATCCCAATTGACCGAAACAAGAAGTATTTCATTCAGTCATTTGTAGTACCGCAGTTGTTAAAATAATGGCAATTTACAGAAATATTTGAATTTTTAATTACCATTAATGAAATTCTTCCCTCTCATAGAATGAACTAAAAGCGAAGAAAACTATCATTGGCCGTGAAGTAATAATTGTTTATATTTTTCAGAAGGGCACGAACATTTTCTTCTGTTCTAGTTAGCACATTTTTAAAACGTACTCAAAATAAGGAAGCTTTTTTAAGTCTGGGAAAAGTTTCTTGAAAAACAGAAAACGAAATGAACTGTTTGCAATAAAAAATAAATTAAATTTAGCATCAATTTAACAAAGGACATTTTTCTATCCACTATTTTATTGGTAGGGTAGTTGCATCGTGTAGCAACAATCATTCAATTTCACTCTTTACACAATTATATTGTTTTATTAAAAAAAAAGTTTCCAACATTTCCATTATACATACCTTGTTAGCCGGTTGTATATTTGCATTTAATTACATGCAATTTTATTTGTTCGATAATATGATTTTCTTTGAAATGTTCATATCTGTAATTAAAGAGAAAGAATTAAATTATCTTAATTGTATTTCATATCATTATTTATTCTCTTTAATTATTTTAATTGTAACACTTCAATAATTAATTTCAGAGAAAGGAAACAAAAATTGAATTATACCAGAAATTTAAAAACACGAAAATTGAAAATTGTCTTTATAAAGAAAATTATATTAAAACAAGTATATACGGCCGTAAGTTCGGCCAGGCCGAAGCTTATGTACCCTCCATCATGGATTGCGTAGAAACTTCATCTAAACACTGCCATCCACAATCGAATTACTTAAGTTGCGGTAACGCTTGCCGATGGCAAGGTATCCATACGTGGTATATATTAAATCAAAAAAGATCGATCCAATACGTATATAATTCAGTTTGACAAAGTAGACATAAAATTTTGACAAAATTTTCTATAGAAATAAAATTTTCTATAGAAATAAAAATTTTGACAAAATTTTCTATAGAAAGAAAATTTTGACAAAAATTTCTACAGAAATAAAATTTTAACAAAATTTTCTATAGAAATAGACTTTTGACAAAATATTCTATAGAAATAAAAACTTGGTAGATTATTTTTGGTTCGAGTGGCAACCATGATTATGAACAGAATAAAATTTGAACAAAATTTTCTATAGAAATAAAATTTTGACAATGATGAACATTTTATTATGAACCGAATAAAATTTTAACAAAATTTTCTCTAGAAATAAAATTTTGACAAAATTTTCTATAGAAATAAAATTTTGACAAAATTGTCTATATAATAAAATTTTGGTAGATTATTTTTGGCTCTAGTGGCAACCATGATTATGAACCGATATGGACCAATTTTTGTGTGATTGTACCAATTGTTGTATGGTTGTTAGCGACCATATACTAACACCACGTTCCTAATTTGAACCTGATCGGATGAATTTTGCTCCTCCAAGAGGCTCCGGAGGTCAAATCTGGAGAACGTTTTATATGGGGGCTACATATAATTATGGACCGATATGGACCAATTCTGGCACGGTTGTTAGAGACCATATACCAACACCATATACCAAATTTCAGCAGGATCGGATGAAATATGCTTCTCTTAGAGGCTCCACAAGCCAAATCTGGGGATCGGTTTATATGGGGGCTATATATAATTATGGACCGATGTGGACCAATTTTTGCATGGTTGTTAGAGACCATATACCAACACAATGTACCAAATTTCAGACCGATCGGATGAAATATGCTTCTGTTAGAGGCTCCACAAGCCAAATCTGAGGGTCCCTTTATATGGGGGCTATACGTAAAAGTGGACCGATATGGCCCATTTTCAATACCGTCCGACCTACATCGATAACCACGACTTGTGCCAAGTTTCAAGTCGATAGCTTGTTTCGTTCGGAAGTTAGCGTGATTTCAACAGACGGACGGACGGACGGACATGCTTAGATCGACTCAGAATTTCACCACGACCCAGAATATATATACTTTATGGGGTCTTAGAGCAATATTTCGATGTGTTACAAACGGAATGACAAAGTTAATATACCCCCATCCTATGATGGAGGGTATAAAAAAAGTTCGTATAATTTTTTTTTTTTAAATCATTTTTTTTTTAATTTCCACCATGGAAGGAGGTTCGATCTATGTCCGTCTGCTTTATGTTTCCCAAATTCTCAAATTATTGATATTTATATGGCAATTCTTGCTTTATCAAAATCTATAAATTTTCCAATAAAATGATATAGCTCTTAAAGCCTTAAACCAGTAATCACTCTGGCCGGGATATCATTCATATCACAAAGTAAACAACAATATAATAGAAGGAAAAAAAGGGTAAATTTCCCAACGAGTATCATTTAAAATTTAAGTCGGCTAATGCCCTGGGATGGTACACTATGTTAGTAAACAAATATGGGAAACATTTTAATCTGAACCAATTTTGAGGCAACTTCGCAAAAGTGTATTTATGATTTATCGGCCGATAGAAAATTGAATTATACCAGAAATTTAAAAACAAGAAAATTGAAAATTGCCTTTATAAAGAAAATTATATTTAAAAAAAAGTTCGTATAAAATTTTCTTAAATCATTTTTTTTTAATTTCCACCATGGAAGGGGGTTCGATTTGTGTTCGTCTGTCCGTCTGGTTTATGTTTCCCAAATTGTCAAATTATTGATATTTATATGGCAATTTTTGCTTTCTCAAAATCTATAAATTTTCCAATAAAATGATATAGCTCTTAAAGCCTTAAACCAGTAATCACTCTGGCCGGGATATCATTCATATCACAAAGTAAACAACAATATAATAGAAGGAAAAAAAGGGAAAATTTCCCAACGAGTATCATTTGAAATTCATTTTACTCAAAGCACGTTCAAGCATTTATTTCCACCCACAACAAATAATTGTTACAAAATGCTTGGCATTCGTTTTTTCTTCTCCATTTGTGTTAAATCTGATTTCGACCTCTTATACATGACCGCAAAACTCCAACAACAGGCTATGGCAACCATCTAACCCACCAAATGACCGGTCATTTCACCTACCCTCGAACCTATATTCAAGCAACCAACAAACAACAGCAACAACTCTTTGTTGACAAGGCCAGTAAATGTACTGCCAAAAGGTACTAAAATGAAGAAGAGGATATCGCTTGCCGTCCACAAAAAGAAACCAGTATGGAAAAAAAGAATCTATAGAAAATTATATATTTTGTTTGACAAAATTACCTTAGTCAAAGGCGAAAGTAACAAAAGGGGATAGGAAAAACATAACCACAAGGCATGGTCAAAGGGAAACAATGCAGAATTGTAGGGAGTAGGAGGAAAACAAAAAGCAATAGCAAAGTAAAGATATCTGACCATCCAATACAATGTGAAATTGGTTATACTAATACAATTGCAATAGGGCAAAATGTGAACACATTCCCGTACTTTTCAAGAGAGGACGCAGAAGAGCGAGAGAGTGAGAGCCATATAAACCACTCATAGACACACATACACATGGTTACTGTCACATATTTTAGTCATCCCTACACGTGTTATCGTTTGAACAGTAACAGAGAATACCAACAAATTGCAGAAAAAAAGAGCTTTGATATGGATACATTAAGGTGGTTCTAGATGTGGCTAAAAGAAATTTCGTAAAAATTATTTGAATTTTTACCATAACGATTATACTAGAGAGGCCTTACCTTGACGTTGTATATATATGTATGTTTTTTAGCAAATATTGTTAAATTTTGTTTCTTTAAATTTACTCAAATTTGTATGTTGCCCATAAATGAACACTTGAAAGAAAAAAACAAACAAAACAGTAATGCAAGGATCCATTTGATTAGTTATAAATTACATTAAAATGAAATTTGTGCCCCACCATTAAAGTTGTATATCTTTGAAGTACAGCAAAGATAAACAAGTACATAAAGTCTAAAATTGGACGGAGCCGACTATATTATACTCTTCACCACAGTGTAGATCAAAATGTTTGGTATCATCTCAAATCAATCAAATTTATTGGGAACTGTATAAAGTCCTAAATTAAAATATATATGTATTTAAATCTGAAGCGATTTGGAAAAATGTTTACATTTCTACAAATTTTTTACAATTAAAAATTACATCGACTAAACACTATGTTAGCAAAAAACAAGTAAGGAAAGTCTAAAGTCGGACGGGGCCAACTATATTATACCCTGCACCACTTTGAAGATTTAAATTTTCGATACCAAATCACATCCGTCAAATGTGTTTGGGGCTATATATAAAGGTTTGTCCCAAATACATACATTTATATCGATCTATCTATCTATCATTAAATATCACTCGATCTGGAAGAATTTGATAGACTTCTACAAAATCTGTAGACTCAAAATTTAAGTCGGCTAATGCATTAAGGTGGAACACAATATTAGTAAAAACAAGTAAGGAAAGTCTAAAGTCGGGCGGGGCCGACTATAGTATACCCTTCAACACTATGTATATCAATATTTTTGATACCATTTTAACACCTTCAAATTTGTTAGGAACTATATAAAGGTTTATATTCCCACATACAAATATTTAAATATGAACCGATTTGGACAACATTTTTTTAACTTTCACAAAATGTCTGGACTTAAAATTTAAATTGGTTGATGACCGGGACGGACCACAATGTTAGTAAAAAATATCGGAAATATTTAAATTGCATAAAATTAAGCAAATCTGCATTTATGATTTATAGGCCGATATATCCTAATTAGAGTATAGGTAAATTTGAATAATTTTTGCGAGTTTTGCGACTTAACAGTGACGATTTTACAAGGAACATGTGGGTATTTTGGCCATATTTGCTAAAATCGGAAGAACATATATATAGGGGCTCTGTCTAATTCTGAGCCAATTTTGATAAAATTTGGCACACATTGCTAAAATTTGAATTGAACGCTCAGTGCAAAACTTCAAAATTTTCGAAATGAAACTTTGGCTTCCGTGGTCATATGAATCTAAATCGGGCGGAAGATACATATGGGAGTTATATCTAAATCTGAACCGATTTCAACCAAATTTGGCATGTGTTGCATTAATATTAGTCCTACTCTCTGTACAAAACTTCAAGTAAATCGAAGTGAAATTTTGACCTCTGGAGCCATATAAGTTCGTATCGGACGAAAGATATATATGACAGCTATATCTAAATCTAAACCAATTTTAACTAAATTTGGCATGCGTAGTAAACATGTTATTTCCATTTCCTGTGTACAATTTTAAGTAAATCGGAGGAAAATTTTGATCTACGGTGGTCATATCTGTAAATCGGACGACAGATATATATGGGAGCTATATCTAAATCCGAACCAATTTCAACAAAATTCGCTACGCATATTCATAATGTTAATTCTATTCCCTGTGCAAAATTTAACGTAACTCATTTAGCCTCTGGCGTCATAGGAGTGTAAATCGGGTGAAAGCTATATATGGGAGCTATATCTAAATCTGAACCGATTTCAACCAAATTCGGTGAACATATTTATAATATTAATTTTACTCCCTGTGCAAAATTTTACGTAACTCGGGGTAAAACTTTGACCTCTGGGGGCCATAGGATTGTAAATCGGGCGAAAGCTATATATGGGAGCTATATCTAAATCTGAACCGATTTCAACCAAATTCGGTGTGCACATTTATAATGTTAGTTCTACTCCCTGTGCAAAATTTCACGTAAATCGGAACAAAAGATTGGCCTCTGAGGCCATAGGAGGATAAATCGAACGAAAGCTTTATATGAGAGCTATATCTGAATCTGAACCGATGTGAATGATATTCTGCATTTACGAGACTCACAAAATATTGGATTATACGAAATTGGAAGAAGATCGGTTGATAAATACGTCATTTCTGACCAGATCGGTTATAAATATATATGACAGCCATATCTAAATCTGAGCAGATATATATGGGAGCTATATCTAAATCTGAACCGATTTCAAACAAATTTGGCACACATACCGATACTATTTATTAAATGTACTCCATGTGCAAAATTTAAAGCATGCCAGGGCAAAACTCAGGCTTTTGAGGCCATATAAGCCCAAATCGGACGAAAGATATATATGGGAGCTATATCTAAATCTAAAGCGATTTTAACCAAATTTGGCACACATAACGACAACGTTTAACGTACCTCTCGTGCAAAATTTTAAGCAAGTCAGGGCAAAACATTGGCTTTTGAGGCCATATAAGTGCAAATCGGACGAAAAATATATATGGGAACTATATCTAAATCTGAACCGATTTCAATCAAATTTACCAAGCATTAGTAGAATGTCAATTCTACTCTCTGTGCAAAATTTCACGAAAATCGGTAGTAAACTTTGGCCTCTGTTGCCATATGAGTCTAAATCGGACGAATGATATATATGGGAGCTATATCTAAATCTGAACCGATTTAGCTGATATTTTGAAAGTTTTTCGACATTCATAAAATATTCGGATGTACGGAATTTGAAGAACATCGGTTGATAAACACGCCAATTATGACCAGATCGGGGATAAATATATATGACAGCTATATCTAAATCTGAACCGATTTTTTTTTCAAAATCAATAGCAATTGTCTTTGTTCCAAAAAACGACCCCATGCCAAATTCGAAGACGATCGGACTTAAACTGCGACCTGTACTTTGCGCACAAAAATACACCAACAGACAGACAGACGGACAGACAGACAGACGGACATCGCTAAATCGACTCAGAATTCAATTCTAAGACGATCGGTCTTAGAATTGAATTTACGAAATTTACGATACTAAACGATAGGTCTCAGGCTTTTCCTTCTTGGCGTTACATACAAATGCACAAACTTATTATACCCTGTACCACAGTAGAGGTGAAGGGTATAAATATGGGAAACACTTAAATCTGAAGCAATTTTAAGGAAACTTCGCAAAAGTTTATTTATGATTTACTGCTCGATATATATGTACTATACGTTTAGGAAAATTAAAGTCTTTTTTACAACTTTTCGACTAACCAGTGGCGATTTTACAAGGAAAATGTTGGTATTTTGACCATTTTTGTCGAAATCAGAAAAACATATATATGGGAGCTATATCTAAATCTGAACCGATTTCAACCAAATTTGGTACTCATATTCACAATGCTAATTCTACTCCCTGTGCAAAATTTCAACTAAATCGGAGCAAAAATTAGCCTGTGGTCATATGAGTGTAAATCGGTCGAACGATATATATGGGAGCTATATCTAAATCTGAACCGATTTCAATAAAATTTGGCACACTTGACTATAGTACTAATTGTTCTTTTTGTGCAAAATTTTAAGCAAATTAGGATAAAAGTCTGGCTTCTGGGGCCATATAAGTGCATATCGGGCATATGATATATACGAGTATGGGAGCTATATCTAAGTCTGAACCGATTTCAATCGAACTGGTAATTCTACTCTCTGTCCAAAATTGTAAGTAAATCGAAGTAAAACTACGGCCTTTTCAGTCATATAAGTGGATATCTGGCGAAAGATATATATCGAAGCTATATCTAATTTGACTGATATTCCGCGAAATTTACGATACTCAGAAAACATTTGAATGTAGGAAATCTTAAGTAGGTCGGTTGACAAATACTTCATTTATGATCAAATCGGTAATAAATATATATATATATATATATATATATATATATATATATATATATATATATATATATATATATATATATATATATATATATATATATATATATATATATATATATATATATATATATATATATATATATATATATATATATATATATATATATATATATATATATATATATATATATATATATATATATATATATATATATATATATATATATATATATATATATATATATATATATATATATATATATATATATATATATATATATATATATATATATATATGTATGTGTGTGTGACAGCTACATCTAAATCTGAACCAATTTTTCCAAAATCAATAGTGATTGTCTTTGAACCGAAGAAAAACCGCATGCCAAATTTGAGGACGATCGGTCTAAAATTGCGAGCTGTATTTTGCACACAAAATTATATACTCGTATACAGACAGACAGACGGACATTGCTAAATCGACTCAGAATTTAATTCTAATCCTATCGGTATACTAAAAGATGGATCCATGACCACTCTTTCTGGGCGTTATATGCAAATGCACAATTTTTTTTCATTTATTTTTATTTTTTTTTTTTCATTTAGTACAAATTTGTCATTTTGAAGTATCTGTTGGAATTTCAATTTTAAAAGTGACAACTATAGGTTAATTAATAAATATCCAAGAGAATGGATATTCCAAGAGGCCTTATTCTAATTTTATATAGCATAGATTTAAAGACACATAGCTCTCGACAATGTCTTTATTAAAATAAAAGCCAAAAATACGGCTCGGAATTAACAATATCAGAATTCTAAAGAGAAGGACAAAATTCTCAGGTTTCCACCACAATTAAAATATAGTTTATAAGTATTTTAAATTTAGGTTTTGCATACTTGATATTGGGAATAACATTTTAATTTATAAAATTGTCAACTTTTTTCCTCAGATAATTCTGAATTTATTTCGAAGAAATATATAACAGGCTGATCAATCGAAATATTGTCCATCGCTTGTCATCTCATCTCCCATCGACTACCGCGACGAAAAACGACTGTTTTTTTTTAATTATTTCCCCAATCGACCTAATTTTTTACTGTACCATAAGGACAAAAATGCTGATCAGCCATGCGCCATCGATCAGAACTAGTAAGTGGAAATCTCTTTCAGTATGAGTGCTCATAGATCTGCATAGTTAATATTCGATCTACCTCAGTATACACGTCTCTCATTAAAAAAAATGGTTTGCCTTTCTCCATCGATATTGAGATGAGAGAGAGAGCAGTATGTTCAGCCATTCCTATATGTATTTATAGATGGTCTTGTGTTTGTGAGAAACCATTCATTAACATGTCACGTCAATACATGAGAAAACAATCTAATGGTTTGCTTATGATTTTTATCTTCATTCAAAGGACCAAAAAAGGAACAATGACAGCAACATCTAATACAAATACAAGTGCACAGGACAAAAAAAAAACAAAACAATACTAAACTTCATCTTAACCACCATCCCATGTGAATTCAAGCGGAAAACCCCTTAAACATGAAATCAACACATTCACGTACCGGGTATTCATTTGCTTCAACTGACCACAAAAGAAAATATTGTGTACGTGTATGGAAGTAAAGTATTCTTAAAACGATCCATATCCAAATGGCCAGTGATGACTCTTGGACTACCAGCTGCCTTTCACACCACACACAAACACACACACACACCCATACTCATACTCTCACTAAAGCCCCACTAATACTTCTTACTGCTCACATTTCATATAGAAAATCCTCGAAGTTGCTACCATCATCCCACCATACTACAAAAATAAAAGCAATTGAACCAAAGCAAAAATCCATTTGGCTTATACACGTCTTTAGCATTTAATTTATACAATTGAATGGACAGAACGATGGATAGATATACAGAGATAGACAGATACCATGCAAGTGACAGTAGAGCAAATCAAACACCGGTCTGGGCAATTGGCATAGGACAAAATGATATAACCATCTGTGTACAATGGTAGTTGTAAATGCCGCTCCAGGTCAACGATATTATTGTTACAGCGAGCAAGAGGAAAGTGGCTTGGTTATAGAAATGAAAATTGTCTCCCACCTATACATGAATAGAACTAGAAAAATGTCCTAGGGTAAATATGATTGAAGGCAATTGTGGTGTAATTAAAGAAATGTTCTATAAATAATATGGATTTGGCTTTTGCCTATTCTCATCATAGGACAAAATCATGATAAATGGTTAAGCTGCTTTTATGGGACATTAAGAGCAGAGATCCACATTAATACAACCAGATTAAGAGCACAGGTGTAAAAAGGCAACAAATACAATACAAGGACAAAAGAAGAGAAGTGTGTGCGAGCAAAAGTAAATTTTGACAAAATCGCCTAATGCATCTAAGAATTTTAAATGCAATTAAATTTTTCTTTGAATTACAAAATACGCTAACGTCTTCAACAAGTATGATGAGCGAATGTTCTTCAAGACCGAATTATATGTAAACTTAAAGAATTCTACTAAATAATGTCATCCACAATTGAATTATTTTGGTTGTGGTGGGACGTAGAACGCCGTGTGGACTTGGCTATAATAACATCCTTTGTCATTGAGCTTAATATATAATCGAGCAGCACTCAGTGATAAGAGAGAAACTCACCACCAGTGCTATCACAATGGACTGAATAGTCTAAGTGAGCCTGAAATATCGGGCTGCCACTATATCTAACATAAGCTTCGGTTGTGGTAGCAGTTGCTGATATCATGGTATACTGAAACATTTTCGCATTGTCTTGTAAATTGCATGTTAGTCCACACGATGTGTATATTAGATAAAAAGGCAGATGGTTTTCTTTTAATTCACCAAATCTCAAACGGATCGCACCGGAAAAATTTGATCTTGGGTGCGGCTCAGCAAATCTAGTCTAGGTATGTTTAAAATAAGGGCGATATTTAAAGTGGTCCGATATGGCCCATTTACAATCCCAGTTGCCACTCGAGCAAAAATAGTCTACCAAAATCTGAAAAAAATTTTACCAAAAAAATACCAAATTAAAAACTCTTATGTTGTCAGTATTTTATTTCTATAAAAATTTTGTGGAAATTTTACTTCAAATAAATTTTGTCAATATTTTATTTCTATAGAAATTTTTCTCAAAATTTTATTCTATAGTAAATTTTCTCAAACTTTTATCTCTGTAGTAAATTTCATCAAAATTTGATTTCTATAGAAAGTTTTGTCAAAATGTTATTTCTGTAGAAAATTTTGTAAAAATTGTATGTCTATAGAAAATGTTATCAAAATTTTATTTCCATAGAAAATTTTGTTAAATTTTTATTTCTGTACAAATAAAACTTTTAGTTCTACAGCAAATTTTGTCAAAAATGTGTTTCTTAGAAAATTTTGTCCAAATTTTTTTTCTATAGAACATTTTGTCAAAATTTTATTTCTATGGAATTTTTTGTCTAAAATTTATTTCCATAAAAATTTCGTCAAAATTTTATTTCTAAAGAAAATTTCGTTAAATTTTCATTTATGTAGAAATTAAACTTTTGGTTCTATAGAAAATTTTGTCAAAAATGTGTTTCTTAGAAAATTTTGTCAAAATTTTATTTCTATAGAAAATTTTGTCAAAATTTTATTTCTATAGAAAATTTTGTCAAAATTTTATTTCTATAGAAAATATTGTCAACATTTTATTTCTATAGCAAATTTTGTCAAAATTTAATTGCTATGGAAAATTTTGTCAACATTTTATTTCTATAGCAAATTTTGTTAAATTTTTATTTCTGTAAAAAAAAACTTTTGGTTCTATAGAAAATTTTGTCAAAAATGTGTTTCTTAGAAAATTTTGTCAAAATTTTATTTCTATAGAAAATTTTGTCAAAATTTTATTTCTATAGAATGTTTTGTCAAAATTTTATTTCTATAGAAAATATTGTCAACATTTTATTTTGTCAAAATTTTATTTCTATAGAAAATTTTGTTAAATTTTTATTTCTGTAGAAATAAAACTTTTGGTTCTATAGAAAATTTTGCCAAAAATGTGTTTCTTAGAAAATTTTGTCAAACATTTTGTTTGTGGAACATTTTGTAAAAATTTTATTTCCATAGAATGTTTTGTCAAAATTTTATTTCTAAGAAAATATTGTCAAAATTTTATTTCTATAGCAATTCTTGTCAAAATTTTATTTTTATAGAAAACGTTGTCAAAATTTTATTTCTATATAAAACGTTGTCGAAATTTTATTTCTATAGAAAATTTTATCATTATTTTATTTCTGTAGAAAATTTTGTCAAAATTTTATTTTTATAGAAAACGTTGTCAAAATTTTATTTTTATAGAAAACGTTGTCAAAATTTTATTTCTATAGAAAATTTTGTCTAAAATTTATTTCTATAGAAAATTTCGTAAAATTCTATTTCTAAAGAAAATTTCGTTAAATTTTTATTTCTGTAGAAATTAAAATTTTGGTTCTATAGAAATTTTTTTATGTCTATTGAAAATTTTGTCAAAATTTTATTTCTATAGCTATTTTTGTCAAAATTTAATTTTTATAGAAAATGTTGTCAAAATTTTATTTCTACATAAAATGTTGTCCAAATTTTATTTCTATAGAAAATTTTATCATTATTTTATTTCTGTAGAAAATGTTGTAAAAAATTTATTTCTATAGAACATTTTGCCAAAATTTTATTTTTATAGAAAACGTTGTCAAAATTTTATTTCTATATAACATTTTGCCAAACTTTTATTGCTATAGAAAATTTTGTCAAAATTTTGTTTCTATAGAAAAGTTTGTTAATTTTTTTATTTCTGTAGAAATAAAACTTTTGGTTCTATAGAAAATTTTGTCAAAACTGTGTTTCTTAGAAAATTTTGCCAAAATTTTATTTCTATAGAAAATTTTGCCAAAATTTTATTTCTATAGAAAATTTTGTCAAAATTTTATTTCTATAGAATATTTTGTCAAAGTTTTATTTCTATAGAAAATTTTGTTAATTTTTTATTTCCGTAGAAATAAAACTTTTGATTCTATAGAAACTTTTGTCAAAAATGTGTTTCTTAGAAAATTTTGTTAAAATGTTATTTCTAAAGAAAATTTTATAAAAATTTTATTTCTATAGAACATATGGTCAAAACTTTATATCTATAGAAAATTTTGTCGAAATTTTATTTCTATAGAAAAATTTATCATTATTTTATTTCTGTAGAAAATGTTGTAAAAAATGTATTTCTATAGAACGTTTTGTCAAAATTTTATTTTTATAGAAAACGTTGTCAAAATTTTATTTCTATATCAATTTTTGTCAAAATTTTATTTTTATCGAAATCGTTGTCAACATTTTATTTCTATAGAAAATGTTGTCGAAATTTTATTTCTATAGAACATTTTGTCATTATTTTATTTCTGTAGAAAATGTTGTAAAAATTTTATTTCTATAGAAAATTTTGTCAAAATTTTATAGCTATAGAAAATTTTGTCAAAATGTTATTTCTATAGAAAAGTTTGTTAATTTTTTATTTCTGTAGAAATAAACCTTTTGATTCTATAGAAAATTTTATTAAAAATGTGTTTCTTAGAAAATTTTGTCAACATTTTATTTCTATAGAAAATTTTGTCGAATTTTTTTTTCTATAGAACATTTGGTCAAAATTTAATATCTATAGAAAATTCTATGGCTATAGAAAATTTTGTCAAAATTTTATTTCTATAGCAATTTTTGTCAAAATTTCATTTTTTATAGAAAACGTTGTCAAAATTTTATTGCTATATAAAATGTTGTCGAAATTTTATTTCTATAGAAAATTTTATCATTATTTTATTTCTGTAGAAAATGTTGTCAAAATTTTATTTTTATAGAAAACGTTGTCAAAATTTTATTTTTATAGAAAACGTTGTCAAAATTTTATTTCTCAAAAAGATTTTGTCAAAATTGTATTTCTCTAGAAAATGTTGTCAAAATTTTATTTCTCTAGGAAATTGTGTCAAAGTTTTATTTGTACAGAAAATTTTGTAAAAATTTTATGTCTATAGAAAATGTTGTCAATTTTTTTTTCTATAGAAAAGTTTGTTAATTTTTTATTTCTGTAGAAATAAAACTTTTGGTTCTATAGAAATTTTTGTCAAAAATGTGTTTCTTAGAAAATTTTGGCAAAATTTTATTTCTATAGAAAATATTGCCAAAATTTTATTTATATAGAACATTTTGTCAAAGTTTTATTTCTATAGAAAATTTTGTAAAGATTTTATGTAAATTGAAAATTTTTGTCAAAATTTGTTTTTCTATAGAAAAGTTTGTTAATTTTTTATTTCTGTAGAAATTAAACTTTTGGTTGTATAGAAACTTTTGTCAAAAATGTGTTTTTTAGAAAATTTTGTCAAAATTTTATTTCTATAGAAAATTATGTCAAAGTTTTATTTCTATAGAAAATTTTGTCAAAATTTTATTTTTATAGAACATTTGGTCAAAATTTTATATCTATAGAAAAATTTGTAAAAATTGTATGTCTATAGAAAATGTTGTCAAAATTTTATTTCTATAGAAAATTTTGTCAAAATTGCGTTTCGTAGAAAATTTTGTCAAAATTTATTTCTATAGAAAATTTTGTCAAAAGTTTATTTATATAGAACTTTTTGTCAAAATTTTATTTCTAAAGAAAATTTTGTCAAAATTTTATTTTATAGGAAATGTTGTCACAAATGCATTTCTTTAAAAAATGTTGTCGAAATTTTATTTCTATAGAAAATTTAGTCAATATTTTATTTCTATAAAAATTTTGTTAAAAGTTTATTTCTATAGAAAATTTTGTCATTTTTTTACAGAAATTTTTGTCAAAATATCATTGCTTCAGAAAATTTTGTTAAAATTTTTTTCTATAGAAAATCTTGTCAAAATTTTAGTTCCGCAGAAAATATTGCCAACATTTTATTTTTTGTAAAAACTTTTGCCAGAATTTTATTTCTATAGAAAATTATGTAAGCATTTTATTTTTATAAAATTTTATGCATAAAATTAATTTCTATAGAAAATTATATAAATTTTTTTTTCCATAGAAATTTTTGTTTACATTTTATTTCTATAAAAAAAATTTGTCAACATTTTATTTTAATAGAAAATTTATGAAGCACTTCTTATTTGTGCAAAATCTACCAAAGCATCACGATTTCTAACAATCTAGTAAAAAGTAAAAAAATCTACCATTTTTAGTAGAATTCTACCAACTGTGGCAACCGTGATTACAAAACCCACATTGGCATAAGATATCACATAGCTGCTACAATTTATATTTAGATTTGTCTCTTATTCGCCTTTTTTACTCTATTTTTTTTACCAAATCTTACCTATGCTCACATAATGGATAGGCAAAAAGCAATTCCTCTTTGAATCCATTAATTTATTTGTCAATTAGGAAAATGAATCTCTTCCAAAGGAATTTTTTAAAGTATTTTAGGTATCACATAACAACTCAAGTTTGACCTTTTTATTGGTTGGAAGACCTCTTTACTCAATAAATATGCACTTGAAAAGAAATCAGAATAAAAAATAACCGTTATCGTAGTGCCAGTAGGATACTAAATAAAATCACGTGTTTGAGTCTTGTCCTAGCAATTGACTTGGCTGATGGCAAATATTGGCAGGCAACCCTTTTTTTCTTCTTGTTGACCATAAAAGTGTTTTTTTTTTTCGATTATTTTTGCTATCCTTGCTCTACGATCTTTTGCTACCATGCCACTTTTCCACATTTTTTTGTGCAGGTTTTTGGTACATGTGCACAAACACATGTATATATTTAATATAGTGAATGGAAGTTAATTGGCAACTGATCCAATATTTACTTTTTAAACATCTTCCTTTCCTGTAATTTCTCATTTCATTTCACTACGTTTGTGTGTGTGTTTTTTTTTTTTCTTTATTTCTCGTGTTATATTTGCCATATATATATAGCTCTTTTTGCCTTATAAAGTCTTTTGTTTCGTGGGCTAAAAGATACGTGGCATTTTTTCCTAACGAAGGGAAAAAAATATCCTATCCTATTGAAATATATTTTTTAGGTGAGCCAAGAACAAAAAGTAATCAAGAACAAATGTTGAAATACACTTCGTTAAGAAGGTCCTGGCAATATCCTTTTCTCTTTCGTCTTGATGTGGCGTAAAAGAGAGAGAGAGAGAGAGAGAGAGAGTATAATAGGGAGAGGAGCAACAAAGAAGGTAAATATAAATACGAGGGCGAACAAATAAAATATATTTTCTAAAGTGTAATTTGATTTTTGTTTATACGAACTGTCAGCAGGACTGACAGGGCTCAATCAAATCAGCAGAAAAAAAGGATTCAATTTTTTTTGTTTCTTCCACATCTTGTAGAACTTTTCTTATAATATGTTTGTCTTGGGCCATTTTAAAGGTTTCGAATACAAATACCAGCTTGTAAGTGCTAGTTTTTTTTTCATTTGTTCCATGTTGCTTGTTTGAAAGTTTCTGTGAAAAATCTCTTCGTTTTCCAAAGTAGTTTTATCTGGGCCTCCGTATGGCCGTGTATAAGTTTTAACATTGATATGGGAAATGAAAAACTTTTTGATTTAAAATTAAGTTTTGTTATTGTTGTTTTTTTTTTTTTTTGGGAAACCTTGGGAATAGAAGAGAATGTTTCACCACTAAATTACTAAAGGTTTGATAATGTTAGACCATATGCTTGTTCTTTTTTTGTGTAGGTGGGCTATGAGAACCAAAGTTAAATTGCATAAATTAAGGATAATTTGTACAAATGTGCTGGTATGTGAATAAATATTTCGAAATTCTCTCACGCCATTAAGGACATCTTTAAAATAATTGGTACTACATTGTATCATAAATTATTCTTTTTGTGTACATATTTTAAACAAATATTACATTGCCTATTTGTTATAAAATATATTTAAATTGAATTTTCGTTCATGAATATTAGTGACAATTAAAAAAAAAATACGAAAACATAATATTTCCATTAAAATTAATGAATGGCAATTTTTCATTAAACATTTTATGGTGTCCTATAAAGTAGAACATGTTTCTTAATAAGCTTTAAGAATTAGAAACCTAAATTTTCATGGAATGGTCACATTACCTACGTGAAAGAAAGGGAGGTCCATGGAGTTCCACATAAACCAACCAAATTTTAAATTTAATGGTATGGTTCCATTAAATCCAATATGCTCCACATAAAAGTACTCAAGATAAATCGCGATGGTCTAGAAGTCCACATATCTACTTATGTTGGGATCCTAGTCTATTTTCCCCAAAACTATAGAATACTTAGGTATACCCCCATACTTTGGGATATACCCCCCTATAAATCGATCCACAAATTTGAGTTATTGATACTCCTGGTGAAGCGAATTTCATTCAATACTAAACTGAAATTAGGGATGCGATATCATTATATTGCCTGGTAGCAACTATGCTGTTATCTAATATCACTCAGGACAACATTCGGTGTCGATTTATCGAAGTCCCTCTGTCTCTTTTTGGACACATATTTTTACTCAAAATTTAATTTAATCGACTTGAAATTTTAGTGCACGTGTATCCTATTTTCTTGGAATTTTTTTCTATGCATAACATAAAAAAAAAAATTAACGAAAATTATTCCAATTAAAATCTTAATTGAGTTTTAAAAAAATATTCACTTAAAAATTTAATTGATTTTACAAATTTTTTAATTGAAACAAAACTCAATCACACAAATTAGTAGTATCAACTATTTTTATACCCTGCGCCACTCTGTGGAACAGGGTATTATAAGTTAGTGCATATGTTTGTAACACCCAGAAGGAGACGAGATAGACACATGGTGTCTTTGGCAATAATGCTCAGGGTGGGTCCCTGAGTCGATATAGCCATGGCCGTCTGTCCGTCTGTTCGTCTGTCCGTCCGTCCGTCCATCCGTCTGTCTGTGAACACATTTTTGTGATCAAAGTCTAGGTCGCAATTTAAGTCCAATCGCCTTCAAATTTGGCACATGTTCCCAATTTGAGTCAGAATATAACCCTATTGAATTTGGAAGAAATCGGTTCAGATTTATATATAGCTCCCATATATATCTTTCGCCCGATATGCACTAATATGGACCCACCAGCCAGAGATTTATACCGATTTGCTTGAAATTTTGTACAAACATAACACTTAGTCGTATAGTCATGTGTGTAAAATTTGATTGATATCGGTTCAGATTTAGATATAGCTCAAATATATATCTTTCGTCCGATATGGACTTATATGGCCCAAGAAGCCAGATTTTTGGCCGAATTTAGTTGAAATTTTGCACTAGGAGTACAATTAGTAGTATAGTCAAGTGTGCAAAATTTGATTGAAATCGGTTCAGATTTAGATATAGCTCCGATATATATCTCTCGCCCCATATGGACTAATATGGTCGTAAAAGCCAGAGTTTTGGCCCAATTTGGTTGAAATTTTGCACAGGGAGTAGATTTAGCATTGTAGCTATGCGTGCCAAACTTGGTTGAAATCGATTCAGATTTAGATATAGCTCCCATATATATCATTCGCCCGATATGCACTTATATGGACCCAGAAGCCTGAGTTTTATCCCGATTAGCTTGAAATTTTGCACAAGGAGTAAAATTGGTAGTATAGTCATGTGTGCCAAATTTGATTGAAATCGGTTCAGATTTAGATATAGCTTCCATATATATTTTTCGCCCGATATGGACTTATATGGCCCCAGAAGCCAGAGTTTTGGGCCAATTTGGTTGAAATTTTGCACTAGGAGTACAATTAGTAATATAGTCATGTGTGCCAAATTTGATTGAAATCGGTTCAGATTTAGATATAGCTCCCATATATATCGTTCGCCCGATTTACACTCATATGATCACAGTGGCCAATCTTTTACTCCGATTTAATTGAAATTTTGCACAGGGAGTAGAATTAGCATTGTAGCTATGCGTGCCAAATTTGGTTGAAATCGGTTCAGATTTAGATATAGCTCCCATATATATGTTTTTCTGATTTCGACAAAAATGGTCAAATTACCAACAGTTTCCTTGTAAAATCGCCACTGCTTAGTCGAAAAGTTGTAAAAATGACCCTAATTTTCCTAAACTTCTAATACATGTATATCGAGCGATAAATCATAAATAAACTTTTGCGAAGTTTCCTTAAAATTGCTTCAGATTTAAATGTTTCCCATATTTTTTTACTAAAATTGTGTTCCACCCTAGTGCATTAGCCAACTTAAATTTTGAGTCTATAGATATTGTAAAAGTCTATCAAATTCTGTCCAACTCGAGTGATATTTAAATGTGTTTGGGACAAACCTTTATATATAGCCCCTAACACATTTGACGGATGTGATATGGTATCGAAAATTTAGATCTACAAAGTGGTGCAGGGTATAATATAGTCGGCCCCGCCCGACTTTAGACTTTCCTTACTTGATTTAATTGGATCAATTAATATTTTTATTGGCTGTTAATTAATTTTTTAATTGATAGTAACCTGTGTGTGATTGAAGACATCTCAATTAAAAAATTAATTGGATCAATTAATTTCGTGATTGAATCAGATTTTTTTTGTGTGAGGTACAATGGTTAGTATCTCAGCCTAGCATACAAAAGATCGGATGGGCCAAACCCCATCACCATGGGTGTAGCTTGAGGGTCCTGGGATGGAGCTAAGCAACCGCCAGAAATGTTTTAGCCCCCACGAATTTTTATCGATAAAAGTTATTTTAGTCGTCATATGATTTCGAACATTACCTTCTTGTATAGAATGATTTTAAACTTTTTTGACTGATATAAACCGTAAAGGAATATATCTTTCTGACTCAAAAATGATGAAAAACTCAAAAAAAATCACATGATAATAGTTTAGCAGAGAAAATTCCTAGCTGCGCCAATTGATGTCACTATAGCCAATCTAACCTAACAATCAACCCGAATTTAAAGCCGTCTATTCTTGTTACGATACAATTTATTTGACTGCAAAGGGAAATATTATGGTGCCCTGAATAAAAAACTAATATAGCTCATTTTATCGATTTTTTTTTTCTAAGTTTTTTTTTTTATATGTAAATATATTACCCATGTACGTCTTTCACGGGGAGCAACGTTTTAAGTATTGTACGGGGTTTCTATTAAAAATTAAAATCTTGATTAAATTATTTTATGTTTTTAAAAACGTTACCAAATATATTTAAAAGAAAACACTCTAATAAACTCACAGCATTAATGATAAAGAATAGAGTAGTTTTTACAGACAAATATATGTATATGTGTTAGTGTATGTGTTGTACGAGTATATGTGTGTCGTGTGTATTCACTTATTAAATTTACTTTGATGTTGCCAACAATATCGCGTTTAATTGCAAGCAAACGAAACTCATGCATATCATCGTTGCCTTGGTTATGCTCCAAAAAGGAGTTTCCTTTTAATTAAAATTAACAATTTGCTGATTCTTTTATAAAATTGTTTAAATGTGTTGGCTCTAACAATGATGAGTTAATAATAATAATAATCAAGAATGCTTCCAGTTGTGTGTAAAGAATGCCCGGGGGAATAATGCTTTACAAATATTATTCAGTATTAAACAAAAAATTAATAGCTTGGCAATAATTGGGAGCATAATTTCTCGAAGAGTTGTTTGTTTATTTGGAATGGTAGAACTAACAATGCTAGTCGAAAATAAGGGTTATAATTTAAGTAGAATTAAGAAAGGAAGGAAGGATGAAATTTAAGTAAATACAGAATATGTTCTACTTGAAATACAACGGTACAATATTCGGCCAATATTGTAACCCTCTAATACCCAATCCCGCCTTTAGGCGGGCTTCATTAAATATGGAAGCTTTTAGTAAAACACACCCTAAGACAACAAAAATGGGTAAAATAAAAAGAAAACTTAGTTGAAACTGTTCAAGAGGCTTTGCAGCATATACTGAATTTTACCGTATAAAATTTTCTTGTTTAGTTTTCTTGCTTTTGTGTGGTTAACATTAAAAATGTAATCAGCTGGCCAAAAAATTGGGGCATTAGAGGGTTAACGAAAATTCGGATAGTTTGATAACTGGCTAACAATGTATTAATGTGGTTAGCAAAATTGTCAGTGTTTGAAGAGAGTATGTCATTAATTTGTTGAGCTACCCTCCGCTTGCAAGGAAATTGTACTCTCAAATATTGGAGATTGTGTGAATCGCGCCTTTTTACAACCTAATGAGGTGAGTGTACTCTTAAATTTTGAGGAAAGACAATTCCTTAATTTTGTGGAAAGTGTACCAACGTCTACTGTGACGAGTAGAAGGAAAAGTATACTTGAGTTCAAATATTTTGGATTTTGGTATTGGAGCGGAATACAGGTCAGGTTGAAAAGGAGATAGGTTAGGTTAGGTATTGGCAGCCCGATATTCAAGCTCACTTAGACTATTCAGTCCGTTGTGATACCACAGTGGTGAACTTCTCTCTTATCACTGAGTGCTGCCCGATTCTATGTTAAGCCTATAACAATATTCGGTTTACTGTGCGCTCTAACTTTTTTCAATCATACACATTTTCCCTAATTTGTTTCCAGTCCACATTTTCAAGCGGGGATGGGTCTCGAATTATTTGTTCGCCGACATGGCAGGCTCTATATCTTTCTAAAGGAGTGAAGTGACATAGTTAGAGTTCCACAGTATCGTCATCCTCAAAATACCATCATCCACTGATTTTATTCGGCGTTGGGTCTCGGCTATAAGAAGGTGGTCAGCATTCATCGCTAGGAGACAAGTTAAGTACCTGTGTCATCGCAATTAACGGAATGGCTCACTTCAACTATACAGTCCAAACTATAGGTTTGAATATATAGTTTTCTAGAGATTTGATGGAATCTCTCATCTTTTGATGTCCCTACCAAGAGGCTCCGAATGTGGTGCTAAATTGGCGCAGAAGCGATGAATTTAATATGGGCTTGTCATAGGACGGATGCCCACCATTTCAACAACCGCTGCACTGAATTTGGATCACTTTTTAAGGAGTGATGGGAATTCAGTGTTTTGGATGGGAATTAAAGAATTTTGTGATATTTGGCCAAATAGATAATTTGTATACCCTCCACCATAGGATGGGGGTATATTAACTTTGTCATTACGTTTGTAACACATCGAAATATTGCTCTAAGACCCCTTAAGGTATGTATATTCTGGGTCGTTGTGATATTCTGAGTCGATCTGAGCATGTCCGTCCTTCCGTCCGTCTGTTGAAATCACGCTAACTTCCGAACGAAACAAGCTATCGACTTGAAACTTGGCACAAGTAGTTATTATAGATGTAGGTCGGATGGTAGTGCAAATGGGCCATATGGGTCCACTTTTACGTATAGCCCCCATATATATAAGAGAAGCAAATTTCATTCGATCCGGCTGAAATTTGGTACATGGTGTTAGTATATGGTCTCTAACAACCATGCAAAAATTGGTCCGCATCGGTTCATAATTATATATAGCCCCCGTATAAACCGATCCCCCGATTTGGCTTTCGGAGCCTCTAAGAGAAGCAAATTTCATCAGATCCGGCTGAAATTTGGTACATGGTGTTAGTATATGGTCTTAAAACAACCAAGCAAAAATTGGTCCACATCGGTCCATAATTATATATAGCCCCCATATAAACCGATCCCCAGATTTGGTTTGCGGATCCTCTAAGAGAAGAAAATTTAAACAGATCCGGCTGAAATTTGGTACATGGTGTTAGTATATGGTCTCTAATGACCATGCAAAAATTGGTCCACATCAGTGCATAATTATATATAGCCCCCATTTAAACCGATCACCAGATTTGACCTCCGGAGCCTGTTGGAGTAGCAAAATTCATCCGATCCGGTTCACATTTGGAACGTTGGTGTTAGTATATGGCCGCTAACAACCATACCAAAATTGGTCCATATTGGTCTATAGTTATATAGGCGATATCCAATCACACAAAAATTGGTCCATATCGATTCATAATCATGGTTGTCACTCGAGCCAAAAATAATCTATCAAAATTTTATTTCTATAGAAAATTTTGTCAAAATTTTACTTCTATAGAAAATTTTGTTAAAATTATTTTTCTATAAAAAATTTTGTTAAAATTTAATTTCTATAGAAAATTTTGTTAAAACTTTATTTCGATAGAAAATTTTGTCAAAATTTTATTTCTATAGAAAATTTTGTGAAAATTTTATTTCTATAGAAAATTTTGTCAAACTGAATTATATACGTATTTAATCGATCTTTTTTGATTTAATATATACCACGTATGGACTTACATACAATTTAGAAGACGATGTGAGGAGGTTTTAAGATACCTTGCCATCGGCAAGCGTTACCGCAACTTATGTAATTCGATTGTAGATGGCAGTGTTTAGACGAAGTTTCTACGCAATCCATGGTGGAGGGTACATAAGCTTCACCCTGGCCGAACTTACGGCCGTATATACTCGTTATAATTTAATTAATTTAATTTAATTAATTTAGTCTGAAAAAAATTCGCCATTATTCTAGAATGGATTTAGCATTTTTATTGACAAAATTGTGAAAATTTGTTCCATTTTATTAATACTTAAACCTTTTTCAATCTATTTGAAGCAAAAAAAGTTAAAATCACTTATAAAAAAATTTAAAAATGCGACTTATAAAATAATTTAATTAAAAGAACTTCCTTTTAAGTTAAAATAAACAACATCTTTAGGAGGACATTTTTGGAAGTGCTTCTAAAGTTATGCTTTTAGAAGAACTTCCATTTTTTTTGCTGGGTTGTTAGGAGCCATATAGTATCAAATTTAAATCAGATCTGATGAAATTTGTCTCTCCTAGATGCTCCGAAAGTCAAATCCGGGGGTCGATTTATATGGGGCCTATAACTAAAAGTGGTCCGATATGGTACATTTGCAATAACATCCGACCTACATCAATAGAAACTACTGGTGGCAAGATTCAAGCCGATAGCTTGTTTTATTCAGAAGTTAGTGTGATTTCCATAGACAGACGGACGGACATAGCTCAATCGACTTAGAACCTCAGTAGAACTCAAAATATTTACATTAGTTGGGAATTAGACCAATATTTCGATGTGTTACAAATGGAATGACAAAGTTAGTATACGGAGCCACCGTGGTGCAATGGTTAGCATGCCCGCCTTGCATACACAAGGTCGTGGGTTCGATTCCTGCTACGACCGAACACCAAAAAGTTTTTCAGCGGTGGATTATCCCACCTCAGTAATGCTGGTTACATTTCTGAGGGTTTCAAAGCTTCTCTAAGTGGTTTCACTGGAATGTGGAACGCCGTTCGGACTCGGCTATAAAAAAGGAGGTCCCTTGTCATTGAGCTTAACATGGAATCGGGCAGCACTCAGTGATAAGAGAGAAGTTCACCACTGTGGTATCACAATGGACTGAATAGTCCAAGTGAGCCTGATACATCGGGCTGCCACATAACCTAACCTAACCTAACCTAACCTAACCTAGTATACGCTCATCCTATAGTGGAGGATATAAAATTCCGAATTTCGGCAAACTATTTTCAAAATTTCAGGCGATATCTCAAAGTCTTGCAAAGCGTTTATTGAAGCTTGCTTGTCTATGTAGACATGAGCTTTAACGAAGCCCTATAAGAATATTCTAAAGGCGTTAAATCACAAAATTTAGGCGACCAATTGACTGGTCCCGATCGTGAAATAAAAGGTTCACTGAACTCTCCTATGCGATTACGATTGATAGCTGGCATATGACACCGTTTTTTTGAAACCACATGTCAGGCATATAAAACTCTTGCATTTTGTGGCAAGCAACGTTGGATATTATCTGACGATAGTGCTCATTATTCACAGTAACTTTACAAATCGCATCATTTTCGACAAAGGGTCCAATCATATCACCAGCTCACAAACTGCATCAAGCAGTGACTATTTCTGTATGCATTGGTAGCCTGGCTGAGCTTAACTCCAAAATCGTCAATTCCGCTTATTTACGTACCCATTGAGCTGAAAAATGGCTTCGTTGTTGGACACAAGAAGCACGCTATGCACTTTCTTTACAAGCGTTGTTCGTTTTTTAAACGGTTCATTGCTAAGTTAGGGAGCCACCATGGTGTAATGGTTGGTATGTCCGCCTTGCATACATAGGGTCGTGGATTCAAGCCCAGTTTTGACCAAACACCAAAAAGTTTTTCAGTGGTGGATTATCCCTTCTCAGTAAAGCCGGTGAAATTTCTGAGTGTTTCCAAACTTCTCTAAGTGAGATCACCGCAACGTGGAACGCCGTTCCGAATCGGCTATAAAAATTAGGTCCTTTGTCATTGAGCTAAACATAGAATCGGGCAGGTCTCATTGATAACAGAGAAGTTCATCTCGGTGGTATCATAATAGACTGAAAAGTTTAAGTGAGCCTGAAATATCGGGCTACCAGTATACTTAAACTACGACCAAGTTATAGACCAACCTGAAGATGTTTGGCACTTGGCATACGTCAGCTGTTTATGTCAGTATTGCCAAAAATATAATAGCTAAAAAATCACCCTTTATTATCTTACTAACGTAACCCGGCCCGCTTCGCTGCTCGTTCCGAAGGGTATTTGTAGGAACATTTTGCTTTAACTTAGTCAACCATATCCTTCGTGCTGAAAACAAATTCGAAATGATTTGAATTATTTCAAACAAATCGGACTACTTGCTTTTTCGTTTATAGGTACAAATACGGCGGATATGCATATGTAAAACGGTTCGTCTTAAAAAATGTCGGGGAGAGTGTGTACCCTTTCCTCCAAATTTTTTAAATAATGTTCTGTATTCAAGTAGTTGGACAATCTTCGATATTTCTTGTGAATTTTAAGTGTGGAAAGATATCCTTGTCAAGGAAAGGTATCCTTCTCCTCAACATATCTGAAAATTAAGCATTATATTATAATAACATACAAATAGTTTCTGTTTCCATTCCAATAAATCGGAAAAAGCAAAAGTAGTAAAAAATTTTACCACATTAACATTTGCTAAAATGTTGGAAAATGACCCTCTACGTTGGATGTCAATTTCATGTAAATTTAAGTTCTTTACTAAAAAGAAGTTTGGCAGAAGCCTGTGCCAAAATCATAAAATTATGTACCGAGTTCCCTCTAATTTCAATTTAAGAAAAAAAAAACGGACGAAAGGGAACCCTCTCCCCACCTTCGCTCCACTCCGACCTGATATCGGATTTTCACATACCCTATATTAATTTCACAACTACTCACTGGTCCCTACAAATTCTATCGAAGTAAATCGACAAAGCTTATTTCAATTTTCCCCTTCCCCAACCAGATATCGAAAAATCATATACTAATTTAAAAATCACGTTCCCTGTAAAATTCAAGTAGATCGGAGATGTTTAAATTTTTAAAGGGACTATTGTTTTAAAGGGACGTCACTTTCCCTGATACAATATGGACAAACACCGTAGTGAATAGCACACCTAATCTTCCCTGAAAATTCTTGAAACTTTCCTTCAAGTGTGGGGCAAGGAAGGTTGCCCCTTCGTTCATAACCTTCCCCCACTGCCTTTGTAAATATAAAGAAAACTTAAGAATTTTCCTCCCCGACCAAATGTCGAAAAGTGATGTAGCGTACCTTTTGTAAACGTCTCAGAAAATGTCAAGCAAATTATAAGCCTAAAGGGGCGGCCTCTCTTCCGTCCAAATATCACAAAATCAGGTATCAACTATTAATATCGTAACCTCTCCCCAGTCCTCTGTAAATTTAAAGTAACTCTGTAAAGTTTAACTGTTTCTCTGTATGTACTTAAGAGAAGCGGATGTCTCCCTATGCCCTTTTATTTTTATTAAAAAATCAGGAACCTGATATAAATTTCATAACCTCACCCATTTTTTTCCGTAAAATTTCAGTCGGGGGAGTTTAGTTTTGTTTTCACTGTACTTTAAAAAAAGTCGTGCAAAGGGGTGGTCCCCCTCCCCGACCAAATGTGGAAAAATAATGTAGCGGATTTTTGTCTAGATGCCAACCCCAACTTTCAATGAAAATTTCAAGCAAATCGCATAATTTTGTTCCAAGTTTCAAAAAGTAGGGCAAGGGGGAGGTCCTCCTCCCCGTCCACATATGAAATCATCAGGTACCCCATATTAATTCCATAACCTCACCGCATGTTCTCTGTAAATCTCAAATAATTTAGAGAATTTTAGTTTTTTCACTGTACTTTAAAAAAAGTCGAACAAAGGGGAGGTCTCCCTCCGCTACCAAATATCGAAATATAAATTAGCGGATCTTTATCTAGATGCCAACCCCAATCTTCAATAAAAATTTCAAGCCAATCGGTCAACTTTGGTCCAATTTTCAAAAAGTCCGACAAAGGGGAGGTCCCCTCCTCGACCAGGTGTCAAAAAATGAGGTACCCTATTTCCTCCACATGAACGCCCCCTAAGATCTCTGAAAGTTTCAAGTAAATCGGTTAAGCCGTTTCGGAGCCAACTCGGAACATACAAACAAACGAACAAATAAACAAACATAGATTGAATTTTATATATATATTTAGATAAAGCATTCTATAGTATTTGCTTCATAGGTGGCCTGCGGGGGATTGATCTATTTCGTATTGAAAAAACTGAACTAACACGATTCCATATAAATATAAATGGCCGCGCTTGGTCCAAGCTTTGATACTCTCATATGACCATAACACAAAGAGGGCTAACGCGATTGCAAAGAGATGTAAAATCAACACTTTTAATGCTTTAAACGGTAACTGTAATTACGGGCTTAACCACATATCTATGTAGGACTACACATTCATTCAAATACTTCCAAAATGCAACATTCGCTTATATTATTATTTTTTTTTTTTTTGAACAGCAGGATTTGAGTTTTACAAATTACACAAGCTTTAATAAAGAGCGAAAGTAGTAGTTCTGCGGGAGGAATATAAAAAGAAACCATGGAGGACGTAACAGGAAAACACCCCCAACCATATTCTCCTCGAAAATGCCACTAACGAGTGTTCTTCACTTAAGGTCTCATTTTTACACCGGTTCGTGGAATGAACAAAAAACAAATTCAACGCAAACCGAACGACAGAAAAAGAAAAATGTGAACTGTGTGAATAAATGGTCCATAATAATCTGGGCAAACGACACAAATACACACACACACACGGTACACGGTACAGAAAGGGGGGAAAATCAGCAGTGGCACCACCAGCATCGTCGTCATCATCATCAGTAGCTATAGTCTAGAAACCGACTTGAAAGCGACAGTATTGGTACGTGCAACACACGTAACTGCTTAACAATGAGAAGAGCTCTGATGCTGATGCCATAAAGGTGTCAATGATGCCGAACCTCACCGATGATGATGATGATGATGATAACAATGACAATAATAATGATGTCGTCTCTTGTAATTGCGGCAACAAGCATACCGCCCTCAAAACCAACCCAATCCAGCACGGAGGGCTGGTGGGTTTTGTATCAAACCTACTTTTCTTTCACCTCAAACCACCTGCCAATAATGTGGGTTGCTGCTGCATATATTAGTGACACTTTGAGGGTGACGAGGCCATGGCCCAGTGGAAAGAATCTAAGAAAGTGCGATTTTTTTTTAAGTAAATGCTGGGCCGCCATTTAGGCCAATGAGAAGGGTGTAGTAAAAATGATTACGCATTTGTTATTTCCTTTTGAGCAGAAAAAAACGAATAAAAAGTGGAGAATGAAATGGTATCTTGGCAAAGAATTTAATGTCTCCCCGAATATCTTTAAAACAAATTGTACAATTTAACATGGAATAATAAATAGGTTGCCTTAGCTGGACAATGATAATTCCAAGTGTAATAAATATTTGTAGATATCTACCATAAAATGTGGTGAATATTTTATCTTATGACAAATGACCTACAAAAGAAATCGTAAACTAAAGTAGCCTAGATTTCAGTAAATGAGATAAGACAGGGATATTTTGGATAAGCATGGATGGCAATGATTTTTTATGAGAAATAGGTAAATTTGGTCTAGACCAACTACAGAATGGGAGCCACTGTGGTGCAGTGGTTAGGTTGTCCTTTTTTCATAGGCTCAATCCCAGCTTCAACCAAATGCACGAAGCGCTTGATTATTCCCTCTTGCTAATGCCTGTGTAATTTTTGAGCTTTTCAAAGCTTCTCTAAATAGCTTCATCGTAATTCGAGACGCCGTTCGGACCAGGATAAAAAGAATATCCTTTATAATAAAGCTAAATACAAAAATGAGAAATAGGTAAATTTGGTCTAGACCAACTATAGAGCGGGATATTTTGGATAAGCATGGATGGCAATGATTTTTTATGAGAAATGGGTAAATTTGGTCTAGACCAACTACAGAATGGGAGCCACTGTGGTGCAGTGGTTAGGTTGTCTTTTTTCATAGGCTCAATCCCAGCTTCGACCAAATGCAAGAAGCGTTTGATTATCTCCTCATGCTAATGCTTGTGTAATTTTTGAGCTTTTCAAAGCTTCTCTAGATAGCTTCATCGTAATTCGAGAAGCCGTTCGGACCAGGATGAAAAGGATGTCCTTTGTAATAAAGCTAAATAAAAAATTTGACAACACTAATAGAGAAGTCCTACACTTTATCTTTTAACCCTTAAATGTGTACTGTATCTTTTAAGATAAAGAAAAAATTCTTACGTCTCAAAATTTCAACTGAATTCTATGAAATCAAATTTTATGTATTTAGAACATCATATAGCTATTTCTAAAAATATGTTTTTTTTTTCTGGAAATTTTGTGGTCCTTCTGAGTAAAATGCAATCAAAATTGAAAATTACTTTTTTTTACAAAAAATTAAAAAAACTACAAATTGGAAATTAAATAAGATTTAAAGTAATGTTTGTAAAAAAACAAGTAAGGAAAGACTAACGTCGGGCGGGGCCGACTATATTATACCCAGCGCCACTTTGTAGATCTAAATTTTCGAAACCATATCTCATCCGTCAAATGTGTTGGGTTCTATATATAATGGTTTGTCCCAAATACATACATTTAAATATCACTCGATTTGGACATAATTTTTACAAAATCTATAGACTCAAAATTTAAGTTGGCTAATGCACTAGGGTGGAACACAATTTTAGTAAAAAAAAAAATATGGGAAACATTTAAATCTGAAGCAATTTTAAGGAAACTTCGCAAAAGTTTATTTATGATTTATCGCTCGATATATATGTATTAGAAGTTTAGGAAAATTAGTCTCATTTTTACAACTTTTCGACTAAGCAGTGGCAATTTAACAAGGAAAATGTTGGTATTTTGACCATTTTTGTATGGGAGATATATCTAAATCCGAACCGATGAAATTTGGCACACATGACTATATTACTAATTGTACTCCTAGTGCAAAATTTCAACCAAATTGGGCCAAAACTCTGGCTTCTGGGACCGTATTAGTCCATATCGGGCGAAAAATATATATGGAAGCTATATCTAAATCTAAACCGATTTCAATCAAATTTGGCACACAAGACAATACTACGAATTATACTCCTTGTGCAAAATTTCAAGCTAATCGGGATAAAAATCTGGCTTCTGGGTCCATATAAGTGCATATCGGGCGAAAGATATATATGGGAGCTATATCTAAATCTGAATCGTTTTCAACCAAATTTGGCACGCATAGCTACAATGCTAAATCTACTCCCTGTGCAAAATTTTAACCAAATTGGGCCAAAATTCTGGTTTTTGGGACCGTATTAGTCCATATCGGGCGAAAGATATATATGGGAGTGTAGCATACATCTTCACACAACTTTAGTTTAATTTACTTGTTTCTATGTAATCAAAATTTAAAACAGTAAGCCTTGAATTCACAATATTTGTATTGTCAAAAGAAATGAAAAATAAAATAAAATCTTTGAGAATTTTTGTATAAACCTGACGTGTTAGTTTCTTCCTCCACAAATTGGTGACCTCAGACCTTTCCACACGCGTTTTTAATTCGAATTTTTGGAATAGAATGCCCAAAGGACAATCTAGCCAACAAAACCGAGAGCAATCAGGCGAACTAGGAAATTCATCCACAATGTCACATCCTTCAACTATAAACCTACGAATCCCAAGATTCTGGAAGGAAAATCCAGCCGTCTGGTTTGCGCAATATGAAGCTCAGTTCGAAAATTATAACATATCAACGGAACGGTCAAAATACTTCACTGTATTGCCTGAGCTTGACCCAGAATTGTTAGCCCAAGTAAGTGACATAATTTTGGAACCACCAACCGATGCGTACACTCGAATGAAGAAGCGTCTCATCGACCATTTCTCTATTTCTGAGGAAAAGAGGATTCAACGCTTGCTTAACGATATGCCTATCGGAGGTAAAAAACCGAGATGCGAAATTTAGCTAATGGAGGTGTAAAAGACGAAATTTTGAGAACAATGTGGCTTCAAAGACTTCCCTCACAAATGCAAGCAATTCTTGCTATATCGTCAGAGACTTTAGACAACCTCGCCATTATGGCAGATAAAATCGGAGATATATCTGGTAGTCTACCTAACGTGTCATCGATTCAAGATTATTCAGAAGTCAATGAACTACGCCAACAAATTGCTGCACTAACTAATACAGTACAACAATTGCAAGTCGGTAAAAATCGTAAGTCCCGTTCATTTTCCAAAAATTGACAGCAAAGAAGCCGCAGTTCATCACAAAAGGTATGTTATTATCATAGAAAATTTGGCAGAAATGCTCGCTGCTGTCGTCAACCCTGTTCGTTCAAATCTGCTCTTAGTGCAAAATTTCAACCAAATTCGGCCAAAAATCTGGCTTCTGGGGCCATATAAGTCCATATCGGGCGAAGGATATATATGGGAGCTATATCTAAATCTGAACCGATTTCAATCAAATTTTGCACACTTGACTATACGACTAAGTGTTATGTTTGTACAAAATTTCAAGCAAATCGGTATAAAACTCTGGCTGCTAGGTCCATATTAGTGCACATCGGGCGAAAGATATATATGGGAGCTATATCTAAATCTGAACCGATTTCTTCCACAATCAAGAGGGTTCTATTCTGACCCAAATTAGGAACATGTGCCAAATTTGAAGGCGATTAGACTTAAATTGCGACCTAGACTTTGATCACAAAAATGTGTTCACAGACAGACGGAGGACGGACAGACGGACATAGTTATATCGACTCAGGGACACACCCTGAGCATTATTGCCAAAGACACCATGTTCCACAATGTGGCGCAGGGTATAAAAATTGAGTAATGTAAAAATATTGCTCTTCTATAAAAAAATCAAATTGCTTAGTTGTAAATAAAAAATTAGTTTAATGTGCACTGCATTTTTATATTAAAGCGAGTTAATAAATCGCGTGTTTTGGCTGGAAAACTGCAAGTGCTTATCGTTACAGCATTTCAGTATTAAAATTTTTTATTCTAGTACCAGTGCTACCATGATACTATGCCTACTATGATACTGGCAACTTTCCATCACGTTCAAAAAATTAATGAAAATACACAGTAACAATACATGCTATGATTCGAAAAGTGGAGGTCAGATTTGGTCGGAATCTACGCCCAGTGGTAGAAAAAGTGACCTTGATCGAAAAATATCGCGAGCATGGACTAAAGTCAAAAAGTACAAGGGACATGATCAAAGAACTTAGACTGGAATGAGCCAATGAGTTGTTTCGATAGCCCGAAAGTTTCGAATTACCGAATTTGGTTTTCACCGATGAGAAGCCACCCAGCAAAAAAATCTTCAGCAGTAAGAGTTTAGTTGCGCTTTTTGGTATACAATAAAATAGGCAGCGAATCCACACTGCATGAATCGGTGGCAATAACGTAAACGAATTATCAAACTAGTTTATGATCATTCGTTTACGTTATTGCAACCAATTCATGCAGCATATATGCATGAAAGGTATTGCTGTTTTCCGTCACGCCAACAATGCTATACTCAAGATTATATAATACTTCTTAGCAATATTTCTATTAAAATGAGCAATTATATCAGCGCTATGTAGAAGCTGCTCTAAGTCGGGACATCGCCCACAAAAATCAGCGCTGATTCGGTTGTTTTGTAAGCAGTTGGTACTGCCTCTCTCTCCCTTACAATCCTGCTGAAATAGTACTCCATTTTTTGCTGGGCATTCTAAAGTGAGCAGTTTTTGAACGAACAAAATGATCGTATTTACTTGCCAAAGAGGTAAGGTGAATATGTACACATTCGATTGGCCACTCGAACTCAAGCGCCGTTGTGGTAATTGTGGGGGCCGCCGTAACTTTTCCTGCTCGTATGCATCGACCGTGGGACCAAATTACATGACGAATATTATGGGGAAACTTCCTAAAGACAGTATGGTATTAAAGACCTGGGCTGATAAACGTTACGGCGGCAGACTCAACACCATCACACTTATCACGCGTCAACCAAGAATGGTTGACGGAAGATTCCTGGCCACATTTCTAGCGCACAATGAGCAAAATCTCCAGACCTCAATGTGTTAGAGCTTTACACTTATGGATTTTTGGAGAGTATGACTGGCACTAAAAAATACCAAAGTCTCGATCATCTAAAGACGGCGCTTCGCCGGGAATCGGCCAAAATACTGAGTAGACACATTAGCGCAGCATGCGATAGTCAGCCGTTTGAAGGCCATAATTCTTGCCATAGGTAACCAAATTTAACCAAAATTTGAAATTTGATATTGTTTTGATGTAACTATAATAGAAGTGGACCATCTCCCCATGTATAGCAAAAGAACCGCAAATAAACTAAAACTCGCACGTAATGGTTGTCAAACGAAAATTGCCCGAATCTTATCATTTCGGGATCTCTCAAAGACATCGGTTAATCTCTAAGCTAAGAATGCATATTCCGTTGCAGTCGCGTTTTCCCTTTTCCACACCGTAACATTTACACCGACTTGTGTTTGGTCGCGGACACGGTCACAGTTTCTCTCCAATGATTTTGTCTACGGTCAAGGTCATCTGTCGACTACACGTGTTCTGCCTAGGCTTCTAAATGTTACTACGATTATCTTCACCTTGAGCCCGCCAACAAGGCCGAAGTCGTGGAATTGTGTTCCGAGGGTGATAATAGTCAAGTTCTTTCTCTCTCCCGCACCTCTGCTTCGGTAAGGGATCAAACCTCGGCCACAGTTACGTGCTCTCAATAGTATCCTTATCACTGGTCAGGGCCATTAACAATGTCAACGTTTTTTCCTATTTCGTGCCTTCACATCCGCTTTGATGTGTTTGCTGAACTCAGTCAGCGTCTATTACTGTTACAATCTAAGGTCACCGAAAAGCTCAAGGTCCGTCGTAATGTGTTTTAGTATAGATAAATGACTGGTATTCGAGCTCAGCCATGGCCATGATCATGCTTCTGTGTCTACTTCCACGTTCATGTAGACTTGTTCTTCGATCATAGTCATTGTCCCAGTTTCCCCATCACATGCCGTTTGAAGTCAAATGTCCCGCTTAAAATTACCTCCTTCTAGCCTGTTGGAAAACAGGTGTCATACCGACGTCCATCAATGTCACTGTCGCAACAATCACCCTTTCACATAATTCACTCCAAGCCCTTCAGATTCATCGCCTACGTTAGCTGAAATGTTATCCTCCCTTCCGGATCAAAATATCGTTCAACCTTTGCTACGAGAAAGCCTCCGTCCGACTTAAGCATAATTGAAGCAAAGTCAAACCCATAACTAGAATTAAAAAAGAAACCTTGGCTTGGTTTTTGTCTTTTGTCACCCATTAAATTTCTGTGACGAACCCTTCCGTTGCGAGCTTACTTAGCAACCGTAAGAAACTTGTATATTGATTTCCGACTTTCGACCTTTGTTTTTTAATAAAAGAAATATCTATGAAAAAGGAAGCAGAGTTTTGAATTTTTAGATGAATATTGTCAGGTTTTTTGAACAATAAAATTTTAAAAGAGTAGGAAAATAAAGCATAAAACGTACACACAAAAAAATATTTTTTTATTCAATCACGAAATTAATTGATCCAATTAATTTTTAACTGAAATATCTTCAATTACAGAAATTGTGGTATCAATCACCAAAGTCAATTGAAATTGTTTTTTTATACCCTAAACCACATAGTGGTCAGGGTATAATAAGTTTGATCGGCCAAAAAATGTGTCTACCAGAAATATTGATTTTAGACCCCATCAAATATATACCGATCGACTCAGAATCACCTCCTGAGTCGATCTAGCACTTGGTGTCCGTCCGTCCATCCTTCCGTCCGTCCGTCTGTCCATATATTTGTTGTTCACAGGATTCCGGTCGCAATTATTAAGCGATTTTGATGAAATTTTGTACAGGGAGTTTTTTGGGCACAAGGACGAACGCTATTGAATTTGGAAGAAATCGGATCAAATTTAGATATAGCTCCCATATATATGTATCGCCCGATTTCGACAAATGGGGTCACGTTGCGCGTGTTTTCAAACGGATCGTCACCAAATTTGGCAAAAGGTAATCTTTTCCATCGCCCTTCAAGTCTGCAAAATTTTATCCAAATCGGTTCAGATTTAGATATAGCTCTCATATATATGTATCGCCCGATTTTCCCAAATTTGGCCACAAAACCTTTATTTATCAACCGATCTTACTCAAAGTTGGCTAAATATAATCTTCTATAGCACTAACTATATGTGCAAAAAATCATCGAAATCGGTTCAGATTTAGCTATAGCTCCCATATATATGTACCGCCCGATTTTTCTAAATTTGGCCATAAAACCCTTATTTATCAACCGATCTTACCCAAATTTGGTTAACTGTAGCCTTCTATAGCACTAACTATATGTGCAAAAAATCGTCGAAATCGGTTCAGATATAGATATAGCTCCCATATATGTATAACCCGATTTTCCCAAATTTGGCCATAGAACCCTTATTTATTAACCGATCTTACTAAAAGTTGGCTAGATCCAGTCCTCTATAGTACTAACTATATGTGCAAAATTTCATCGAAATCGGTTCAAATTTAGATATAGCTCCAATATATATATATATCGCCCGATTTTGGAAAATTCGCCCTTATAACCTTATGTTTGACCATACAGGCCTCATTTCGTAACTGATCTTACTCAAATCTTGCACAAGGTAACCTTTTGTGGTATTAATCCAACCCGCAAAATATTATGCAAATTGGATCAGATTTAGATATAGCTTCCATATATATGCATCGCTCGATTTTCCCAAATTTGGCCATAGTACTCTTATTTATTAACCAATGTTACTCAAATTTACTTGTAGCTCTTACATAAGAATATTGCTCGATTTTTACAAATTTGTATTTATTACCCACACTAATTTAACGACTTTCTCTTTTTTAATAATGGGCTCAATATTAGTAGCATACTATCTCCGTAGGCGCAATATCAACACAGCCAGTGTTGCTAGAAGTAGGGGAAATTCCCTATATGTAGGGTTTTCTAATATTTAGCGTCTTGTACGGACGTAGGGCCACAATGTAGGACATTTTCACTCAACACAATTTGTAATAATTTTTACATTTTGGTGGCTCTAGAGGAGGAAATTAGAAGCCGGCAAGGCTTGATCTTTAACAATGTGTGGTAAACTTTATTCCTGTAGAAAATTTGGTCAACATTTTATTTCTATAGAACATTTTGTCAAAATTGTATTTCTATAGAATTTTTTTTCAAAATATTATTTCTATAAAAAATTTTCTCAAAATTTTATTTCTGTGGAATTTTTTCTCAAAATTTTATTTCTATAGAATTTATTGTCAAAATTTTATTTCTATAGAAAAATTAATTACAAAAATTTTTTTATAGAAACTTTTTCCACAATTTTATTTTTATAGAGATTTAACAAAAAAAGATTACTAATTTGGGTAAAATTCTACCAACTGTGGCAACCGTGGTGGTAATACAAATTTATATTCTAAGTTATATACGTTGCATATTCATGTTTTAAGATAATAAAGTACTTAGAACCATATTTGTTTTGTAAAATTTTTTAAATTTAACGAAAAATATAGTAGGGAAAATTGTTTGGGAATGTATAGGAAAGTAGGGAACTTTTTTTGTCCTTGTAGGGTAAGCCGAACATTTTCCCTGGCAACATTGACTATGAGCTATAGTCAGATTGACACAAAGCACCCATAGACATGTACCCCTTAATTTTCTTAAATATGCAACTGCGGTTTATCTCCCAGACCTATATGTTACCCCACAAATGCTTATGATTACTAATTCTGTAATGGTGGTTTAGGGTATGATATAGTCGGCCCCGCCCGACTTTCTACTTTACTTACTTGTTTTTTAATTCTTGTGATTGATTTTTATTTCAATTAAAAACATTGTTGAATCGATTAATATTTTTTAAAATTCAATTAAAATTTTAATTGGAAATATTTTGGTGAAAATTATTTCTGTTTACTCTATACAATTAGTATGACACCACATGTTAGCAAACTTATTAAAACATTTTTAATTTTTTAACCACTTGACTGAGGTATTGTGGAAACTTTCTAAGAGTTATTCAATTGTGATATCACTAAAAGCAAATGACACGTGTAGCACAAAAAAGACAACAATCCCAATGATGCAACCCACATTTCAATGTTTAATCATCTAAATGTTTGCCCTGCCAAATAAATGTAACATTTCGGTGAGAACCTCCTACGAAAACTAAAAAATATGGCAAAATAGGTATATGTAACACGTCCATCACTTAATGACTTAGCAGAAAATGTGAAGATGTCAGCAACTCCCATGTTGATAATTTAATTTTGAGCTTCATAAAAATCGTACCTGCAACAGGAAATTAAATCTTCCCCAAAATCATGGCCCATCACCGCCTACCATCTCTAATTTGTGTCTATTCATTACACAATATGTGCGGTCTTACACGACACACAGAGGAGTCTTTGCATTCGTGCCATAGCATTAGGCAAAGCCACAGCAATAATTTACAAACCTTATCGAGGCGTAATGGAGAGGGGGGGATACAGTAGCAAATCCACACATCATTGGATTATCTTGTCTTGTAATTTTGACCTGCCTCATCATACCACCATCACCATGGGTATCTCTTCAAAATATCTCTCGCTCTCACGCTACACTCTAGTCATTAAACTATTCTAAGATTTTTCAGAGGCTGGCCAAAAATTTGTGTCAATGTGTAAATAAGTAAGTGTTTGTATGCCAGTGTATATGAGTATGTGTTTGTGTCTATAGACATGTTGTTTTGTCTTTTGCCCATTAAGCACATCTCTCTCTTTCTCTTGTTCAACACAACAAAGTCCTAGACTCAATGTCTAAAGCACCTTAATGTTCATTTTCTGGCTTTGTTGTTTTTGCCATTAAAGCTTCCGCATGTTCCTCATTTAGCCGAAGCATGTTATTGTCGTAGCTGGCAGTAGGCTGGTTGACTGACTGACTGCCTGCCGGTTTGGCATGTTGGTTGAGTGACATGTGTGAATATATGCCGCCAATTTCTGTGTGTATGTATGTGTGTGTATGTTTATTGCGAGTGTCTCTTCTCTTGAGCTCTTGTGAGCTAACAACTTCCTGTTTTCCTTTTCTCCGCTGGGCTGAATTTCCTTTTTGCACTTTTCATCATTGTTGTTGTTGTGGTTGCCACTGCCACTGCTGCTGTTGTCGCAGTAGTGCGTTCTTATTTCGCAGCACATTGTTAATGTTTAAGTGGTTGGTGAGAGCATTGTTGCTGAGGCTAGTGTTGTTATAACCCTCTCCACAGCCACAATACGAAAAGGTTGGTTTATAAGATTGGGACCTATCGGAATTTGAATTTAAATTTAGACACATTTAGGGATAAAATAAATAAACAAATATCCTAAAATTTTGAAAATATTTCGACCACAGACCATGGACATTCCAACAGTATTCTGAACCATCCAACTCATTGAAGAATGGCGTGAAAAAGAGGCCTACAATACTACAGAGTCTTTTTCGTGCAGCGTGTGATGCCATTGTCTGATGTTTGAAGGTCATAATTCGGGCCAAAGATAATGAATTCTAACAAATTTAAACTGCTTCTAAAATTTGGTATCATTTGCTCGCTTAATTTCTACCGTACAATGGTCAACCAAAATCACCACATCTCAATTGGTTGGACTTTCCCTTCGATATTTTGAAAAGTAAGTTGGCTCTAAACAATATCAAAGTTTCGATCAACTCAAGACGGCGCTATGCCAGACATAAAGCACAATATAGTATGAGCTACTTTCATACAGCGTGTGATGGCTTTTTCGGCCGTTTGAAGCCCATAATCCGTATCAACGGTAGCCAATTCGAAAAGATAAAACTGATTTGTCATTATGTCGTCGCTTCATTTCTGCCATGCAATGGCCACCAAACTCTTCTGATCTCTATCGATTTTTACTTCAGGGCCATTTAGAGATTGAAGTGTCACTAATAAATACCAAAATGTCTATTATCCCAAGGCGGCTCTACATCGTAAATACACACAATTGGATCAATTAATTTCGTCTCAATCACGAAATTAATTGATCCAATTAATTTTTAATTGAAATGTCTTCAATCACAGAAATTAAAAATTTGATTGAATGTCAATTAAAAACTAATTGATCCAATTAAAAAATTAATTGCTACAATAGTATCATTTTTTGTGATTGATTTTTGTTTCAATCAAAAAATTTGTTGAATCACCTAAATTTGTAGTCGAATATTTTTATACCCTCCTCCATAACTTTGTCATTCCGTTTGTAACACATCGAAATATTGCTCTAAGACCCCATAAAGTATATATATTCTGGGTCGTAGTGAAATTCCGTGTCGATCTGAGCATGTCCGTCCGTCCGTCCGCTTGTTGAAATCACGCTAACTTCCGAACGAAACAACCTATCGACTTGGCACAAGTAGTTGTTAGTGATGTAGGTCGGATGGTATTGCAAATGGGCCATATCGGTCCACTTTTACGTATAGCCCCCATATAAACGGACCCCCAAATTTGGCTTGCAGACCCCCAAAGAGAAGCAAATTTCATCCGATCCGGCTGAAATTTCGTACATGGTGGTAGTATATGGTCTCTAACAACCATGTAAAAATTGGTCCACATCGGTCCATAATTATATACAGACCCCATATAAACCGATCCCCCGATTTGGCTTTCGGAGCCTCTAAGAGAAGCAAATTTCATCCGATCCGGCTGAAATTTGGTACATGGTGTTAGTCTCTAACAACTATGCAAAAATTGGTCTACATCGATCTTAATTACATATAGCCCCCATATAAACCGATCCACCGATTTGGCTTGCGGAGCCTCTAAGAGAAGCAAATTTCATCCGATCCGGCTGAAATTTGGTACATGGTGTTAATATATAGTATTTAACAACCACGCAAAAATTGGTCCACATAGGTCCATAATTATATATAGCCCCCATATAAACCGATCACCAGATTTGACCTCCAGAGCCTCTTGGAAGACCAAAATTCATCGGATTCAGTTGACATTTGGTACGTGGTGTTAATATATGGCCTCAAACTCCCATGGAAAAATTGGTCCAAATCGGTCCATAATTTTATATAGCCCCCATATAAACTGATCCCCAGATTTGACCTCCGGAGCCCCTTGGAAGAGCAAAATTCATCAGATTCGGTTGAAATTTGGTAAATTTAACAGCTATGCCAAAAGTGGTCCATATCAGTCCATAATCATATATAGCCCCCATATAAACCGATCCCGAGATTTGGTTTGGAGCCTCTAGGAGGAGTAAATTTCATCCGAGTCAGTTGAAATTTGGTACATTGTGCTAGTATATGGCCGTTAACAAACATGCCTAACTAGGTTCATATCGGTCTATAGTTACATATAGCCCTCAAATAAATCGATCCCTAATCACACAAAAATTGGTCCATATCAAGTTCTTAATTGTATATAGTCCCCATATAAGCGACCCCCATATATTAATTCTGGCTCTCTACCACGTAAAGGGTGATACGGTCAAAATTTGGTCAAGGGAAAACGCGTGTAAATCGGTGAAATCGTTTATTTAAAAAATCAAATTAAATTTATTTTTCAAGTTCAATTAGTATAAAATTCAGGAAAAATATTCAGTTAGGCTTTCGTTTTCCCAAATCCGAATTGCCGGGCCTCACGCTTGACACCTGCCATCAGATTTTGTACAGCCACCTTGTCCACCTTCTTCGCCGCAGAAAGCCAGTTTACCTTGAACTGCTGCTCGTCCTTAGCAGTTTTTTTGGTCTTCTTTAGGTTCCGCTTGACAATAGCCCAGTATTTCTCAATTGGGCGGAGCTCTGGCGTGTTGGAAGGGTTCTTGTCCTTGGGAACCACCTGCACGTTGTTGGCGGCGTACCACTCCATGGCCTTTTTACCGTAATGGCAAGATGCCAAATCCGGCCAAAACAGTAAGAAACAACCGTGTTTCTTCAGGAAAGGCAGCAGACGTTTATTCAAACATTCTTTCACGTAAATTTCTTGGTTGACAGTCCCGGAAGCTATGAAAATGCTGCTTTTTAAGCCACAGGTACAGATGGCAAAAACGTTCCCCAAACACTTTAATTACATTTGTAACGGTTGATTTGGCAACTTTTAGCGATTTTGCCAGCTTTGCGTGCGAGTAGCTCCGATTTTCGCGATGCGCGAGCAAAATGTTGATACGCTGCTCTTCTTGCTTGGACGGCATTTTGACAACTGAAGAGTGAATTCCAAAATCAAAATAGGAGCAACATTCTATACACACACACACACCTTCAAAATGAGGGGTGTTCAGGTTGTTTAAATGCAAAATTGAAAGAAATACGTCAAGTTTATATTGACCAAATTTTGACCGTATCACCCTTTATGGACTAACTCACAATTTAGAAAACGATGTTAAGAAGTTTTAAGATACCACAACCCAAGTAATTCGATTGTGGATGACAGTTTTTCGTAGAAGTTTCTACGCAATCCATTGTGGAGGATACATAAGATTCGGCCTGGCCGAACTTACGGCCGTATATACCTATTTAAAGGTCAATTAGGACTTTAGTTGGAAAACTTTTAGTGCATTTTTTTTTGTGGGTGATAATACCGCACATCCAATTTCCTGCTGCTTGTGATGGCTTTGTCGGCCATTTGAATTTGAGTCAAAGGTATATGTTTTAAAAACCTGATATAATTTCTGCTATTTTATTCTTTTGAAAGGAAGGAACATTTAAAGTCAGGCGGGACAATTTCTATAATATATGGGAGCTGTATTTAAATCTGAACCTATTTTTTTTCCCAAATTACGCATGCATTGCTAGAATGCGAATTTTACTCCCTGTGCAATATTACACGTAAGTCGAAGTAATATTGGACCGCTATGGGAGTATGAGTGTAAATAGAGCGAGAGATATTTATGGTAGACATATTTGAAATTCGAAGCGTTTTCAATAAAATTTAGCACACTTGACTATACGTTGTGCAAAATTTGAAGCACATCAGGGTAAAATCTTAGCTTCCGCAGCCATATAAGTTTATATCGGGCGAAAAATATATATGGAAGTTATATCTAAATCTGAACCGATTTCTTCCCAAATCAATAGGATTATATTCTGATCCAAGTTGAAGCCGATTTTACTAAAACTTCGATCCAGATTTTGATTACAAAAATGTGTTTACAGACCGACGGACGGACATTGCTATATCGTCTCAGGGGTCGGGCCTGAGCTATATTGCCAAAGATACCATGTCTCCATACGCACTAACTTTTAAATATCCCATTCAAATAAATCCCATTGAGAATCGGTAGTAAATTCATCTACCCAATCTAATACACGATCATATTTCGTATAATTTTCTCTGTCCCGATGCTCTTGTTTTGGTTAAATAGGCTCACATGTAGGCAAAGAAACATTCATCTTCTTCACATTGTTTGCATATTCATGCGTATTCATGTACCACCATGACTGGTCCCACTCTTTGAAGCTTGTTTTTATGGCCGTTGAGGTAGACCCACAGAATATTATGGACATTTTCATGTGGTTTTTAATTTTCTTGTTTGTTATGGGCGAATGGATGAAGAACGAACATTACCTATATTGTGTTCTTCTTCATGTTTTTATACCCACCACCATAGGATGGGGGGTATATTAACTTTGTCATTCCGTTTGTAACACATCGAAATATTGCTCTAAGACCCCATAAAGTATATATATTCTGGGTCGTGGTGAAATTCTGAGTCGATCTGAGCATGTCCGTCCGTCCGTCCGTCCGTCTGTTGAAATCACGCTAACATCCGAACGAAACAAGCTATCGACTTGAAACTTGGCACAAGTAGTTGTTATTAATGTAGGTCGGATGGTATTGCAAATGGGCCATATCGGTCCACTTTTACGTATAGCCCCCATATAAACGGACCCCAAAATTTGGCTTGCGAGGCCTCTAAGAGAAGCAAATTTCATCCGATCCGGCTGAAATTTGGTACATGGTGTTAGTATATGGTCTCTAACAACCATACAAAAATTGGTCCACATCGGTCCATAATTATATATAGCCCCCATATAAACCGATCCCCCGATTTGGCTTGCGAGGCCCCTAAGAGAAGCAAATTTCATCCGATCCGGCTGAAATTTGGTACATGGTGTCAGTATATGGTCTCTAACAACCATGCAAAAATTGGTCCACATCGGTCCATAATTATATATAGCCCCCATATAAACCGATTTGGCTTGCGAGGCCTCTAATAGAAGCAAATTTCATCCGATCCGGCTGAAATTTGGTACATGGTGTTAGTATATGGTCTCGAACAATCATGCAAAAATTGGTCCACATCGGTCCATAATTATATATAGCCCCCATATAAACCGATCCCCCGATTTGGCTTGCGAGGCCTCTAAGAGAAGCAAATTTCATCCGATATGGCTGAAATTTGGTACGTGATGTCAGTATATGGTCTCTAACAACCATGCAAAAATTGGTCCACATCGGCTCATAATTATATATAGCCCCCATATAAACCGATCACCAGATTTGACCTCCGGAACCTCTTGGAAGACCAAAATTCATCTGATTCAGTTGAAATTTGGTACGTGGTGTTAATATATGGCCTCAAACTCCCATGCAAAAATTGGTCAATATCGGTCCATAATTATATATAGGCCCCATTTAACCGATCCCCAGATTTGACCTCCAGAGCCCCTTGGAAGAGCAAAATACTTCCCATTCGGTTGAAATTTGGTACGTGATGTTAGTATACGGTATCCAACAACCATGCAGGAATAAGAAGTTTTAAGATACCACAACCCAAGTAATTCGATTGTGGATGACAGTCTTTCGTAGAAGTTTCTACGCAATCCATGGTGGTGGGTACATAAGATTCGGCCTGGCCGAACTTGCGGCTGTATATACTTGTTTTTATTTTTCTTTCATGTTTTATACATATATTCTTATAATTTTTGCATTTCACCGGAAGCTACTGTAGTATGTGTGGCATGCAGAAAAATTAATTTATGTATGAGTAATAAAAAGAAAGGTGGATTGATGGGTCTTCTACTACTTTCTGCCATTTTCTGCATATCAATCAGTCTAGCCGGGAATCAATCAATATTTACAAACTGGCTCAAGAATATAGTATATGTATTCTACACCCAAAAGTACTTGAGATAAGATTCTCAAAAGAAATTAATATGGAAAATATATGCAGGTTGTGCAATGCGTACTGGATGTTTCTTAAGTAGCAAATTAAATTGGAAATTGGCAAACAAAAATGTAATACAAGATAATATTATGCTGAACCTCAGATGTTTCATGATAAATATTTGCATGGAATACAGTTTTTTTTTGGCTGTGCATGGCATGGTAAATTGGCAAATCAAAACCAATAGAAATGTTTTATTCATATAAATTGAGAAATAAGATGAGTGTTTTTTCATGTTGTATAAAATCTTAATTTCTTAAAAAAAAAAAACAGTAAGAATGGAGCTATGTTGTTCGGACTAGATCATTCACCGTGAAGTTTCAATATTGGAATAACAGTCAACTTCAGCAAAATAATTTATAGGTGAAGAGAAATATTCGATACGAAATTTAGAACTAAGCCTCGAATTATAGATATTAAATACAAAATCATATGTAAATAAACAAAATGGAATTTGTATTTCAAATTCATGAAATCTTTGGGCTTGCTATAATCAGCTTTCAGTACATCGTCATCCTGGCCTAATTCAATACAAAGTTAACTTCGTTTCAATTAATATTAATCCAAAACGATTTTATCTTCAATTTTGTTTATGTTTTAGTTAAAACCTAACGGAGCTACACGAAAACGTTCCAAAAAGTTACATTCTTCTACTTACTGCGATGAAAACATTATTTAGTTAATAAATACCTGAAAGCATAAGAGAAATATTGGGTTAATAATTATGTTTATAAATAATTCTTAAATAAAAAACAATTATATATGGTATTAAATTAAGCAAGGCCGAATCTTAAATACCCAGTATAATAAATTAAATCTAATAGTTTCCTTTGAATATGGATGTGACGCGAAGATACACTCCGTCAAATCGGAAGATCGGTCTATATTTGGGCTATACTAAAATATGAACCGAAGAACACACATATTTGCATACCTAACAGGTTGGCTGATAAGTCCCCGGTCTAACAAAGAAAAACAAATTTTTTTTGTCAAAAATCGTTTTTATTATTCAACATAGTTCCCTTCAAGAGCGATACAACGATTATAACGACCTTCCAATTTTTTGATACCATTTTGGTAGTACTCCCTCGGTTTTGCCTCAAAATAGGCCTCAGTTTCGGCGATCACCTCTTCATTGCAGCCAAATTTTTTCCCTGCGAGCATCTGTTTGAGGTCTGAGAACAAGAAAACATCGCTGGGGGCCAGATCTGGAGAATACGGTGGGTGTGGAAGCAATTCGAAGCCCAATTCATAAATTTTTGCCATCGTTCTCAATGACTTGTGGCACGGTGCGTTGTCTTGGTGGAACAACACTTTTTTATACCCTCCACCTTAGGATGGGCGTATATTAACTTTGTCATTCCGTTTGTAACACATCGAAATATTGCTATAAGAAATCACGCTAACATCCGAACGAAACAAGCTATCGACTTGAAACTTGGCACAAGTAGTTGTTATTGATGTAGGTCGGATGGTATTGCAAATGGGCCATATCGGTCTACTTTTACGTATAGCCCCATATAAACGGGCCCCCAAATTTGGCTTGCGATTGCTCTAAGATAAGCAAATTTCATCCGATCCGGCTGAAATTTGGTACATGGTGTTAGTATATGGTCTCTACCAACCACGCAAATATTGGTCCATATCGGTCCATAATTACATATAGCCCCCATATAAACAGATCCCCCGATTTGGCTTGCGGAGCCTTTAAGAGAACCAAATTTCATCCGCTCTGGCTGAAATTTGGTACATGGTGTTAGCATAAGGTCTCTAACAACCATGCAAAAATTGGTCCACATCGGTCCATAATTATATATAGCCCCCATATAAACCGATCCCCCGATTTGGCTTGCGGAGCCTCTAAGAAACGAAAATTTCATCCGATCCGGCTGAAATTTGGTACATGTTATTGGTATATGTTCTCTAATGACCATGCAAAAATTGGTCCACATCGGTCCGTAATTATATATAGTCCCCATATAAACCGATCCCCCGATTTGGCTTGCGGAGCCTCTAAGAAACGAAAATTTCATCCGATCCGGCTGAAATTTGGTACATGGTGTTGGTATATGTTCTCTAATGACCATGCACAAATTGGTCCATAATTATATATAGTCCCCATATAAACCGTTCCCCAGATTTGATCTCTGGAGCCTCTTGGAGGAGCAAAATTCATCCGATCCGGTTGAAATTTACAACGTGGTGTTAGTATAACGCCACTAATATCCATGCCAAAATTGGTCCATATTGGTCTATAGTTATATATAGCCGAGCCCCAATCACACAAAAAATGGTCCATATCGGTTCATATTCATGGTTGCCACTCGAGCCGCAAATAATCTACCAAAATTTTATTTTTATGGAAAACATTGTCAAAATGTTATTTCTATAGAAAATTTTGTCAAAATTTTATTTCTCTAGAAAATTTTGTTCTATAGAAAATGTTGTCAAAATTTTAAATTCTATAGAAAATGTTGTCAAAATTTTATTTCTGTGGAAATTTTTTTCCAAATTTTATTTCTATAGAAAATGTTTTCCAAATTTTACTTCTATAGAAAATGTTGTTAAAATTTTATTTTATCAAAATTGTATTTCTATAGAAACTTTAAACTTAATTATATACATATTTAATCGGCCTTTTTAGTTTAATATATACTACGTATGGACTACCTTGTAATTTAGAAGACGGTGTTAGGAAGTTTTAAGATACCTCGCATTGGCAAGTGTTACCGCAACCCAAGTAATTCGATTGTGGATGACAGTCTTCAGTAGAAGTTTATACGCAATCCATGGAGGGTACATAAGCCTCGACCTGGCCGAACTTACGACCGTATATACTTGTTCTTCTTCATATGGGGCCATTTTGCCGCGATTTCGACCTTCAAACGCTCCAATAACGCCATGTAATAGTCACTATTGAATGTTTTTCCCTTCTCAAGATAATCGATAAAAATTATTCCATGCGCATCCCAAAAAAAACAGAGGCCATTACTTTGTGTGCTGACTTTTGAGTCTTTCCACGCTTCGGAGACGGTTCACCTGTCACTGTCCACTCAGCCGACTGTCGATTGGACTCAGGAGTGTAGTGATAGAGCCATGTTTCATCCATTGTCACATATCGACGGAAAAACTCGGGTGTATTACGTGTTAACAGCTGCAAACACCGCTCAGAATCATCAACACGTTGTTGTTTTTGGTCAAATGTGAGCTCGAGCGGCACCAATTTTGCACAGAGCTTCCGCATATCCAAATATTGATGAATGATATGACCAACACGTTCTTTTGATATCTCTAAGGCCTCTGCTATCTCGATCAACTTCATTTTACGGCCATCCAAATTCATTTTGTGGATTTTTTTTGGTGTTTTCGTCGGTAACTACTTCTTTCGGGCAACCACTGCGTTCACCGTCTTCCGTGCATATTTCACCACGCTTGAATTTTGCATACCAATCATTTATTGTTGATTTCCCTGGGGCAGAGTCCGGAAACTCATTGTCAAGCCAAGTTTTTGCTTCCACCGTATTTATTCTCTTCAGAAAACAGTATTTTATCAAAACACGAAATTCCTTTTTTCCATTTTTTTTTCACAATAGCAACAGTTGCTTCACAAAAGACGCACTATCTCACAAACTAATTGACTTCCAGACGTCAAATTTTGACACGAATCATTTGAAGGTTGGTACAATATAAAAATAATATGCATTTAAAATTAGCGACACCATCTATGTGTCAGACCGGGGACTTATCGGCCAACCTGTTATTATACAGTCAGTTGTTATGCCACATGTTATGAACTGTTACCCGATTGTACGTTTAGTTCAATGACAAGAACCTTCGTTCTATATCCGAAACCACTTAGAGTACCTTTGAAATATTTAGAAATATCACCCTCATTACTGAGAGTGGATAACTCACCGCTGGAAAGGTTTTCAGTATTTAGTGGAAACTGGTATTGAATCCATGCTATTTATATGCAAAGCCGCCATGCTAATGATTGCACCACGCTAGCTCCAGGTTGCACGCCGTCTGGATGGACGGTCATCGCTAGGTCGATTCACAGCCCAGAATGTATATACCCTATGGGGTCTAAGACCAATATTTTGATAAGTTGCAAACCGAATGACAAAGTTAGTGTAACCCCCGTCCTATGGTGAACGGTTTGAAAACTTTTCGTCTGCACGGACGAAAAAGACTGTTTTTCATATGTTTACATGTACAAATTATATGTTTGGAACTCAAATTTTTTAACACAATATTTTAAGTGCAAGCATATAATGTTCATAAACTAGCATAACATGTTTGGGACATATATGTTAATATGTTAGAACATATTATGTTTGGGACATAACATGTTTGTCCCAACTGAGTGCTGCCCGATTCCATGTTAAGCTCAATGACAAGGGACCTCCTTTTTATAGCCGAGTCCGAACGGCGTTCCACATTGCAGTGAAACCACTTAGAGAAGCTTTGAAACCCTCAGAAATGTCACTAGCATTACTGAGGTGGGATAATCCACCGCTGAAAAACTTTTTGGTGTTCGGTCGAAGCAGGAATCGAACCCACGACCTTGTGTATGCAAGGCGGGCATGCTAACCATTGCACCATGGTGGCTCCCATGCTTAGATGTAAATATATATTAATTTGGAAATAGCCTGTAAACATATATGTGTTTAGGAAGATAGACCTAGAGAGTATGCTGCAAGTAAAATAATGGAAGTAACCAATTGGCGCTTCAAAAATATATCCACACAAAGAAAATTTCATTAAAATTTTTCTACCAGTGTATACTCTAAGGCGAAACATAATATGTTTGAACAATAGAAATAATATTTTGTTTGGACAAATCCTGAAAATAAATAGGCTTGAAGCAAAATGTGTTTGGGGTATATGTTACAGAAGCGATTTTTTTTAGGGTGTGGTTACTTTAAAATATTAGAATTTCAAATGGTGTCGGTTAGTTTGGGTTATATATAAAAATCTGAACCGTTATAGCCCATCTTCGAAGTTGAACGGCCTGCAGACAAAAGACTGGTTTAGGCAAAATATCAGCATGATAGCATTATTATTTTAAGACTGTAGCGTGATTAAAACAGACAGACGGACATGGTTATATTGTATTAAAATTTCTCCCCGATCAAGAATATATACACCATATGTAGTCGGAAATTGATATTTCAATGTGTTACAAACGGAATGAGAAACATATTATACCCCTCATTATATGGTGGTGGGTATAAGAAGTTCTACTGTGAAACATTTTCTATTGGTTTTATATTTGTTTTTTTTTTTTTTTTTTGGTTTTTTTTTTTTATAGAGTACCTCATGCTACATCTTTGACGAGATTTTTCTTTATATGGAAATTTTTATAAATAGGTCTTAAATATAAATACATAAATTTCGATGTAATTTTCAGTATTTAAGCCACATACAATTGTTTCATTTTATTCACAACGTTTTCCTTGTTGTTTGATTTCTTGGTATATTGTTTTTGAAATTAGCTTTTATTTTAAATTATCGTGTGTGTATGTGTGTATAGAAGCTATAACATTCACTTCATTACCCTTGTTAGAAAATAAAAACCGGAAATTATGTTTCTTTGGCAGCCCAAGGCAAGGGAAACGCTGATGATCTTGTGTATGAAAAATTACGATGAACAAATGAACATTGCAACATAATAAAGTAAAAGAAATTTCTTTGTGGTATACAAAACATACAAAAAAAATTACACAATTATATAATTTTACGCCAATTTAAAAATTGTAAGGCATATATCTAAATCTAATTTTATATAAAAATCTAATCAATTTTCCCACAAAAATATTTTAACAAACATTAACCTCATCTATCCTAAGCCATTGTTTGGGTGTATAAACAAACAAAAAAACTCCTCTTTCTCTCTACTAAAAATATACAATTTTTAATTAATTGAAAATTAATTGAAACTAAGGATAAATTAATTATATTTGATATATATGAAATTCTACACATTTACCCTTTTGTCCGAAAAGTAGCTTGCGGGTTTGTGCATAAAATAGCTGCACATAGCTAGTAGACCACATTATATCCCATACCGATAGTTTGCTTTAATTTGTTTTTGTTTCTAGGTCATTTTCATGAAAAATTATTATAATTAAATTTTCCACATTTATGCACATAATGGCACCAAAAGGAGAAGCAGCAAAAAAAAATCATTGATGCAGTGGTAGCATATATTACACTTAACACCAAGAGCAAAAGAGCAACTAACTATGCCACCTAGACATACCCTACATCATGAGCACCACCTCATCTAAGGCAATTCTCACATTACGCAAAAACTCAACACACAAGAGCCACTATACATGCATGAAGATTAAATTAGCAAAATGGTCATAATTTATTCCACTAAAAAATTCTGTTAAAGGGCTTTGAAAAAAAAACTAAATAAAATGAAAAAATAACGCAACACTCTCACGTCATGCATTCGTAACGCAGTGACTTTAATGGGGCCTTATTTTTTATTTAACAGGCTAAATTAATTCTTTGATTCACGTCGGTGATTTATTTTCTAGAAAAGGATTGTGGAAAGAAAACAAAATCAACATTGGTCAGTGATCCGTTTCTTATTTTCGGAAGCGACATCAAAGAGAGTTTGCTTGATGTACAGTAGAAGCCACCATGATTCAATGGTCTGCATGCCCCTCTTGCATACAAAGGATCATGGATTCAAACCCAGTTTCGACCATATACCCAGAAATTTTGATGCAGTGGATTATACTCTCTCAAAGCTTCTCTAAGCGGCTTCGCTGCAATGTAAACCGCCGTTCGGAATTTGCTATAAAAAATACCTCTTTCCATTGAGTTATGTATAGAACCAGGCAACACTAAGTGATAAGAGAGAAGTTCACCACTGTGGTATCACAATGGACTGAATAGTTAGTCTAAGTGAGGCTGAAATATTGGACTGCCACTATACCTAACCTAACCTTGGTGTAAAGTGTGGCTGATATGTATAGCAACCAACTAAGGGTTACTATTATTTTTTCGTCTTTTTTGACAAGCTTACAAAAACATTTTTATGAAATTAAGTTATTCGCGATGGAATTCAAGCGTGATAGTTGAATTATTTACACTTCCTTTCCTCCAGCATTTAAATGTGTATAACGTAACGGTCGATAAATGCCGAACATTGTCGGAAAAATATCCATATCGGCCGTAGACCATGGACAATCCAATAGGATCCACAATGACCCAAAATCAAGATCCTCGTTTCACTTCTGCTGGTCAATGGCCACCAAAATATCTGAATCTCATTCCGTTGGACCTTTGCTCTTGAGGCATTTCAGAGACCAAGATTGGAAATAAAAAGTATTAAAGTCTCGGTCATATACGGCGTGATATTTATACTGCCCTTTGTCCAACATTTAAATGTGAATATAGTAACGGTCGATGGTCTCTCTACGTTCTTATTCATAGAAAATGAATACAAAATTTTATTTCTATAGAAAATGTTGTCAAAATTGTATTTCTATAGAAAATTGTGTCAAAATTTTATTTCTATAGAAAATTTTGTCAAAATTTTATTTCTGAAGAAAATTTTTCAAAATTTTATTTCTATAGAAAATTTTGTCAAAATTTTATTTATAAAGAAAATTTTATTTATAAGAAAATTTTGTCAAAATTTTAATTCTATAAAAAAAATTATCAAAATTTTGTTGTATAGAAAATTTTGTCAAAAATTTATTTATATTGAAAGTTTTGTCAACATTTTATATCTATAGAAAATTTTGACAAAATTGTACTTCTATAAAAAATTTTGTAAAAATTGTATTTCTAAAGAAAATTTTGTCAAAATTTTATTTCAAAGAAAATTTGGATAAAATTTTATTTCAATAGAAAATTTGGACAAAATTTTATTTCTTAGAAAGATTTGTCAAAATTTCATTCCTATAGAAAATTTTGCCAAAATTTTATTTCTATAGAAAAATTTTTCAAAATGTTATTTTTATACAAAATTTTGTCAAAAATTTATTTCTATTGAAAAATATCAATTTTTTTTCTTTTCATAGCAAATTTTGTCAAAAAGAAAATTTGTCAAAATTTTATTTCAATAGAAAATTTTGTCAATTTTTTTTTTCTATGAAAATTTTGTCAAAATTTTATTTCTAAAGAAAATGTTGTCAAAATTTTATTGCTATAAAAATTTTTGTCAAAATTCTATTTCTATAGAGAATTTTGTCAAAATTGTATTTCTATAAAAAATTTTATCAAAATTTTATTTTTATAGAAAATTTTGTCAAAATTTATTTCAATAGAAATTTTGAAAAATTTTATATCTATAGAAAATTTTGTCAAAATTGTAGTTCTATAAAAAATTTTGTCAAAATTTTATTTCTATAGATAATTTTGTCAAAATTTTATTTCTATAGAAAATTTTGTCAAAATTTTATTTCTATAGAAAATTTTGTCAGTATTTTATTTCTGTAGAAAAATTTGTCAAAATTGAAATTCTATAAAAAATTTTATCAAAATTTTATTTTATAGAAAATTTTGTCAAAAATTTATTTGTATTGAAAGTTTTGTCAAAATTTTATATCTATAGAAAATTTTGACAAAATTGTAGTTTTATACAAATTTTTGTTAAAATTGTATTTCTAAAGAAAATTTTGTCAAAATTTTATTTAAATAGAAAATTTTTGGACAAAATTTTATTTCTATAGAAAATTTTGTCAAAATTTCATTTCTATAGAAAATTTTGCCAAAATTTTATTTCTATAGAAAATTTTGTCAAAATTTTGTTTCTATAGATAATTTTGGCAAAACTGTAGTTCTATAGAAAATTTTGGCAAAATTTTATTTATATAAAAAATTTTATCAAAATGTTATTTTTATAGAAAATGTTGTCAAAAATTTATTTCTATTGAAAATTATCAATTTTTTTTTTCATAGAAAATTTTGTCAGAAAGAACGTTTTGTCAAAATTTTATTTCTATAGAAATTTTATCAAATTTTTTTTTATAGAAAATTTTGTCAAAATTGTAGTTCTGTAAAAAATTGTTTGTATTTCTATAGAAAATTTTATCGATTTTGTTCTTTTTTATAGAATTTTTTTTTTCAGAAAGAAAGTTTTTTGTCAAAATTTTATTTCTCTAGAAAATTTTGTGAAAAATTCTTTTTCTATGAAAATTTTGTCAAAATTTTATTTCTACAGAAAATTTTGTCAACACTTTATTTCTATAGACAATTTTTTTATTTTATTTCTAGAGGAAGTGTTTGAAATACCTTTCAGTTGGAGAGGAATATTTTGTAGAATTATACCAACTGTGATCACAAGGCCTTCTTTAATACCATTTTTCATACTCTCTCTACATAAACACATTCATACCTACATGCGTGCATTGCACATATCAACACACCAAGTTTATATATTAAAACTAAATGCCATGCTAGACTTTCAGCCTTCTTTTGCATAAAATTTCAATAAAGCTTCTGCTGCTGCAATGGATATTTTTGAAAAGGACTGGCTACAGGAGGGAAGGATTCGTAATGCAGAAAAATAATCTATTTACAAAAAAAAGAAAAGAACCAAAGGCATATTAAAATCAAATTAGTTTTAGATTTACCATATAATTTAAGAGAGTAATGCATTTATACGATATGCAATGTTGGCTTATTATACTCACATGAGCCCAATTAATTTGCGTCAAATGCAGACATACGTTCTTTTGGTTGGAAATTTTAAACAAGCATAGAGAGCTAAATCAGGGAGAGCAGTGGTTGGAGGGGTAGGAGATTTTTTTTTTTTTGCATAGCTTTTAATGATTTGCCAAACACTCATGTAGGATGAAGGTGAAGTGCATTTATCCACTTAAATTTCTATTAAATGGTATGCAATTTTTCTGTTATGAACTCCTAACAAGCTGTATGCATGTACCATCACAAGCAAATAATTTTGTGAATGGGGAATAAAAGTGACCCAATGGTATTTAGACGTTTTATAGAATGTTGGCAATGAAGACGTGACATCTTTTTGAATGAATCATGCTAAATAGCTATAATTTCATAATTAAATTCAGAATACAATTCCAATTTTAGATAACCAAGGATTTTTTGAAGCTGAAAAACTTATTTTGAAAACAAATAAAAAAGTTTAGAGACAATCGTTGAATCGTTTGTCCATGGTGCAATGGTTAGCATGCCCGCCTTGCATACACAAGGTCGTGGGTTCGATTCCTGCTTCGACCGAACACCAAAAAGTTTTTCAACGGTGGATTATCCCACCTCAGTAATGCAGGTGACATTTCTGAGGGTTTCAAAGCTTCTCTAAGTGGTTTAAGTGCAATTTGGAACGCCGTTCGGACTCGGCTATAAAAATTAGGTCCTTTGTCATTGAACCTAACATGGAATCGGGCAGCACTCAGTGATAAGAGAGAAGTTCACCAATGTGGTATCACACTGAATAGTCTAAGTGAGCCTGATACATCGGGCTGCCACCTAACCTAACCTAACCTAGTCCCGGAGGAATGTCTTTTTTTTTGGTCTTGGCCACATGCCACTTATTTTATTGTCTAATATATGAACAAATAATAAAGAAACTAGTTAAAAATGCGAGGAAACAAGAATAGAGTAAAATTTTTTCCAACTGGTTATGGTATTTGTTCGTCATGGAAATAATGTGACCAAAATATTTCCGATTAAAAAGTTGATTGAATTGGGAAGCTTTTTCAATTAACAAATTAATTGATCCAATAACTTTTTAATCAAACTCGGAAGACTAAATCAATTAAAAAATTACGGAAATTTTTTTAATGTTCAATTAAAATTTTATTGGAAACCATAAATTTTTTAATCAAACTAAAACAACAAAGCTAAGAACGTGATAGTTCCCTTTTTAAATAAAACATTAAAAATGAAATTTTTAATCAATCATTATTATACCCTCCACCATAGGATGGAGGTATATTAACTCGGACCCCCAGATTTGGCCTGCGGAGCCTCTAAGAAAAGGAAACTGCATCCGATCCGGCTGAAATGGTGTTGGTATATGGTCTCTAACAACCATGCAAAAATTGGCCCACATCGGTCCGTAATTATATATAGCCCCCATATAAACCGATCCCCAGATTTGGCTTGCGGAGCCTAAAAAAGAAGCAAATTTCATCCGATCCGGCTGAAAATTTGTACATGATTTTAGTATGTGGTCTCTAACAACCACGCCAGAAGTGGTCAACATCAGTCCATAATTATATATAGCCCCAATATAAACCGATCACCAGATTTGACCTCCAGAGCCTCTTGGAGGAGCAAAATTCATCCGATCCGATTGAAACTTAGTACGTGGTGTTAGTATATGTTCACTAACAACCATGCCAGAATTGGTCCATATCGGTCCATAATTATATATAGCCCTTATATAAACTGATCCACAGATATGACCTCCGGAGCCTCTTGGAGGAGCAAAATTCATCCGATCCCGTTGAAACTTAGAGCGTGGTGTTAGTATATGGTCTCTAACAACCATGCCCAGAGATGGTCTGTATCAAACTTTTTTAGGTTTGCGACTGTCGCAAATTTGTAAACGTCGTAAACGTCACATACGCGTCGTAAATGTAGAAAAAGTAACAAAAGTCGCAAACTGCAAATACTTTAGTCGCGTCAGCTAGGCAGCGAATTCGATGATATCCAAGACGATGTTATGTGCGAAGAAGTTTCAATTCTTAGGAATGTTCACAATTTTCGGTTTTAGTCCCCACATTTTCCCTATTGCCTTTTGCACGAGTACAGGGTAACCGTGATTTTCTCGTCCTTTCTTAGCTTTAAGTTCAGTCTCCTGTCCAATATAACCCCAAGGTATTTTGCACACTCACCAACGGGAATTTCGATACCACCTAAGAAAATAGGCTTGACCACGGGAAAACTTTCACAAATTTCTGCAGAAACTCACAGCGAATGCTGTCAAACTAAATTAAAAAATGTTCAGGATTTCTTCTATCCAAAATTTGGTTTTCTACAGTAGGTTTACGACTTTTGCGACATACGTATTATACCGTCGCAAATGTATGTCGCAAAAGTCACAGTTTTTGACAGGCCAACCCTGACCATGCCAGAATTGGTCCATATCGGATCATAATTATATATAGCCCTCATATAAACCGATCACCAGATTTGACCTCCAGAGCCTCTTGGAGGAGCAAAATTCATCCGATCCGATTGAATTTTTAACATTTCGCCAGTGTATGGCCGATAACAACCATGCCAAAATTGCTCCGTATCCATCTATATTATATATAGCCCCCAAATAAACCGATTCCCTATCACATAGAAATCACGATTGCCACTCGATCCAAAAATAATCTACCAAATTTTATCGCCAATAATCTACCAAGTTTTATCGCCATAAAAAATTTTGTCAAAATTTTACATTTCTATACAAAATTTTGTCAAAATTTCTATAGAACATTTTGTTAAAATTTTATTTCTTTAAGAAATTTTGTGAAAATATAATTCCTATACAAAATTTTTGTTAAAAATTTATTACTATAGAAAATTTTGTCAAAATTTTATTTCTATTAAAATTTATGAAGCATTTCATAGTTGGAGAGGAATATTTTGCAAAACTTTCCAAAACATCAAGAATTCTACCAATCTACCAAATTGTAAAAAATTTGCCATTTTTGGTAGACTCGCGTTCATAATTGTATGTAGCCCCCACATGAAGCGATCCCCATATTTCAATTATGGCTCTATAATTACCGCACAAAAGTACATATCTGTTCGCAATTATTTCTTCCCTCAAAAACTGAATGAATTTAATCGACCATTTTTTTGTCTATTATATATCCCCCATGGACTAACTTGCAATTTAGGTGACGTTTTAGAAGTTGTAAGATGCCTTCCCATCAGCAGTAACCCAAGTAATTTTATTGTGAATGACCGTCTTTAGTAGAAGTTTCTACGCAATCCATGGTGGAGGGTACATAAGATTCGGCCTGGTCGAACTTGCGGCCGTATATACTTGTTTTTTTTTTTTAACTTAAAAATTGGCAATAAATTTTTAATTTAAAAAATTATTTGAAATTTGCTAATGAAATCAATTAATTTTTAATCGAGTTTTTTTTTTAATTTAGAAAAAATCGGTAAGATTTGGATATAGCTGCGCATATGTCCGCCTGTCTGGCTGTCTGTCTGTTGTAATCACGTTACATCCGCCAATAATAGCGTTATTGTCCTGAGGTATGGCAATGATTCATCTTTAATCTGTACGCAGGTCATCTTTGAAGATGTGTTATATCTGTCCAGATTTTTATATTGACCCCATATAAACCTATCTCCCGATTTGATCTAAATACCGCAATCTTTACCCGATGTGCCCAAAAATTGAAAATCAAGAGGTTTTTAGGTCTGCGAATGGGTGTGTTAAATATGGTGTGCATCAGTCCATGTTTTCGTATAACCCCCATATAGACTAATCTTCCGGTTTTACTTCTTGTGCTTCGAAAAAATTCAATTTTTATTTGGTTTACCTGAAATTCAAATACTAGAGGTATTTGAGATCCACAAAATTGGCATGTCATTGGTTCCTGCTTTATTATAGCCCCATATACGCACATTTCCAACTCTTTAGTGTGCATGGATCATGTATCTTCGGGGTATATTTACACTTTAGAAATTTACAATTTAGAAGGACCACCCATACACAGGTCCTCATGAACCATTTTGGGACAAACTCTTAGAAAACTTTTTTCTTTTGAGCACCCGAAAATTTTTATCGGAATTATAGTAATGAATAATTAGGATTCTACCAGGCAGAATTTATGGTCGTTAATATACCCAGGAAAAAATTGTAGTTCTTCTAAAGGCACACCTTTAAAATCACTTCCAAAAATGTCTTCCCAGAGATGTTCTTTATTTTAACTGCAGAGGAAGTTCAATTGAGTGAAAGAACGTTTTCACTACTTTTTTGACGACGCTTTTTTTGCTGGGTATATTTTTTTTGTATTCCTAGAAATTATTTTGTTTAACCGATTAAATATAAAATATCATATAGCCATTGGTTTCTGGTGTATATTTCATATTTTCCTTTGGACTGATTGAAGCTACGATTGATTGCTACAATTATGAATTAAAACTTTTCATACAACCATCATTCAACTTCCTACCATTGGGGCCTCTTCTACAAATACACACCCACTCATATTAAAGCAGGCAATCTGATAATAGTTAATTTAATTATGCATCAGTTTTTATAGCATATAAAACTGAATGATAAACAGATTATTATGCAAACGAGTGATCCTACATAAGAACAAACTTTAACATAATTAATGGAAAATGTTTTGCGTAAAACAATAATAATTATGAAAGGCAATAAAAGCATAAGCAACAAAAATACCACCTCATACGGGAACATTGAACCATAGTCCATAACCAACTTTTGCGTTGGCGGGATTGCTAACAATGATATGAAATGAGCTGTGAAATTCGAATACTACGATAGTAGGCTAGGCTAAATATAAACACTGTTTTTTTTCTACTGGTAATGTTAATTCATAAATATAAATTTGTAGAGTTCATATTGTATTTTCCACCCTTTCATGCACCACATCAACTTATTCAGTTTTCTTTCTGTTCCCCCTACAAATAGACTTCTATTGGCCCATAATAACAGACAATAAACAAAAAAAATTCTAGGTTAATTTATGTTATAATTCAACTATAGCAACGAGTGTCAGGTTACTATATAAAAATAGATATTTGCATAAATACTGGAAAATATTTGTGATGGGGTATTAAAACAGAAAATTCCAAAGTATTCCAATAAAGAGAATGGCTATAAAATATTACTAGAATTCCAAGAGGAATGGTAGTAATGTAATTTGCAAAATCGATGTCCGTCCATTGGTGGTTTTGTGTCTATACGTATGGTAGCCTAATTTGAATAGAGCGTTTTGGAATGGTTTGAAATTTGCGTGCTTTGAAACTCTGTTAGATATTTACAATTACAAAGGGTTTGACTGTGGGGTTATTATAGCATTCAATACCCCGGCACTTAAGGGGTGTGTGTATGTGTTTTAGCTTAACAGGAAATGCACATGAAATATATGAACTCAAAGCTAAAACAACACTAACAAATTACAAAAATTTCAAATATTTTTACAATTGTACGCAATTACATGAATGTATTATTTCCACTTGTGTCAAGAATGCTACACGCAATAGTTACAAAATTACTACATATGATAGAGAAAGAGCAAATGTGTGAGAGAGAGAGAGAGAGTGGGAGATAAAAACGGGAGAGAGCTACATGAAGAGAAGGGAAACGGATGTTTGTACTAATTAACCTTTTGAGGTGATAATTGTTAATTAGAATAAATAATTTTTTGACTTGAAAGACATATTTATAATATTGGGTTAAAATGAGGATTGGTAGGAGAATCGAATAGTCGACATTTCTTCAAAAATTAAAAAAGTCGATTTTTGGCAAATTGTGAAAGAGTCGACTTTCGAACATTCGCGTTTTGCAAAAGTCGACTATCCAAGTGAGTATATGTTACATAGACTATACAACTTTACAGTATTATGAGAAAATCAGCGTTTTCAACTACAGCGGCGTGCAGAAATGAGTATATAATTTATTATAATTATTATACCCGCCACCATAGTATGGGGGGTATATTAACTTTGTCATTCCGTTTGTAACACATCGAAATATTGCTCTAAGACCCCATAAAGTATATATATTCTGGGTCGTGGTGAAATTCTGAGTCGATCTGAGCATGTCCGTCCGTCCGTCCGTCCGTCCGTCCGTCTGTTGAAATCACGCTAACTTCCGAACGAAACAAGCTATCGACTTGAAACTTGGCACAAGTAGTTGTTATTGATGTAGGTCGGATGGTATTGCAAATGGGCCATATCGGTCCACTTTTACGTATAGCCCCCATATAAACGGACCCCAAAATTTGGTTTGCGAGGCCTCTAAGAGAAGCAAATTTCATCCGATCCGGCTGAAATTTGGTACATGGTGTTAGTATATGGTATCTAACAACCATGCAAAAATTGGTCCACATCGGTCCATAATTATATATAGCCCCCATATAAACCGATCCCCCGATTTGGCTTGCGAGGCCCCTAAGAGAAGCAAATTTCATCCGATCCGGCTGAAATTTGGTTCATGGTGTAAGTATATGGTCTCTAACAACCATGCAAAAATTGGTCCACATCGGTCCATAATTATATATAGCCCCCATATAAACCGATCCCCCGATTTGGCTTGCGAGGCCTCTAAGAGAAGGAAATTTCATCCGATCCGGCTGAAATTTGGTACATGGTGTTAGTAGATGGTCTCTAACAACCATGCAAAAATTGGTCGACATCGGTCCATAATTATATATAGCCCCCATATAAATCGATCCCCCGATTTGGCTTGCGAGGCCGCTAAGAGAAGCAAATTTCATCCGATCCGGCTGAAATTTTGTACGTGATGTTAGTATATGGTCTCTAACAACCATGCAAAAATTGGTCTACATCGGTTCATAATTATATATAACCCCTATATAAACCGATCACCAGATTTGACTTCCGGAACCTATTGGAAGACCAAAATTCATCTGATTCAGTTGAAATTTGGTATGTGGTGTTAATATATGGCCTCAAACTCCCATGCAAAAATTGGTCCATATCGGTCCATAATTATATATAGGCCGTATATAAACCGATCCCCAGATTTGACCTCCAGAGCCCCTTGGAAGAGCAAAATTCTTGCCATTCGGTTGAAATTTGGTACGTGATGTTAGTATATGGTATCCAACAACCATGCAGGAATTGGTTCCTATCAGTCCATAATTATATATAGCTCCCATATAAACCGATCCCCAGATTTGACCTCCGGTGCCTTTTGGAGAAGCAAAATTCATCCGATCTGCTTGAAATTTGGTACGTGGTGGTAGTATATGATATTTAACAACCATGCCAAAAGTGGTCCATATCAGTCCATAATCGTACATAGCTCCATATAAACCGATCCTGAGATTTGGTTTTGGAACCTCTTGGAGGAGCAAATTTCATCCGAGTGAGTTGAAATTTGGTACATTGTGCTAGTATATGGTCGTTAACAACCATGCCTAACTAGGTCCATATCGGTCTATAGTTATATATGGCCCTCAGATAAATCGATCCCCAATCACACAAAAATTGGTCCATATCAAGTTCATAATTGTATATAGCCCCCATATAAGCGACCCCTATATTTCAATTCTTGCTCTCTACGTACAAAAAGTCCATATCGATTCGTAATTATTTGTAGACTTATCTATACATAACTTTATTGTCTAATATATACCATGTATGGACTAAATCACAGTCTTTCGTAGAAGTTTCTACGCAATCCATGGTGGTGGGTACATAAGATTCGGCCTGGCCGAACTTGCGGCCCTATGTACTTGTTTTTTTTTTTTTCAATTCTAAACGAATAAAAAAATCAGAAACGTGGTTGCTAGTAAGAGTTAAAGCTTTATTCGATGTGTACTGCAATAATATCAAGTAAAAATTAAAATGAACAAGTATATACGGCCGTAAGTTCGGCCAGGCCGAATCTTTTTTCCTCTCCACCATGGATTGCGTACAAACTTCTACGAAAGACTGTCATCCACAATCGAATTACTTGGGTTGTGTTATCTTAAAACTTCTTAATATCGTTTTCTAAATTGTGAGGTAGTCCATACGTGATATATATTAGACAAAAAAGGTATGTGTAGGTAAGTCTACAAATAATTGCGAATCGATATGGACTTTTGCACAGTACGTAGGGAGCCAGAAATGAAATATGGGGGTCGCTTATATGGGGGCTATATACAATTACGAAATTGATATGGACCAATTTTTGTGTGATTGGGTGATCGATTCATCTGAGGGCTATATATAACTATAGACCGATATGGACCTAGTTAGACATGGTTGTTAACGGCCATATACTAACACAATGTACCAAATTTCAACTGACTCGGATGAAATTTGCTCCTCCAAGAGGCTCCAAACCAAATCTCGAGATCGGTTTATATGGGGGCTATATATGATTATATACTAATATGGACCACTTTTGGCATGGTTGTTAAATACCATATACTACCACCACGTACCAAATTTCAACTAAATCGGATGAATTTTGCTTCTGCAAAAGGCACCGGAGGTCAAATCTGGGGATCGGTTTATATGGGGGCTAAATATAATTATGGACTGATATGAACCAATTCCTGCATGGTTGTTGGATACCATATACTAACATCACGTACCAAATTTCAACCGAATCGGCCGAATTTTGCTCTTCCAAGGGGCTTCGGAGGTTAAATCTGAGGATCGGTTTATATGGGGGCTATATATAATTATGCACCGATTTCGAACAATTTTTGTATGGGTGCTTGAGGCCATATATTAACAGCACATACCAAATATCATCTGAATCAGATGAATTTTGGTCTTCCAAGAGGCTCCGGAGGTCAAATCTGTTGATCGGTTTATATGGGGGCTATATATAATTATGGACCGATGTGGAGCAATTTTTGCATGGTCTTTAGAGACCATATACTAACACAATGTACCAAATTTCAGCCGGATCAGATGAAATTTTCTTCTCTTAGAGGCTCCGCAAGCCAAATCTGGGGATCGGTTTATATGGGGGCTGTATATAATTATGGACCGATAAAAGTTGCTTCTCTTAGAACGTCTGCAAGCCAAATTTGGGGGTCCGTTTATATGGGGGCTATACGTAAAAGTGGACCGATATGGCCCATTTGCAATACCATCTGACCTACATCAATAACAACTAATTGTGCTAAGTTTCAAGTCGATAGCTTGTGTCGTTTGGAAGTTAGCGTGATTTCAACAGACAGACGGACATGCTCAGATCGACTCAGAATTTCACCACGACCCGGAATATATATACTTTATGGGGTCTTAGAGCAATACTTCGTTACAAACGGAATGACAAAGTCAATATACCCCCATCCTACACGCAAAGAAATAAAACGTTTGGAAAACGTGTACCGAAAACGTTTTTCTTTTGTTAGAGTATTTTGAATTGCTTCGAAAATTTTAAACTTTTATCACCAAAAAAATTCGTTTGTTACAAAATTTTTATTTTTGCAATAAAAAAAGTTATTTTTGAAACAACAACACAGTCCATTTCGTTTATGTCATACACTGTTCTTTTCTGACTTTAGGTCTTTAATAAGACACTTTTTACAGTTCAAAATTTAATATAGTACAATGTAATGTTGAACATTTTTTCGGAATCTTCGGAACATATCTGGAATATATGCAAAAAAAAAAAAAACAAAAAAAAAATAAAACTTTGGTCAAAGCAGGGATCGAACCCACGACCCTTGGCATGCAAGTCGGACGTAGCAACCACTGATCCACGGTGCCAAACTTAATGTTTGTTTCTGTTAAATAAGCTTTGTTTATTCGGTTCGTGGGCGCCGCAAGCTATGCTATATAAATATAACTTATATGGATAATTATCTATTGATGACCATAACAGGTACATAGCTTAGTGGTCAGCGTGTTGGCTTACAAAGTGCATGGTCCGCGGTTCGGTTCTCCGTCTAGGCGAAAGGTAAAAAAAATTTAAAAATTTATAAAATCGTATAATTTCTTCTACATTGTTGGTATTACAGGAAAAGATGTTAAGAACTAAAAAACCCCGAGGATTTGAGAAAGATGTGAGGGAAAATGCAATTAGCAAGAAAACAATGTTTTTTTGAGTTAGTCTTTATGAAATTGTTTTTACATTTTGGAAAAGAATAAATGTTTATCACAAAAAGTATATATTTTTCTTCCAAATACACTTCCTTACAGCGAAAAGCAAATGAGAAACGAACTTCGTTTGTCTAAAATTTCGTTTGGGAGGAAAGAATTATTTTTTTGCGTGTATGGTGGAGGGTATAACAAGTTAAACATTTCAAGTCCATCAGACTAAAACTGCGATCTCGACTCAAGGTGTGACCGTGTGTATTATAGCCAAATACACCATTTATTTCTTCTACTTCCGGTTGCTGCCAACATATCTTATAATATCCTGTTCCACTGTGTGGGTGAATACAAGTATTCAATTTCTACTAAACATTCAAATAAATAACTTCAACTTTTGCCCCGCATTCTAAGGGTTAACATAACTAGAAATATATGTTTGTATATACTCACATATTTCCTGAATTTTATATTCAATTACACCAAACCCCACATGGTCGACTACAATTTATTTTTACTTTTTTGCTGTTCTTTTAGCCATTCTAGTTGCATGTAAATATGCAATAAGGATTTCCACTTCTCATATTTTTCTCCTCTTGTTAGAGTACACTTTGGATGTTATTGCATTATTATATTCTACAAAATTGGGTTAAATATTCGATGCAAAAACATAATTACGAATATGGCATATTTAACGCTGTGTACAAAGGAAGCATTTTTTTCGTTTTGTATAAAATACAAGAGGGAAATAAGCTTTCCTTTATACGATATTTTAATATACTTAGAATGTTGTAATTTATAAGTTAATTAAAGTCGTGATTATACTTGGGCAAACAAATAGTTCAAAGCCTCCTCAAAAGCAACAAATTTAGATATTACTCGAACATCTGCCGTAGCCTAAGGTCATTGACAAAAAGAAAGTTAACTAAAATTTCTCACAAAAATCCCCAATACAGTTTTGAAAAGTGTTTTTTTTATGGAAAAAAGGCAATGCAGGAATATAATATGTGACAGATTATTCTAAATAATTAAAAAAATCGATAAATATATAAAATATTTGTAATTCCAGTTTGCGAGTTGCAACAAGATCAGGATTTGTAAATACAAAACCACGAGACCGCTACCTACAATATCATCCGATACAAAACGGGAATATTAATTTATGGATAACAAGTACATACAGTAGTAAGTTCGGCCGCGCCGAATATTAAATACCCACCACCATGAATCAAATATAAAGTTTGCTTTGAAAATTTCAGTGGGGTTTGATGACAGATATTCTCCCAAGCATATCACTTCAACCAGTACGCTTCCCGAAGATAAATTTATAGATTCTACCTATGAAAACTAGATTAGATTCTGCATTCATAGGAACCAATTTTGTTTAAGTATTAGAGAAATCATAAACATATCGTGTAAATGATGAAATAAAGCTTTGATTTGAAATATTAAATCTGTAGATTTTTACCGCCATTATTTAAATGATTACGAGAAGTAAATTTCTGGAAATTTTACTTTCAGTTTCAAGCAATTTTTATGATCACCCTCAAGAGGTTAAATCGATGCCTTACATAATGGATCGGTAAAAATAAATGCGATTCGGATTTTTGAGGGTCTAAAATACCAGTATATTTACATTTTCGGGCAAATCGGATAAAAACTACGGTTTCTATATGCCCAAGGAGTTAAATCGGGAAATCGGTCTATATGGGGGCTATACTAAAACATGGCTCGATACACACTCTATTGGGCAAACATATTTGTGGTTGCAAGATACCTAGGTTTCCAATTTCAGGCAAAGTGGATAAAAACTACAGATTCTAGCAGCCCAAGAAATAAATTCGGGAGGTAGGTCTCTTTCGGAGCTATACCAAAACATAGACCAATTCTCACCATTTCCGACACACCTCTTAAAGGTCCTCAAGTGCCTCTAGAATTCAAATTTCAGACAAATTGGTAAAAACTACGAATTCTACAAGCCCATGAAGTAAAATCGGGAGAACAGTCTATATGGGGGCTATACGAAAACATGAACCGATACGGACCATTTTCGACACACCTCTTTCCTAAAATACCTCTAGATTTCTAATTTCTGGCAAATTGGATAAAAACTACGGATTCTAGAATCCCAACACACAAAAATTTTTTTTCTGATTCAATCACGAAATTAATTGATCCAATTAATTTTTTAATTGAAATGTCTTCAATCACAGAAATGATAGTATCAATTAAAAAATTAATTGACAGTCAATAAAAAAATTAATTGATCCAATTAAATATTTAATTGATACTATTAATTTGTGTGATTGATTTTTATTTCAATCAAAAAATTTGTTGAATCAATTAAATTTTTAATTGAATATTTTTTAAAACTCAATTAAGATTTTAATTGGAAAATTTTTCGTGAAAATTTTTTCTGTGAAGAAGTAAAATCGGGAGATCGGTCTGTATGGGGGCTACACCAACACATGGACCGATACACCCCATTTTCGACACACCAATTTGTAGTCTTAAAATACCTCTAGATTTCCACTTTCAGGCAAATCGGATTGTAAATATAGTTTCTAGACGCCCAAGAAGTAAAATCGGGAAATCGGTATATTTTCGGTACACTTTTTGATGGTCCTAAAATACTTCTAGATTTCCAATTTCAGGCAAATTGGATAAAAACTACGGTTTTTATAAGCCAAAGACCCCAAATCGGGAGGTCGGTTTATATGGGGACTATATCAAAACTTGGACCGATATAGCCCATCTTCGAACTTGACCTGCCTGCAAACAAAAAATGAATTTCAGGACGATAGCGCCATTATTGAAGTATGTAGCGTGAATACAACAGACAGACAGACAGACGGATAGACGGTCTTGCTTATATCGTCTTAGAATTTCTCCCGGATCAAGAATATTATTGTCGGAAATCGAAATTTCGATGTGTTACAAACGGAATGACAAACTTATTATACCCCTGTCACCATGGGAGCTCGGTGAGCATTTCGATCAAATCCATTATCAAATGGACCGATAAAATCTTAATACGATAAACACGTTTTTTTGAGCCTAAACTCTCAGAATAGTTACAATTTCAGGCAATTCGGATAAAAACTACCGTTTCTACAAACCCAAGGAGTTAAATCGGACCGATGGACCGATACTCACCATTTTTGCACAATCTCTTTATGGTCATAAAATACCTCTAGATTTCAAATTTCATGCAAATTGGATAAAAACTACGATTTCTATAACCCCAAGACCCCAAATTGGGAGGTCGGTTTATATGGGGCCTATACCAAAACCGGTCCGATATAGTCCATCTTCGAACTTGACCTGCCTGCAGACAAAAGACGAGTTTGTGAAAATTTTCAGCACAATTGCTTTATTATTGAAGACTGTAGCGTGATTACAACAGACAGACAAACAGCCAGACAGACGGACATGGTTATATCGTCATAGAATTTCTCCCTGATCAAGAATATATATATCTTATATAGTCGGAAATCGATGTGTTACAAACGGCATGACAAACTTATTATACCCCCGTCACCATTCTATGGTGGTGGGTATAAAAATCCTGCCTCCGTTTCTAGCACAAATCAAATCAAGATTTGCACTGCATGTCATAGGAGGAGAAGCAAAAATTCCTTTATTTTGAAAAACCAGCGTGCTTCTTTAGTCCCTTTTTAAGAATGTAGAAAAAAGAGCGCAAAAGAAGCTGTTGGAAGCTGTTCCACAAAGAGTTTTTTTAAAGTAACCTTTTGGACAAGTTATAGAAAGAACAAAATTAGGTTATTTTAAGAGAAAATTTTAGATTTCGGACAATTCACAAAAAAATAAATAGAATATCAATAAAAAAAAGGAAATAATAATAATAATAAAAAACAATAAATTTAATACCCACTGGGATTTGAATCTGTGCCGTTTGACTTTTTCACTTCCATTTAAGTTCTTTTGAGAAGGTTTTTGCAAATTACGATAATTTTTTTTCTTTTTGTTGATTTTTTTTCTTTTTGTTGATTTTCTAATGGAAAAATATAATTTATACAAAAATATATACCGAAAATAACAAAATAAAACCGATGTATAATAAAATGAATTTTTAAAAAAAAATATTTGATACAAAAAATTGACCGATAAAAATAAATAGTAAAATTGGAGAACAAAAATTTTGTTTTTAAAATTTCTTCAACCAAATAAACTTCTAAGGAACAAAGTTTAAAGCAATCCAAAAATGGAGTACTTCCGTTCTATGACAAGCCCATGTAAAATTCATTGAAGATGATCCAACTTTACACTACTGTTTTGGAAACTCTTTTTTGCTGGGTAGTTATTACACTAAAAAGATTCAAATATTCCGACAATATCCCCAAAATTTTCGAAAATTCCATGAAATCCCTGAAACTTAAAAATTTCGGCTCCTACTACAGTGAAACCTCTGAAGAGTGGACTAATTTCGTGAGAAGTTTTCTCTATTATCAAATTAAAATTGGCCTCCGATAAGTGGACCCCTATCAAATGTGGAAAAATTTTGGCGACCGTGCTTTGGGATAATAATGACTACATTGACAGTAGAATATCGTATAGCCACCTCCGCTTTTCTATTTCTTACTTTGTCAAGTATTAAAAAAAAATAGCTAATTGAAATACTAAATCATTCCTCAAAACACACATTTCACTTCAAATATTGCTTTTTTGTGGTTACAAACTGCTATTCCCGCACAATTCTTATTCATGAACATCGTTGGTATTCCACATCATTTGTAATCAGGAAGTGTTCTTAGAATTTCATATATTACACGCTTCCGGTTTTACGCCAATTAAGCTTACGAATGAACGTAGCGAGACAAATAACGACATGTGCCTGCCACAGAACCACTAGCTTAGGAAAATGAATTCGTTTTTATTTGTAACAATAAAACCACAAGAAGCCTAAAGAATTCCAAGACATTTTCGCGAATAAATTTGGAAAAGAGCTTCACAAGACCTCCAGCATGGCTTTGTCAATTTTTAATCCTTACACCATGGGATAAATAATTGCCTTATGCCAAAGTTCCATAAACCCTTTTGGTGTGTTCTAAGTTTTCCTAGAAGCATTGAAATGTTTGGTATTTTATTGTTTTTTTTTTTTTTTATCAAAGACCTAGTCTAGACTTAGCTATAGTCAACAAAAGAATTATTTCTAAGTAGGCCAAATGTTAATGCTAACATGTTGAAAGGTTCTTGTGTTCTCGCATGTATTTTTCTAAGCTAATGCCTCCTTCTGTTAATGACAATGGTGTGGATGGGTGGATTGCATCAGAAAATTAAACATTTCATAGACTCCTTCAGCCTTAATGAGTCTTGACTACATATTATGTGTATATTCTTTTTTTTTTTAATTCATTTATAAAATTTAAAATTTTTATTTATATGAAAGAGCTTAAATTGTAACGAACCGATACAATTGGTGCTCGAGTCTCATGAAAAGCAGTTTAGAAAAACTAAACTTTAAAACAAGTAAGTAAAGTATTTAAACCAAATTTGATATACTTGACGATACCATCAATTGTACTCTTCGGACAAAATTTGAAATTCAAATCAAAATTCTGGTCTCTGGCACCATATAAATGCATATGGGAGCTATATCTGTATCTAAATCTGAACCGATAAAGTATATATAGATCGACCAAGAATTTCACCACCTCTGGGTGGTCCATGTGAGCATGTTCGTCCGTCCGTCCGTCTGTTGAAATCACGCTAACTTCCGAAAGAAACAAGCTATCGACTTGAAACTTGGCACAAGTAGTTGTTATTGATGTAGGTCGGATGGTATTGCAAATGGGCCATATCGGTTCACTTTTACGTATAACCCCCATATAAACGGACCCCCAAATTTGGCTTGCGAATCCTCTAACAGAAGCAAATTTCATCCAATCTGATTGAAATTTGGTACATGGTGTTAGTATATGGTCTCTAACAACCATGCAAATATTGGTCCAATCCCCCGATTTGGCTTGCGGAGCCTCCAAGAGACCAAATTTCATCCGATCCGGCTGAAATTTGGTATATGGTGTTAGTATATAGTCCCTAACAAACATGCAAATATTGGTCCTCATAGGTCAATAATTATATATAGCCCCTATATAAACCGACCCCAGATTTGGCTTGCGGAGCCTCTAAGAGAAGCTAATTTCATCCGATCCGACTGAAATTTGGTACATGGTGTTATCATATGATCTCTAACAACTATGCAAAAAATTGGTCCACATCGATCCATAATTATATATATCCTCCATATAAACCGATCACCAGATTTGACCTCCGGAGCCTCTTGGAAGACCAAAATTCATCCGATCCGGTTGAAATTTGGTACATGGTGTTAGTATATGGCCTCGGGAGCCACCGTGGTGCAATGGTTAGCATGCCCGCCTTGCATACACAAGGTCGTGGGTTCGATTCCTGCTACGACCGAACACCAAAAAGTTTTTCAGCGGTGGATTATCCCACCTCAGTAATGCTGGTGACATTTCTGAGGGTCTCAAAGCTTCTCTAAGTGGTTTCACTGGAATGTGGAACGCCGTTCGGACTCGGCTATAAAAAGGAGGTCCCTTGTCATTGAGCTTAACATGGAATCGGGCAGCACTCAGTGATAAGAGAGAAGTTCACCACTGTGGTATCACAATGGACTGAATAGTCTAAGCGAGCTTGATACATCGGGCTGCCACATAACCTAACCCAACCTAACCTAACCTAACCTAGTATATGGCCTCAATTACCCATACAAAAATTGGTCGAAATCGGTCCATAACTATATATATAGCCCCCTTATAAACCGATCCCCAGATTTGGCTTGCGGAGCCTCTAAGAGAAGTTAATTTCATCCGATCCGGCTGAAATTTGGTACATAGTGTTAGGTTAGGTTATATGGCAGCCCGATGTATCAGGCTCACTTAGACTATTCAGTCCATTGCGATACCACAGTGGTGAAGTATACGGTCGCTAATAACCATGCAAAAATTGATCCATATCGGTCCATAATTATATATATCCCCCATATATACCAATCACCAGATTTGAACTCCGGAGCCTCATGGAAGACCAAAATTCATCTAATTCAGTTGAAATTTGGTACGTGTTGTTAATATATGGCATCAAATGCCCATGCAAAAATTGGTCGAAATCGGTCTATAATTATATATAGCCCCCATATAAACCGATCCCCAGATTTGACCTCCGGTGCCTTTTGGAGAAGCAAAATTCATCCGATCTGGTTGAAATTTGGTACGTGATGTTAGGATATGGTATCCAGCAACCATGAGGGAATTGGTTCATATCAATTCATAATTATATATAACCCCCATATAAACCGATCCCGAGATTTGGTTTTGGAGCCTCTCTGAGGAGCAAATTTCATCCGAGTCAGTTGAAATTTGGTACATTGTGTTAGTATATGGCCGTTAACAACCATGCCTAACTAGGTCCTATAGTTATCACACATCACACAAAAATTTGTCCATATCAAGTTCATAATTGTATATAGCCCCCATATAAACGACCCCCATATTTCAATTCTGGCTTTCTACGTACCGTATAAAAGTCCATATCGATTCGTTATTATTTGTAATTTATACCACGTATGGACTAACTCACAATTTAGAAAGCGATGTTAAGAAGTTGTAAGATACCATAACCCAAGTAATTCGATTGTGGATGGCAGTCTTTCGTAGAAGTGTCTACGCAATCCGTGGTAGAGGGTACATAAGATTCGGTTCGGTCGAACTTACGGCAGTATATACTTATTTATACTCACTTGATATTAAAATCTTTTTGAATCTACACTTTTACTAAAATAGAACTATCAGAATTATTTATTGTTAAAACATATTCCTTTCTGTTTCGATATGGATGGAAACAGGGTCCTAAAAGTTTGTCCCAGACTGTTTCATGAGCAGTTGTCTATGGGGTAGTCCTACTAACATAAGTTATTCCAGGACGTGTCCTATGGGATGAGTCCATGTCGTGTCCTAAAGTGTAAATTTTCCCAGCCAATGACAAACCAGAATTGTGACTGGTCCATACACACCAGGGACTAACCCTGTACCGGTCCTGGGGTTGATCCATTTCCCGTAGGGTTATGACAACATCGGCTATAAATATATATGACAGCTATATCTAAATCTGAATTGATATTTTCAAAAATCAATAGGAATCGTCGCTAGGCCATACAAAGACGCTATGCCAAATTTGAGGACGATCGGAATTAAACTGAGAGCTGGACTTTGCACCGAAATATATATAGAAAGATGGACATACGGGCAGACGGACATCGCTAAATCGACTCAGAATTTATATCTAAGACGATCGGTATACTAAAAGATGAGTCTATGGCTTTGCCATAGACCAATAGCATTTATAATCGCCAATATCATTTATAAAAGTCCATTTATGAAATATTCCAAATGAATAATATAACAATTTGAGTATTTGAAATATTTAAATAATATTCTTTCTATTTTGAAAGAGTGCTGATATTTGGATATCCATGATTGACAAACAAAAAAAATTATAAAAACGGCTTTACAATTTTTGAAGAGAAAATTACTCCTGTTATGAGTGACATCTAAACGTTAATGTGGCGAAAGTTGATGAACAAAAAAACACACAAAAGTAGAACAAAACTTATGGCGGTGATGGTTCGATGGCAACATAAAAGAACACAACACTAATAGCTTTGTACTCCTCGGAAAAACACAGATGCTAACGACAATTTTTGGAACCCCGGCTATGTAGAGAAAACTGTGGAACTTGTACCATGACTGGCTTTAATGATAATTTCCAATGATAATAATGACAAGGACATTGTGTAAAGCATGACAAAGCGATGACAAAACAAAAATCCCAGTTTTGGGAAATCTTCATGTACAAAGTGATAGAAAGACAGCGATGGCAAAAAAACCACAAAAACGAAAAAAAACAAGTCCAGTGTATATTTAAGTGTTCCCCTAACTGAGACCATCAACTTCACCATCACCATCCACACCTGTGTTCTTTGTAGCTCTGTCATGTATTTTTGGTGTCTTTTAGCCAGTCATGGAACAGACAGTATATTTTGTATACGTCTGTTTTTGCTTAAAATACAGCAATAAGGAGTTTCCTTGCTATTCATGAGAGATCAACATTTTTGTTCTGTGAACTTTTTTTTGTGCAAAGTCATTAGTGTTTTGTACCCTTTTGTTTTTTTGTTGAGGTGACTCAAATGGGTTGGACCAAAATTGATTTAATTTTTTTTTATTATAAAAAAGGAACCTGAAACAGAAGCAAAAGGCAATCACATTTTATGTCATGAAATAACTTCTAGAAGTAAAAACCCTCATATGAGTAATATATAAGCAAACGTTAGAATATATTCAAATCTGGACAGGCAAAATTTGTTGAGATACAATAAAAATTTTACATCTGATGGTATTACTAGCTCAAGGTTACTAATTTCGAAGTAAAATTGGACAATAAGTGAAAGCCATATGTCAAAATTCGTTAACACTTCCGAATCAGCTGAACATCTTAATTTTTTCTGACCTTTTTTTCAATTGGAGAAACTTTTCCTTTCTACAAATGCCATTTTTATTAAATTTTCCCTAATAACCTGTAGTTTTTAGCAGTCAGAGACGCATAGACCGATGTTGTGCCAACGGAATTTCAAACAAAAAAACAAAGGATTGTTCAAAAAATATTATTTCAGAATTTTATTTTATTTTTTCCTTAAATGTTCCTTAAATTAGAAGTCAGGCAGCAGTTTATGTCCATAAAGATAGGCTAGAGTGATCCGCTTGATTAAAATGGTTCATTCAGATCTACAAGCTCCCATTATATATATCTACAGAAAAGGATTTTCTTCAAAGTAAGATTCCCTCCACATAAAAAAAATAAATAAAAAAAAAAAATTCTACAAATATAATTTCTTTGCTACTTTGACTATGTCCCATGGCGTTGGGTATTTAAAATTTAAATCGGTAGAATTTTTATTAGAATTTATGTTGTGTAAAATTTTCTGATCGATTCAGCGAAATTAGGCTTTTTTCGTAAAACAATAATGACAAAACCGTAATACTTTGTGATATATGCCAATTTCTCTATAGTCCTAGTTGTCGTATAAGTAATAGTTCGTGCTCTCTCATTATTCATACGCACGCATGGACTTGAAATTGAGATATACACAGCTACAGAATAAACAATAACAATTGGTAAAATTGTCATTGAGCTTAACATGGAATCGGGCAACATTCGGTGATAAGAGAGAAGTTCACCAATGTGGTACAACAATGGACTGAATAGTCTAATTGAGCCTGATACATCGGGCTGTCACCTAACCTAACCTAACCCTATTGGTAAAATTTTCTTCAAATATTGATAGATTATTAAATTGTGTAAATTTAATAATCTATCAATATTTGAAGAAAATTTTACCAAAAATCTACCACATTAAAACAAAAATCTGCATAAATATCCCTTGGATTGTAATTGTGTGGAATTTGAGCCTGGGCTAACAAGGGAAAGTTGCCACTTCTATAAAAAAAGGAGAACTTCCTCACCATGCGACTTTAATAATATGGCTTAAAACGAAATTTAAAATTTTGAAAGATATTAAATTTAAAGAAAATTTTGTCAACACTTTATTTATATAGAAAATTTTGTCCAAATTTTACTTCTATGGAAAATTTTGTCAACATTTTATTTCTGTGAAAATTTTATTTCTATAAATTTTTTTATTTCTATAGCAAATTTTATAAAAATTTTATCAAAATTTTATTTCTCTAGAATATGTTGTCAAAATTTTATTTCTATAGAAAAATTTGTCCACATTTTATTTCAATAGAAAATTTTTTCTAAATTTTATTTCTATAGAAATTTTTGTCAAAATTTTATTTCTATAGAAAATTTTGTCAAAATTTTGTTTCTATAGAAAAATTTGTCCACATTTTATTTTATATATTTTGTCAAAATTGTTTTTCTATAGACAATTTTTGGGCTCTTTTCGTACAACAATAATGACAAACCCCTAATACTTCCTTCCTTCCTAAAATTCCTCTTTGGGCATATTAGTCGTATAAGTAATAGTTCGTGCTCTCACATTATTCATACGCACGGATGGACATGAAATTGCGAAACACACAACTACAGAATACACAATATACGCATTTTAATAATCTACCAGTATTCGAAAAAAAAACAATTACCAAAAATTTACCAAATTTAAAAAATTTTAAATTTTGTCAAAATTTTATTTCTATAGAAAATGTTGTCAAATTTGTATACCCTTCACCACTACTGTGGTACAGGGTATAATAAGTTTGTGCGTTAGTATGTAACGCCAAGAAATAATTGTTATAGACCCATCTTTTAGTATACCGATCGGCTTAGAATTAAATTCTGAGTGGATTTAGTCTGTCTGACTGGCTGTATATGAAATTTTGTGTACAAAGTACAGGTGCAGTTTAAGTCCGATCGTCCTCAAATTTGGCATAACATCTTTCTTCGGGTCGAAGACAATCGCTATTTATATTGTAAAAATCGGTTCAGATTTAGATATAGCTGCCATATATATTTATCACCGATTTGATCATAATTCACGTATTTATAAACCGATGTTCTTCAAATTTCGTACATCTGAATGTTTTGCCAGTCCCGTAAAATCTGCAATATATCAGCTAAATCGGTTCAGATTTATATATAGCTCCCATATATATCTTTCATACGATGTGGACATATATGGCCCCAAAAGCCAGAGTACGTTTAATAGTATGGTTAATTGTGCTAAATTTAGTTTAAATCGGTTCCGATTTAGATATAGCTCCCATATATATCTTTTGTCCGATTTGCACTTATATGGCCTCAAAAGCCAGAGTTTTGCCCTGATTTGATTGAAATTTTGTCACAAGGAGTACGTTTAATAGTATTGTTAATTGTGCCAAATTTATTTGAAATCGTTTCCGATTTAGATATAGCTCCCATATATATCTTTCGTCCGATTTGGACTAATAATATGACAACAGAGGCAAAAGTGTTACTCTGATTTACGTGAAATTTTGCAGAGGGAGTAGAATTGAACTTGAAACTTTGCACAGGAAGTAGAATTAAGGTTCTGTATATGCGTGCTAATTTTGGTTGAAATCTGTTCAGATTTTGATATAGCTCCCATATATGTCTTTCGCCCGATTTTCCGTCATATGACCACAGAGGTCAAAGTTGTAATCCGATTTACGTGAAATTTTGCACAGGGAGTAGATTCAATATAGTAACTATGCATGTGAAAGTTGATTGAAATCGGTTTAGATTTCGATATAGATTCCATACAAATGTTTTTCCGATTTAGGCAAAACTGGCCGAAATACCCACATTTTCCTTATAAAATCGCCACTGCTACGTCGAAAACTTATCAAAATGACTCAAATTTTCCTATTACTCTAATGTACATCTATCGACCGACAAATCATAAATACACTTTTACCTCGGCGCATTAGCTGACTTAAATGTAAAATCTATAAGTATTGTAACACTCTGTCCAGATCTGGTCAGATATACAGAATATATGTGTATGGGTGCTTATAGCATCCAATACATTGGACGGATTTGATATGGTATCGAAAATGTGGATTTACTAAGTGGTGAAGTGTATAATATAGTTGGCCCCGCCCGACTTTCCTTACTTGTTTTTATATAGAAATGTTTGTCAAAATTTTATTTTTATTAAAATTTTGTCAACATTTTTTCTATGGAAAACTGTTTAAAAATTTTATTTCTACAGAAAGTGTTGTCAACATTTTATTTCTATAGAAAATTTTGTAAAAATTTTATTTCTATAGAAAATTTTGTAAAAATTTTATTTCTATAGAAAATTTTGTAAAAAATTTATTACTATAGAAAATTTTGTCAAAATTTTATTTCTATATAAAATTTTGTCAATATTTTATTTTTATAGAAAATTTTGTCAATTTTTTTTTATAAAAATTTTGTAAAAATTTTATTTCTACGTAAGTACCTCTTAGTTGGAGAGGAATATAGTGCAAAATATACCAAATCATCAAGAATTCTACCAATCTACCAAACAGTAATTGTTAATATAGGTCTATATTTTAAATATTTTAAAATAAATTTATATAAACATTTGTAAATTCCTCCAGAACATTATAAAGTTCAAGAAATCTTTTTTTTTTCGTTTATAAAAAAATTAAATTTTGTGTAAAATGAGCGATTACTATTATGAACAAATTCAAGATTTACAAAATTCTATATTAGTGTCTTAATATAATTCCTATACGACAATTTAATTTTCATTGGAATTTTCCATTTCATGCTCAAAATTATAATTTTTTATTCATGAAATTCTATAAAAATGTCAACAACTGTTCTTTATATTTTTTAAAAATTTTTTACTTCTGTTTTTCGCCTTAAATATGAGAAATTTACATAATACATTTCATATTAAAACGACTTTTTCCATACATACATATATATTTTTTTATGAATGTAAATTGATAAATATACTTTATAGACAAACAATAAAATCAAATAGAAATATGCTTGCAATGTACATATGTATTTTTTTATTGGAAATTTAAAAAAATGTATATTTGGTAAATATTTGCTGAAATAAATATATAAATAAAAATCCATACCCTTAGCTTATGCAAATCGAATTATTTTTCTTCAAGTTTATACTCTGCAATAATATGTGAAATATACTACTATAGGGCATTTGTTTGTAATACCCAGAAGGAGATGAGGTAGCACATGGCCTCGTAACAAAGCTAAACGCCAAGCTCTGAAATGACTTAGCAATGTCCAAAATTCCGTTCGTCCGTCTGTCAATCTGGATACACATCATGAGATACGCTCCAGTACAAATACCCTTAATAGTGGAAGAGTATGTGATCTCCGACCAAATAAACTTAGCTGCAGTCCTCCATGTTTTGCTTCATTATTACACTTACATACATTATATGCATTTACATACATAATCCTGTGAATATTTAGATTTTAAACAATAACCAAAAATATAAAACAATATCTTTATGTATGTATAAAAATTCCATTTTCCATTTGTTTATCAATAAGCTTTCTTATGGTTCACATTTAATACAATGCATTTTATGTAAATAGGCTAAAAACTCTTGTTATTACTAGCATAAAGTAAAACTTTAAAATGTATAAACAACATTTTAATTGGCAAATTTTAAAAGACATCTGTCAAATCCACAAGTATTTAAGTTGAACAATTATAAATATTTATTTTAACATTTCTTAAGAATAAATTCTTCTTAAAATATTTTTAGTATACAAAATGTTGTGGTCATTTTAAATAGCTTTGCGAAAGTTGCAAGAAATAAATTGATGCTCACTTGTAATTCCATTTAAAATATATTAAGAAATAAGTTTTTAATGTCTTTGAGTGAGACTTATAAGTTTTTATTTTTTTCGGAATAATAGAAACATAAATTTTTAAGATGCAAATGAAAATTGTAATACTGCTTAGTAATCTAAGACTGATAAGTGGCAATTATTACAAAAACTTTCTGGAACGTTAATGAAAATACAAGGCAATATATATACCATTAAAAGACAATATTTTTAGATACATCGGTTTAGTTAATGGTGTGTCCCTCATATATTTTGTAGTCGAAAATTTCATTTCTCCTATATTTTTTGGATTTATAATAAATTTTATTTATCCATATAATTATCGTTTTGGTGGACCTCCTTTCGAGTTTTTCTGCAGTAACATTATTCCATAAGTCTAAGAGTATGGAGTACGACCAAACTGAATGTCAAACTTTTTTCCCAGGAATATTTTTGTGGTATTTGATTGTCACATTTGGAAAATACTCTAGACATGTTATGTGTTCAATATGAACTATAAATGTTTGTTGGTTTGGCAATGGCGATGATTTTTATACCCTGCGCCACAAAAGTAGCGATAATGTTCTTTTGGATCCGAAAATGGTGCAGAAGCGATGAACTTGTACGATGGGCTTGTAATAGGACGAATGTCCACCACTTGAACACCATTTCAATTTGTAACTCGAATTTAGTTTTTTTTTTATGTGAATTAAAAAATGTAATATTTTGCCAAATAAATAATTTTTATAATTTTTAATGAATTCCATCGTAAAGGGTGGTTAAATTGTAAGGGCCGATGTTGAATGTGAACCACACCTAAACGTCAAGTTTTTTTCCGAATTTTATTTGACATTTCTCTATTTCAGACTTACTCAATTTGAACCATGGCGAGATACACAATCCAACAACGTGTTAAATGGTTCCAAGAAATGGCAACATTGGATGATCAATTTTCGAAGAAAATCTTCTTCAGTGATGAGGCACATTTTCACCTCAGTGGATTCGTCAATAAACAGAATTGCCGCATTTGGGCGAATGAGAATCCAAGAGTGATTGTCGAAAAACCAATGCACCCACAAAGAGTGACTGTTTGGTGCGGTTTATGGACTGGCGGCATCATCGGGCCGTATTTTTTCCAAAATGAGGCCAGTCAGGGAGTTACTGTGAATGGTGTTCGCTATCGTGAGGTGATAACGAACTTTTTATGGCCCGAATTGGAAGATATGGATGTGGACGATATGTGGTTTCAGCAGGACGGTGCCACTTGCTACACAGCTAACGAAACAATGGCTCTTTTGCGCAACAAATTCAATGGACGTGTTATCTCACGTAATGGCGATGTCAATTGGCCGCCAAGATCATGTGATTTGACACCGTTGGACTTTTTTCTTTGGGGTTATTTGAAAGAAAAGGTGTACGTCGATAAGCCAGCAACATTTCAAGAGCTAAAGGATGAGATACTTCGGCACATTAACGGCATAGAACCTCCATTATGCCTCAGTGTCATCGAAAATTTGAACCATCGGATGAAGGTGTGCCACCGAGGTCGCGGCGCCCATTTGGCCGATATTTTATTCCATACATAATTGAATAATACCAATATATCATAATAAAATAAAATTGCAATAATTTCCTAAATAGTTAGTGTTTTATTCAAAATCAACATCGGCCCTTGAAATTTCAAGTTTTCTCAAAATTTCGCACTTTTCCTAAAATGAATTTAACAATTTTTTTTTGCCAAAATTTTAATAATTTGTACCATTTTATTAATTCCTATTCTGTTTTCAACCTATTTGAAACAAAAACAGCTAAAATTACCCATTACGATTACGAAGACAGCGAATTCTAAAAAATTTATTTAAAAAAAATCCTGTGTGATTAAAATAAAGAACATCTTTGGAAGGACAGTTTTGGAAGTGCCTTTCGTCGTATCTTTAAAACAACTTTCAATTGAGAAGTTTGTGTAAATATTTGCAAAATCCAGAAGACGAAATAGACACATGGAGTCTTTGCCAATAATGGTCAGGGCCGACCACTGAGTCGATCTAGCCATGTCTGTCTACACGCAGAGAAGAAACATGATTGTCACAATCATATTCGAAGAGCAAAATAATATGATAGGAGCTATTTTTGCGGCGACCATGTAACATTTTAACCTGCAACCATGTTGGCTCAGTGAACATGGTTCTAAGAAAAATGTAATTGTCCTCATCTAAAATGTTATTATATTGATAAAAAGAATTTTGTTTGAATGAAAAGACAATGGTCACGATTTAAAATGTTATGGTATTCATTAAAAATGTTTTTCTCCTAGTTAAAAGAACATGGTCACAACCTAAAATGTTTTGATCTTTATGAAAAAACTTTTTTCATCGTCGAAAAAAGGACGCCACTTGAGAAAAGAAAACACAAAATTAACTTTATTTGTTTGTTTTTATTTATTTATAAACTAATTCATTGTTTATTTGTATTTATAATGCCGTTCAAGCAAACATCATATATTTTTACACACTCTATTTTATTTCAATTTCAACAATAAGTAATTATTCCATATTTACATCGTGCGCATCAAATGTACAAACGCAGACATCATGTAACTGCAAATAAAAATAAATGATCCATATAGCAAAATGCAGAACAAAAAACAGGTACATTTTTTCAATTACACTTTCCTTTTTTGTGTTCACATAAAACCACGTGCCACTTCTGAATAAATAAATTAACACAAAACACAGTAAATCCGTATTCTCCGTCCATTCCAAGAAACAATCAACACACGACTGACGCGCAAAATGAAAATCGTGTGTACCTGCTCAATGTTTTTATAAAATTTTTTCGTTGCAAACAAGTTAAAAAATTAAATGGTCACGAAAAAAATGTAAATGGTCTTTATTGCCATGTAATGGTTCTAGACATGTCTATACTTAACCTATGAAAATACTTTTTTCCCTGTAAAAAAGTAAAAAAATTGAATGGTCAGATACATGATTTTCCCGACCATTTAATGCTCTCAAATTCTATCATTTAAATGATAGAACATGTTTGCGGTATTTGAGAACCATTCAAATGCTTATTGCCACCATACATTTTTCTCCGCTCGAAAACTATTTTTACAAAGACAAAATATATGGTTTTCGCGGCAATTACATGCTCTAGATAAGCATTAAATGGATGCGGCAACCATGTCCAAACATGGTTTTTCTGTGCGTGTAGCCGTCCGTCTGTGAACAATATTAGGTTCACAGACGGACAGCAAATTGCATCCGATCGGGTACAAATTTGGTACATGGTGATAGTAAATGGTCTCTAACAACTACGCAAAAATTGGTCCACATCGGTCCATAATTATATATTGCCCCCATAAGGGTTGGCCTGTCACAAACTGTGACTTTTGCGACATACATTTGCGACGGTATAATATATATGTCGCAAAAGTCGTTAACCTGCTGTAGAAAAACTAAATTTGAATAGAAAAAATTCTGAACATTTTTTAATTTAGTCTGACACATTCGCTGTGAGTTTCTACAGAAATTTGTGAAAGTTTTCCCACGGTCAAGCCTATTTTCTTAGGTGGTATAGAAATTCCCGTTAGTGAGTGTTCAAAATACCTTGGGCTTATATTGGACAGAAGACTGAACTTAAAGCTAAGAAAGGACGAGAAAAGCCACGGGAAAATGTGGGGACTAAATACGAAAATTGTGAACATTCCTAAGAATTAAAACTTCTTCGCACATACCATCGTCTTGGATATCATCGAATTCGCTGCCTAGCTGATGCAACTAAACTATATTGAGTTTGCGACTTTTGTTACTTTTTCTACATTTACGATGCGAATGTGACGTTTACAACTTTGCGACAGTCGCAAACCTAAAAAAAGTTTAATACAGACCATCTCTGGCTCCCATATAAACCGATTCCCAGATTTGACCTCCGAAGCCTCATGGATGAGCGAAATTCGGTTGAAATTTGGTACGTGGTATTAGTATATGGTCTCTAATAACCATGCTAAAATTGATCCATATCGGTCCATAATAATATGTAGCCCCCATTTAAATCGATCCCCAGATTTGGCTTCCGGAGCTTTGGAAGAGCAAAATTCATCCGATCCGGTTGAAATTTGGTACGTGGTGAAATTTAATACATTGCGTTAGTATATGGCCGCTAACAACCATGCCAAAATTGGTCTATAGTTATATAGCCGATCCCCAAGATCAATCTACCAAAATTTTATTTCTATAGAAAACTTTGTCAAAATTTTATTTCTATAGAAAATTATGTCAAAATTTTATTTCTATATAAAATTTTGTCAAAATTTTATTCCTATAGAAAGTTTTGTCAAAATTTTATTTCTATAGAAAATTTTGTCAATTTTTTTTTTTTTTTTTGGAAAATTTTGTCATCTATAGAAAATTTTGTAAAATTTTATTTCTATATAAAATTTTGTCAAAATTTTATTCCTATATAAAATTTTGTCAAAATTTTATTCCTATAGAAAATTTTGTCAAAATTTTATTTCTGTATAAAATTTTGTCAAAATTTTATTCCTATAGAAAGTTTTGTAAAAATTTTATTCCTATAAAAAATTTTGTCAAAATTTTATTTCTGTGTAAAATTTTGTCAACATTTTATTCCTATAGAAAGTTTTGTAAAAATTTTATTTCTATAGAAAATTTGTCAAAATTTTATATCTATAGAAAATTTGTCAAAATTTTATTTCTATATAAAATTTTGTCAAAATTTTATTCCTATAGAAAATTTTGTCAAAATTTTATTTCTGTATAAAATTTTGTCAAAATTGTATTTCTGTATAAAATTTTGTCAAAATTTTATTTCTGTATAAAATTTTGTCAAAATTTTATTCCTATAGAAAGTTTTGTAAAAATTTTATTTCTATAGAAAATTTGTCAAAATTTTATTTCTATATAAAATTTTGTCAAAATTTTATTTCTGTATAAAATTTTGTCAAAATTTTATTCCTATAGAAAGTTTTGTAAAAATTTTATTTCTATAGAAATTACGAAATAACGCTAACTTCCGAATGACCTGGAATTTGACACAAGTAGTTGTTGTTGATGTAGGTCGGATGGTATTGAAAAAAGTTCATATTGGCTATTTTTAGACTTGCGGAGGCTCTTGTAAGAGCTAATTTCGTCAGATCGGTTTGATATTTGGTACGTGGTGTTAATGTACGGCCTCTAACAAACATACAAAAATTGATTTATATCGGCCCAAAATTCTATATAGCTTTCATATACACCGATCCCAAGATTGAGTTTGCGGACGCTCTTGGAAGACATATTTTATCCGATTCAATTGAAGTTTGGCCCCTTAATTACCGCTCGAAAATTAGTTCATATCGGTTCATAATTATGTATAGACCAATCAATATAAACCTACAAAGAACTGAATTGGCTTATATAGCTATTTAATCTTCTTCCATATGGAGTAAGACAATGTTAAGAGGCTTTAAAATATCTTGCCGTCGGCAAGTAATTCTTTATTTTCTAAGTAATCCATGGTAGAGGGTACATAAGATTCAGCCTGATCGGACCTACGGCCATTTATACGAGTGTTTTAATAAAAACGACATTAATCAAAATATTTGCGCCACTGAAAAAAAACGAATATTTAAGTGAAAAAGTTGCCAGAACTTTTAAAAATTCGTTTAAAATGTAATAACCTAGAATTCTTATTAGTTCCGGTTCAAGGAATCAAGAGCTACAGTTTTTTGTGTTCCTTAGTAATTTTAGCCAAAAATTAAAAGGAGAAAAAAATTGTATTCTATCGCTATTTTACCTGCCTCACACAACATAAAAATTTTGATGTCATGGATACAAACTCTTTCTTAAATTCTTTTCGTCCGCCTCAGTATCATATTATTCCCATTCTCTTTTGTATAAAAAAATTTCAGAAATGTTCATAAGTCCATTATCGTTTTTTTTTTCATATTACAGTTTTTCCAGCAAATTTGATGTCGACACTATGCTTCATTGCAGAGCAAATAATTAGTATCTCATTGTTGACTTGGCTTGTCGTTGTAGTTTTCTTTGCTCTACTTGCGCTTATTTCTAGCTTTCCTGCCTTATTTCCTATTCTTGCCTTTTTGCGATTTTGAAGGTTCTCAGTTCTAGAGCTGCGGAAAAATCCAACATTTCGTTTGCTACTTTGTGATTTAGCGAAATAATTAAACTGAGAACAAAAGAAGCTTAGAATTAAAACATTCCCATAGGCAGGTTAATGGAATACTCAGAATTTGATGAATGGATGTCGAAAATAATATTTCATAGAAAGGAAATTCGAAAAAAAGAAATCGATTCAAAGAAAACTTTAGAGAAAAAAATCATATTGGAAAATATAAGCTGGAAAAATATTAAAATAAAAAATTATTGTAACAAAAATTTGCTGATCTATCAAAATAATTTTAAAAATTATAATTTTTTTATTCACTTTGATACATTTATATCTGAAATTGAAGCAATTTCGTTTAGATATTTAATTCGCCGATCCGAAATGTTTTGTTGTTATTTTTTAGATTAAAATTTAGGGACATTTAAACACAGTTTAATTTAATTTTTTACTGTGTATTTATGCTTTCATAAGAATAATTATTTTTTTCCGCTTTTGTTTTTCTTCCTACAAACCCACAATGAACTGTTAGCCTTATTTAGTCGACTGCAACAACATATTCTCTTCGAAATTCCATCGTAAAATCCCGGACCTAGAATAGTAGGAAGAACGATGTTGCCAAGTCAGAAAAAAAAATAAAAAATCAACCAAGAAAATATATTAAAAAAAACAATAACCAAGTAACATCACCACCATTGGCTTTAGTTGTAGTCAAGAAAGGATTTGCAGGAACAGTATTAAAAATGTAACAAAAAACCCTGGAAATAACTGACAAGTTATGAAGAAATTAAACAGAAATGACAGCATTTTGAATGGTATTGTTAGGTGCAAGCTCATCTGTCTTGGCAAAACCTAAATTAAATCATCTGACTAAGCAATGTAAAATAAAACCAAACTAATTTATAAGCAAGAATTATTAATTTTCACTCTTTCAGTATCTTTCTGGCTCTATTCTTTAATATAAAAGAAATTCTTGCAATTCTTTTCAATGTAAATGAAATCTTTTAGATTCAGCTTATAGTATAGAGCTTGAGAAAATATGGAAGCTAGATTTCCTCTTAGATTTTGCTGAGAATAATATTCTTCATAAAATGCAAATACACGTAGAAAATTTAAATTTTTTGTGTGAATGCTAGTTGGTTTACGGCAAGGCCTATAGGCTTTGAAAGAGTGTATCAGTTTTTTTATTTTAACGGTCTTATATCCTATAATTAGCCATTTAACACGATCGTTTCTTTACTGAATAAAACTTCTAAGACCCTACAAAAGCAACATGATATATGCTGTAGCAAGTGAGCAAAGTTGAAAGTAAGGCGGGGGCGACTATATTATTCCCTAACGAAGAATTAAAATTGATTTTGGATATAACCTAAATCTCAAATTATGTCGTTGATGCTTCGCATTATGTAAAAGCTATAGCTATATCTGTACTAGATCGGTTAATACATGTAAAATTAAAATTTGACTAATATTGGTTTATAAATAAGGATATTATGGACAAATTTATCACAAATCAGGCGATAAATACCGGGTAGGTGAGATATTGCAATGAAATAGAAGCCTGACTATAATTTCCAAACAGCTAGTCTGATAGTTGACCGATTTATTCCAGTGACAGCAAATTTTGTTGTGTACAAGCTAACAAAAGTATTTTCATCTGTCGCATTACGAACGTAATGGAGTTCAAGCGTGGTAGTGTGATTGCTTTATACTTGGCTGGAAATTTACAAATGGCTATCGTTACATCCCTAGAGCATTAGGTTAGGTATAGTGGCAGCCCCATGTATCAGGCCCATTTAGACTATTCAGTCCATTGTGGTACCACATTGGTAAACTTCTCTCTTATCACTGAGTGCTGCCCGATTCCTCCAGCATTTAAATGTGAGTAAAGAGTTTGCTTCTTGTATTATTACTCGTTGCCTAGATATTGGCAGAGATGCATCGCGCCAAAAAAATGGAAGAAAAGTATCCGAAATGTGAAGGTCAGATTTGATCGAAATCCAATGGTAGAAATCTTCCACATGAGCTGATCATATCACTAGAATGACTGCAGCACATATTGCAAAATAAGATAGGACTAAAGTCATAGAAGTTCCACAGAAAAGTCGGAGCTCTCATAAGCATAAAAAAGATTGACTACAAAGTGCCAAAGAGTTGCTTCGGTTGCACGAAAGTGCCTAGATACAGAATTTGGTTTTCTACGATGGGAATCCACTCCAAATTGAGCAGTTTGTGGATGATCGGGTTTACTTGCCATAGAAGTCAACTGAAAATTTACACCTTCGATTGGCGACCGAAACTCAAAAACCCTCAATGATAATTACATGAGCCGCCGTAATGCCTGATGACCGCTACCCGCATGTATTCAAAATTAATAACCATTATTATCGAAAAAATGTCATAAAAACAGTAGTGAAGTCTTGGGCAGACAAATATTCCGGCCACAGACTATGAATATTCCAACAGGACGCAGCACCATCGCTTCCAGACAGTAGTGAAGTCTTGGGCAGACAAATATACCCGTCACACATTATTGACATTCTAACAGGACCCAACACAATCGCTTTCAGCATGCCTCAACCAAGAATGGCTTAAAAAGTAGATTTTCCGCTTAAGTTCTACCGAACAATGGAAAACAAAATCTCCGGATTTCACTCCGTTGGACTTTGGGGCACGGTTGCCACAATTGGTAGAACTCTTCCGAAAATTGTAGATTTTTTACTGTTTGGATGATTGGTAGAATTCCTGATGATTTTGTAGATTTTGAAAAATATTCCTCCCCAAATAAAAGGTATTTCACACATCTCTTATATTTTTATTTTTCTATAGGAATAAAATTTTGACAAAATTTTTACGTAGATAAAATTTTGACAAAATTTCCCATAGGAATAAAATTTTGACAAAATTTTCTATAGAAATAAAATTTTGACAACATATTCTATAGAAATAACATTTTGACAAAATTTTCTATAGAAATAAAAATTTGACAAAATTTTCTATAGAATAGAATTTTGTTGTCGTTTTTGATTTCAGCCTAAAACCATGCATTGACTAAACTACAAGTGTAGCTTAACCAATAGAGGAAAAGAATGTTTGTCAAATTTATTTGAGCAAAGCCCTATAGACTGCAAGATGGTTGGATGGACGCATGTTTCGGAATTACCACATTCCTCATCAGCATCCTCTACTTGCATCAAAACTATCAAACTATTATCAGAATAAATTCAGGCAACCCAACAATGAACCACACTTGAACCTTCCGAAAAAAGGTTTTGTATGATAGCCGGCTTATGCCGAAATAAATTCGAAACAAACATATTTGACAAATTTTCTATAGAAATAAAATTTTGACAATATTTTCTATAGAAATAAAATTTTGACAAAATTTTCTATAGAAATAAAAATTTGACAAAACTTTCGATACAAATAAAATTTAGACAAAATTTTCTATAGAAATAAAAATTTTACAAAACTTTGTATAGAAATCAAATTTTGACAATATTTTCTATAGAAATAAAATGTTGACAAAATTTTCTAAAGAAATAAAATTTTGACAAAATTTTCTAAAGAAATAAAATTTTGACAAAATTTTCTGAGGAAATAAAATTTTGACAAAATTTTCTGAGGAAATAAAATTTTGACAAAATTTTCTGAGGAAATAAAATTTTGACAAAATTTTCTAAAGAAATAAAATTTTGACAAAATTTTCTGAGGAAATAAAATTTTGACAAAATTTTCTAAAGAAATAAAATTTTGACAAAATTTTCTAAAAAAATATAATTTTTGGAAAAAATTTCTATAGAAATAAAATGTTGACAAAATTTTCTATAGAAATAAAATTTTGACAAAAATTTTTACAGAAATACAATTTTGACAAAATTTTCTAAAAAAAAAATAAAATTTTCACAAAATTTTCTAAAGAAATAAAATTTTGACAAAATTTTCTAAAAACAATAAAATTTTGACAAACTTTTCTAAAGAAATTTAATTTTTGGAAAATTTTTCTATAGAAATAAAATTTTGACAAAATTTTCTATAGAAATAAAATTTTGGCAAAATTTTTTATAGAAATACAATTTTGACAAATTTTTCTAAAGAAATAAAATTTTGACAAAATTTTCTAAAGAAATAAAATTTTGACAAAATTTTCTAAAGAAATAAAATCTTGACAAAATATTCTAAAGAAATACAATTTTGACAAAATATTCTAAAGAAATAAAATTTTGACAAAATTTCCTATAGAAATAAAATTTTGACAACATTTTCTATAGAAATAAAATTTTGATAAAATTTTCTATAGAAATAAAACTTTGACAAATACATTTATATAAAGGATATATATAAATCTGATTAGATTTGGATGCTATTTTGCAGTATATATGAAGTTATTGGATGTTCAATCCCATAATTCAAAATCTAAGTAATTTTAAAATTATGTTTTTTATTGTTTTCTTGTCTTACTTTAAAGGATGGTATCAAGTGTCCTAATTGTAATGAAAAAATCTAAGAAATTTACCTTACAATTAAAATTGTTGTTTTTTTATTCTCCTTAATAAATTACTTGATCTAAAGGACAGTTTAGACAAAATTTCTTAAAAATTGCTTCTTAATGACTTAGGTTGGAGTTAAAATGGTATGTTTGAGTTTAGTTTTTCTTGTCCCAAATTATTCGGCCCCAGGCGCTATTCTTTGTACTTACACAAAAAAAAAAAATACTATACGATTATGAAGGGAGCCACCGTGGTGCAATGGTTAGCATGTCCGCCTTGCATACACAAGGTCGTGGGTTCGATTCCTGCTTCGACCAAACACCAAAAAAGTTTTTCAGCGGTGGATTATCCCACCTCAATAATGCCGATGACATTTCTGAGGGTTTCAAAGCTTCTCTAAGTGGTTTCACTGCAATGTGGAACGCCGTTCGGACTCGGCTATAAAAAGTAGGTCCCTTGTCATTGAGCTTAACATGCAATCGGGCAGCACTCAGTGATAAGAGAGAAGTTCACCAATGTGGTATCACAATGGACTGAATACTCTAAGTGAGCCTGATACGTCGGGCTGCCACCTAAACTAACCTAACTATTATGAAGGACAACCTTATTAAGACACATAATTCATACAATATTTTTTTACAATTTTTTTTAAACAAAAACGCTAAAGTAAGTTAAAAAAAAAACTAAAAAAATCATTATTTTTAGGGCACAAGTCTTAGGAAATTTCAAATGGTACTTATATTAAATAAATATATTTTATTAATTTAAAGAGCAAATCTTGAAATTAATTCAAGTTTCATTGGAAACAAAAATTTCTCATTTAACATTTAAGACTTATTTTGAGGATTTTGCGTCCTTGGCATAATTTTATTTATAATTAATATAACAGTTTTACTTTGAAATATTTGTTATAATTTATAGTTTAGGGAGGGCATTTATTTGTACATTAATAGCTTAGTTGATGTATCACAAGGAAGGAATGAAAATTCGATACATGATTGTATAGAGCCGAAACTTAACTGCCAAAAAATTTTTAATCTTAAAGAAACCGCGTGCTTGGCTCCGAATCAATACCAAATTTTTAAAATAGTTTAAAAAGTTTTGCAATTTTTTGTTAGTGTACTTGCTCGAATCCTTGACCACAGATATCGCGACAGTGTACTTTATTTGAAGCTGTATGATTCTAATCTTTACCTTCGGAGTGCAATGGAAATTAACCTTGATTTTTTAGAGATTAAATATGCCTCCTTTGTAATTCTACCCGGTGTGGAAAAAATCTCAGAAGTGTTCTTTCGCGAAATATGAGAACATTTTCAAATGTCCCATATTTCAAGAGCTTTGTTTCAGATCTTGCTAAGGCATAGATAAACAAAGAGAATAAAAAAATAAAAAGATAAAATTATATGAGCTGCACAGAAAGATAATTATGTCAGTGCATTTGCCAACACATTAATGATGTTAATGTAAACCCACAACTGGGAGAACTTGGACGGTATGTGGAAGCTGAATGAAGGAAATTCGCATAATTATATCCTTGACCTTTGACCATACTCTAGTGAATATAAAATACAAAGCAAAATGAGGATATAATAAAAATGGAAAAGGAATTCAATACATGAAATACCCTCATACAAATACAAGCACACACACACACACACATTTTAACGAAAAGGATGATGGTACAGAACAAAGGGAAAAATAAACTACAATCAACCGAACAGATTTGGGGCAACACCAATAATGGCTATATTGTTAGGCAGAGGATAGTGGCACTAGTAGTAGTAGTCAGCTTAAAAACTAGGGTGGCTATTGTAACAGATGGATGATGATTTTTGGGGGAAGTACAAAGAACATTTACATAGCCATCACTAGCACAGAGCACTAGCACCACCATCACCGGTATCAACGCAACTATTGGCATGACAATGCCATATTCTCTATCTTATGAGCTATAAACAACACTAGCAATAGCAAACAACAGTGGCAGCACCAGCATCACTCTCTACCATCCAGTTACTATGGCATTATGCAAACAAACAAAAATTTGCATTTTTATTTCCACTTTTACTGGTCATAATAACAACCCACCAAAGAACTAATGGAAATGGAAAGCGGTAGCAAACCCTCTACTATTTTGTTACCCGGCAAAATTGTACCATCAACATTGGTATTAGGAGAAATATCATCATCAGCTTTAACATCAGCACCGCCTTTTCTAGTTGGTATTCCCTTTGTGACCAGTAGCTACGGCGTTCAATCAGTCTTGACGTTGTAAAATGCTTAAGACTCCCACACACAGAGAGAAAATATGAAATGAAAAGGAAAATAAACAAAATAAAAAAATTACAAAATACACAAATACCAGTTGAGCTGGCGGATACGATTACATCTACGATGGTTAGTTTAGGAATTTCTATTTAAGTCTTATTTGAATTACTTTACTTTTAGTTTCTTATCTAATTTTTTTTTAATAAATAGATTTCAGTTTACTTTAATATAATTTATTACGCATAAATTAATTCAATTTTAAGTATTAAAATTTTTTATTTAATTTCATTTGATTTTAATACAATTTTATTATATTAAGTAGTAGAAAAAGTCTTTTCACATTTTGCTAATATTATATGTCGTTGAAGTTATCTATTTCCAGCGCTACCAATAGCTTGAAGTCATATTATATAGTCTTGGTAAGACTATATTTTCAACTAGTTTTGCCCAAAAATAATTTAATTCTGAGTAATATTGGCTTAAACGTTTAACAGGAGAAACCGTGGACCAAGTTGGTGGGGTAAAACAGGGTTCTCAATAGGGTAAATGTGCGACCTAAAGTATCAATAGTAGAATTGAATAATAAAAAGTTTCAGTGGGGAAATTGTAATTCCAAAGGTTTCAGTAGTGGAACTGCGGGCCCTGAAGTCTCAATAGAAGAACTGAACTCCTAAATATTTCAGGGCACGAAAGTATCAGTGAGAGATTTGCAAATAGAAGGTATTAATTAGAGATGTGCAAATGACGCGAAATTGTCGTGGCTCACGAAAATTTTCGTGACTCACGCGTGATTAACAAACCCAAATGTCGTGCGTGATCGTGAGTCACAAAGAACGATGAACTCCAAGGCTCCAAGAAGAATGGTGTTGGTATAAGAAAGACCACTCTCAGCCCTTGTTTTTCGTTGGGAAACTTTACAAATAAAACAAGTAAGGAAAGTCTAAAGTCGGACGGGGCCGACTATATTATACCTTGCACCACTTTGTAGATCTAAATTTTCGATATCATATCACTTCCATCAAATGTGTTGGGGGCTATATATAAAGGTTTGTCCCAAATACATACATTTAAATATCACTCGATCTGGACAGAATTTGATAGACTTCTACAAAATCTATAGACTCAAAATTTAAGTCGGCTTATGCACAAGGGTGAAACACAATGTTAGTAAAAAATATGGGAAACGTTTAAATCTGAAGCAATTTTAAGGAAACTTCGAAAAAGTTTATTTATGATTTATCGCTCGATATATATGTATTAGAAGTTTAGGAAAATTAGAGTCATTTTTACAACTTTTCGACTAAGCAGTGGCGATTTTACAAGGAAAATGTTGGTATTTTGACCATTTTTGTCGAAATCAGAAAAGCATATATATGGGAGCTATATCTAAATCTGAACCGATTTCAACCAAATTTGGCTCGCATAGCAACAATGCTAATTCTACTCCCTGTGCAAAATTTCAACCAAATTGGGGTAAAACTCTTGCTTCTGGGACCGTATTAGTCCATATCGGGCGAAAGATATATATGGGAGCTATATCTAAATCTGAACCGATTTCAATAAAATTTGGCACACTTGACTATAGTACTAATTGTTCTGCTTGTGCAAAATTTTAAGCAAATTAGGGTAAAACTCTGGCTTCTGGGGCCATATAAGTCCATATCGGGCGAAATATATATATGGGAGCTATATCTAAATCTGAACCGATTTCTTCCAAAATCAATATGGATCTATTCTGAGCCAAAACACATACTTGTGCCAAATTTGAAGGCGATTGGACTAAAACTGCGACCTAGACTTTGATTACAAAAATGTGTTCACGGACAGACGGACAGACGGACATCGCTATATCGACTCAAGAGCCCACCCTGAGCATTTTTGCCATAGACACCATGTGTCTATCTCGTCTTCTTCTGGGTGTTGCAAACATATGCACTAACTTATAATACCCTGTTCCACAGTGTGGAGCAGGGTATAACAAGTAAGAAAAGTCTAAAGTCGGGCGGGGCCGACTATATTATACCCTGCAGCACTTTGTACATCTAAATTGTCGATACCATATCACATCCGTTAAATGTGTTGGGGGCTATATATAAAGGTTTGTCCCAAATACATACATTTAAATACCACTCGATCTGGACAGAATTTGATAGACTTCTACAAAATCTTTAGGAAAATTAGAGTCAATTTTACAACTTTTCGACTAAGCAGTGGCGATTTTACAAGGAAAATGTTGGTATTTTGACCATTTTTGTCGAAATCAGAAAAACATATATATGGGAGCTATATCTAAATCTGAACCGATTTCAACCAAATTTGGTACGCATAGCAACAATGCTTATTCTACTCCCTGTGCAAAATGTCAACTAAATCGGAGTTAAAAATTGGCCTCTGTGGTCATATGAGTGTAAATCGGGCGAAAGCTATATATGGGAGATATATCTAAATCTGAACCGATTTCAACCAAATTTGGCACGCATAGCTACAATGCTAATTCTACTCCCTGTGCAAAATTTCAACTAAATCGGAGCAAAAAATTGGCCTCTGTGGTCATATGAGTGTAAATCGGGCGAAAGCTATATATGGGAGCTATATCTAAATCTGAACCGATTTCAACAAAATTTGGCACGTATAGCTACAATGCTAATTCTACTCCCTGTGCAAAATTTCAACTAAATCGGAGCAAAAAATTGGCGTCTGTAGTCATATGAGTGTAAATCGGGCGAAAGCTATATATGGGAGCTATATCTATATCTGAACCGATTTCAATTAAAATTTCACACACTTGACTAATTGTACTCCTAGTGCAAAATTTCAACAGAATTGGGGTAAAACTCTGGCTTCTGGGACCGTATTAGTCCATATGGGTCGAAAGCTATATATGGGAGCTATATCTAAATCTGAACCGATTTCAATAAAATTTGACACACTTGACTATAGTACTTATTGTTTTTCTTATGCAAAATTTTAAGCAAATTAGGGTAAAACTCTGGCTTCTGGAGCCATATAAATCCATATCGGGCGAAATATATATATGGGAGCTATATCTAAATCTGAACCGGTTTCTTCCAAAACCAATAGGGTTAAATTCCGACCCAAAACACATACTTTGGCCAAATTTGAAGTCGATTGGACTAAAACTGCGACCTAGACTTTGATTACAAAAATGTGTTCACAGACAGACGGACAGACGGACATGGCTATATCGACTCAGGTGTGCACCCTGAGCATTTTTGCCAAAGATACCATATGTGTCGATCTCGTCTCCTTCTGGTTGTTGCAAACATATGCACTAACTTATAATACCCTGTTCCACAGTGTGACGCAGGGTATAAAAAATTCAGATGAATGAATGAATGAAAATTGTTCTTCAAAGCTATTGGTACTGTTTTCTTTTTTCTTCTTTTCAATTAATCATCACACCGTTTCCGTTCCCCATGGCTTTTTCCGAGCACCTGTACACTCACAAAAAGTGAACTCTCTATTTCACTAAAGCCAATTTAACTTTATTTTAGTTCATGGAATTATTATGTTTGGAGAAAGTTTCACTCTAATAATTTTTTGCGTACGTTAGTTAAATTAACTAAAACCGAAGGAAAACATAATTTTTTTAATTTTTTAATTTTACTACAAATGCGTTCATCATGAACTTCGTATGTCATTAAAGACATTCTTGCAATTTCGAACTCCAAATTTTTCCTTGAAACTACAAATTTTTCTTTAACAAGTGAAAAAACTTAATTATGTCTAATAAATTTTCTTGAATTTGTCGAAAAATATTTACTTACTTTAATGACATCGGCGTGATACCAGCGTTTGTAATACTGTTTAGTTAAAATTTTCTAAAAATATTCAAAATTTTCTAAAATTAACCGAAATTTTTCTTCCTGGTGGGTTTGCTGTTTTTTCAGTGTAGGCCTCTGTACCGACTGTAGCTAGATTTCTCCCGATATATACCAGTCCAGGGCCAATATTTCGACGAATGTCACCTAAAACCTCACTAACTCCTTCGGGCTGAGTTTAAAAGTGTTAAACAATGCTCTGAACTAGTATAGGATGTCAGTCGATGTCTGGAGCGAGTGAACTGACGGTGCCTCTTGTGTCGAAAATTTCATGCAAGATATGATCGCTTTTAATGTCTTCTTTAAAAGGGCGATCTGATAAGCGAAACGAGATCGTCCTTCCTTAGTAGCTATTTCGAATGTGTAACAAATTCAAATTTAATTTGCTATTTTCTGTTTAGTTACCAAAACAAAATGAAACGAATCACCGACCGATCTTCCTCCATTTCCATTTTTGTAAAGTCCGTGGGTCACTGGCGATACCAGAAGTGATAGAAATAAAAATACAAATAAAACATGGCTGATATTTTGACAGTAGCCCTACTGGAATGTATCGATACTCTTAGATCAGACATTGAAGTCATGACTTAACGGATTTTAATTGAAAACAGTAATTGATACTCGGTAGCACTTCACAAATACCAACCATAGCGGTTCAAATTTAGGCAGTATCCCCATACATATCTACCGACACATTTCGTCAACCATACGACCAAATTTGTGCCCTGTCATCTTCATATTAGTTACTCCAATATACGTATTTTGAAAGGTCTCTTATTTTCAGTGTATTGCCTTTTCTTATCCTTCAACTACTCAATTGGCCAGTGTTACAAGTTACAAGTATAATGGTGAAATTTTCTAACCCAACCAAGAGGGAGTACAAGATGTGAATTTTATTGGTAGTAGAGAATTTTTGTTCCAAAAAGAATGACCTAATATTTTGGCTTATTATGCAGAAATATAAAAGGGACAGAAGAGTATGAGAACATAGAGATAGCTCTGATGTACAGCAGCACGATGAAATGAAAAATTAGAAAATCCAATGTTCGCACAATGAGAATATGGGGTGATCAAAACTCAAACGCACGCCACGAACTGGGGGGTGATGGTGAAGGCGATTTTAAAGCATTTTTGGGGAGAGGGCAACAAAGATTCAAATCAATCTTCGTAAATCATGATGTTTGTAATTTGAAGCAACGTCAGGATAGTACCATTAAGGCCAAATGTAATCATAAACATTAAATTTAAGCATCCATCTAGCCATGCGTCCATCCAAATCCAAATACTTGGCTACAAAGTACCACCAGTAGAGATGTACCTTAAAATTACATGTCCGATAGATGGGAAGAGGAACACTTGAAGTTGATGTTGTCGTAGAGTTTACAACAACATCAATGTTCGAACATGGCCACATGAAACATCACCCGGATAATTTAAATGTTTATCATCTTTACTTGGAAATGTATTTGTCTCACAATATATTTTGGTTGCCAAATTGCAGGGAAGTTTTCTTATAAAAAAAACTTTGTCCATAAAATTTAACGATCTTCTATTAAATTGTAGAAGAAAATGAAGATGAGACTTAAAGGTTTGGTAAGAGGATCACCGTATATTACGAGTACACAACAAATTTCAAGGAATCGATTTTATTGGATCAAAATATTAAATACTTCTAAAGCGAGACTGGAGTGTCCTAGTGCGCTTTAATGAAATTTTCAATTGTCCCTTCACCATGGCAGGAGGCTTTTGATGATACCATAAATGAGATATTGTAAACAGTAATATTGTCATTAGAGGCGAATACACCGCCGAAAAAAATCTTTCATATTTTTCGGTGTAAAAATTATATGTTTGTATATGATGTAGCACTTTCTTTTCTGTTTCTGATTCTTATTATTGTTGACTTTTTCTTTGTCAAAATTTAATGAAATAAATAAATAAAAAAAAAACTTACTTTCCTTTAAGCATTTTGGTATTAGTTCCGCGCTCTTTTACAGTAAAAACATATTTTTATTTATTTTTTATTTTATTGATTATAAATATAATGCTCGCTTTAGGTCCCTATAAAGTGAGCATTAAATTTATAATCAATAAAATTAAAATTAAAATTAGGATACATATCTCATTATTAAAACTATTCACGTATATAAAATGCCAGTAAAAATTCAAAGTATAACAGATACTTCAAAGAAAAAACAAATATACACGGCCGTAAGTTCGGCCAGGCCGAAGCTTATGTACCCTCCACCATGGATTGCGTAGAAACTTCTATAGAAGACTGTCATCCACAATCGAATTACTTGGGTTGCGGTAACACTTGCAAGGTACATAGTCCATATGTGGTATATATTAAACCAAAAAAAGCCGATTAAATACGTATATAATTAAGTTTAAAGTTTCTATAGAAATAAAATTTTGACAAAATAACATTTTGACAACATTTTCTATAGAAGTACAAATTGGGAAAAATTTTCTATAGAAATAAAATTTGGGAAAATTTTTCTATAGGAATAAAATTTTGACAAAATTTTCTATAGAAATAAAATTTTTACAAAATTCTCTATAGAAATAAAATTTTGACAAAGTTTTCTATAGAAATAAAATTTTTACAAAATTTTCTATAGAAATAACATTTTGACAATGTTTTCTATAAAAATAAAATTTTGGTAGATTATTTTTGGCTCGAGTGGCAACCATGAATATGAACCGATATGGACCAATTTTGTGTGATTGGGGATCGGCTATATATAACTATAGACCGATATGGACGAATTTTGGCATGGATATTAGCGGCCTTATACTAACACCACGTTGCAAATTTCAACCGGATCGGATGAATTTTGCTCCTCCAAGCGGCTCCGGAGATCAAATCTGGGGAACGGCTTATATGGGGCTATATATAATTATGTGTTTGTTAGAGACCACATTCTAACACCATGTTCCAAATTTCAACCGGATCGGATGAATTTTGCTCCTCCAAGAGGCTCCCGAGAACAAATCTGGGAATCGATTTATATGGGTGCTATATATAATTATGGACCGATATGGACCAATTTTTGCATGGTCATTAGAGAACATATACCAATACCATGTACCAAATTTCATCCGGATCGGATGAAATTTGGTTCTCTTAGAGGCACCGCAAGCCAAATCGGGGGATCGGTTTATATGGGGGCTATATGTAATTATGGACCCATATGGACCAAGTTTTGCGTGGTTGTTAGAGACCATATACTTACACCATGTACCAAATTTCAGCCGGATCGGATGAAATTTGCTTCTCTTAGAGCAATTGCAAGCCAAATTTGGGGGTCCGTTTATATGGGGGCTATACGTTAAAGTGGACCGATATGGCCCATTTGCAATACCATCCGACCTACATCAATAACAACTACTTGTGCCAAGTTTCAAGTCGATAGCTTGTTTCGTTCGGAAGTTAGCGTGATTTCAACAGACGGACGGACCTGCTCAGATCGACTCAGAATTTCTACGCGACCCAGAATATATATACTTTATGGGCTCTTAGAGCAATATTTCGATGTGTTACAAACGGAAACGATCTGAGCATGTCCGTCCGTCCGTCCGTCTGTTGAAATCACACTAACTTCCGAAAGAAACAAGCCTTCAGAATAAAGCTCTGAAAATCGTGGCAAATTTGCGAATTACTCATTCCACTTTGGACTTATATCAGGAATTTTTTCCCACAATTTTGCCTATTTACGGGAGTCATAAATTTCATTCAATGGTCTATATTTATAAAAGCTTACATAATATCGGACATCACACCATACTGTTTGTGAGAAATCTGCTATCGGTGAATACCCGTAATAGAAATAATTTAAAAATAGCTTATTGTCAATCTGAAACCACAAAACAACGTATTGATCATGTAGGTACGCAGCAATATAATTTGCTGCCCTCGTATATTAAAGAAATTGAACATCTACCTTTTTTAAAATTACTTTAAAGAAATATTTATTAGAACGAATTGAAGAGCTTCTGGTTTAATGTATGTGGAGTTTGTAAAATATTATTAATTATTGTAATTACATAAAATGGAATTTAAATAATAATATGTATATCTTTATTAAATTGTAAATATATACTTTCTGATCAGTCTCTAAAATGCCTAATGGCGCAGAGACGAAATGTATTCATGTTTTGTAATTTGCACAATAAAGAAAATAAAAAGAAAAAAAATCGACTTGAAACTTGGTATAAGTAGTTGTTTTTGATGTAGGTCGGATGGTATTACAAATGGGCCACATTGGACTACGAAGAGGCTTGCCGAGCCTCTTAGAAAAGCAAATTTCATCCGATCCGGTTGAAATTTGGTACATGGTAGTAGTATATGTCCTCTAACAACCATGCAAATATTGGTCCATATCGGTTCATAATTATATATAGCTCCCATGTAAACCGATCCTCAGATTTGACTTCTGGAGGAGCAAAATTCATCCGATCAGGTTGAAATTTGATACTTCTTGTTAGAATATGGTCTCTAACAACCATGCAGAAATTGGTCAATATCGGTCGATAATAATATATAGCCCCCATATAAACTGATCCCACATTTTACTTGCGGAGCCTCTTGGAGAAGCAAATTTCATCCGATACGGTTGAAATTTATTACGAGGTGGAAGTGTCTAGACTCTAACAACCATGCAAAAATTGGTCCATATCGGTCTATAATTATATATAGCCACCATATCAACCGGTCCTCAGATTTGACCTCCGGAGCCTCTTGTGGTAGTATATGGCCGCTAACTTTCATGTCAAGTAATTCTATTGTGGATGGCAATCTTTCGTTTCTATGCCATCCATGGTGGAGGGTACATAAGATTCGCCCTAGCCGAACTTACGGCCGTATATACTTGTTTTCTTTCAAGTAGGTTGAAAACAGAACTTCCTGTGCAGTTAAAATAAAGAACATCTTTGGAAGAGCATTTTTAGAAGTTCTTTTAAAGTTGTGCCTTGAGAAGAACTTCTAAATTTTTTTTGCTAATTCACATTCGAAACACTGAAAAACAAAAATTCTTAAATTTTCCGCAAAAAATTCTTACATGTGTAATTTCGAAAAAATTTCTTACATGTATATCACCCAAGACATTTGACGGATTTGATATAGTATCGAAAATGTTGATTTAAAAAGTGGTGCAGGGTATAATATAGTCGGTCCCGCCCGACTTTAGATTTTCCTTACTTGTTAATAATACAACCAGCCAAATGCGGTTTAGGCTACCATAAGACTGTTTCGTGCAAATTTATATTTTTCTTGTTTATTCGCTACAACTTTAATCATATTTTTATCAGTACACATAAAACCGAAAAAAAAATCAATAAGTTGCAACCATATCGTACTCGATATAGTTTTAAAATGGAAATTGAAATGTACATCGTCTTCATGTTAAATTTTGGATAAACGTCTTTTACGTAATTATATGAATGTTCATTTGCTCCCTTTCCCCATTCTTCTTAATTTTTTTTATGACGTACTGCCAAAATCAAATACACTTTTGATGAAATCTGTGTCAAGTATACATGACGGTGACGATGGAGGCACAGTTTTAAATTTAAATTGTTAGGCACTCATCTGTCGAGAGTTTTGCTTTCGTTTCGGCGGGGAGGAGAAAAGTTACGTTGAAACAAATCGTGTCAAAGAATGTAATAAAATTTAATAAACAAATATTTAACGCAAACATATTATGATACAAATACACGCACATACAAAAACACCAGCATTTCCATACAGACATATGCGTATACTGAGGAATACATATATACACACCCGCATCCGCTTAAAAGGCAAACACACATATACTCGTATGTAAGTAAGCATTCTTATATTATAATCACTATATATAAATCTCGGGTTGTGTACCACGTTCTATGGCTATGTTTGTATATGTAAATATATAGAGAAATATACATATTAAGCAAATGTTTATGTATGTGCTTGTATATGTTATGCTGGAAGCAAGAGAGTATTTGCTTTCGAACAAGTGAAATCCACGAGAGAGAAAGTGGAATGATAGTAGAACGTGAAACAAGTATAAAACCGGATGAAATTCAATTAATTTGCATGTTTAATGTAATCATTTCCGTTTTCGGTTTTATACCATCACAAATTTACGAACAACAACACCCTTAACACTCGTTCAGTGTTAAACAACTATGATGCCTTGCATGGATGAGTGTGTGTGTGTGTGCGTGTATGTATTCCACTCTGATACTTTTATATGTGTACATTGTTTTGTAGACTAGCTACTGGCTGTTTATGCATGTATGTGAGACTAACTATTAGCCACCCTCCAAGGAACTTCCAGAGGTAAAACAAAACGTAACTCTCCCTCTTAAAGTGGAAATTGAGGTCTTAAAGTGAATTCCACTTTAAGTTAACTAAAAATGTAAACGAATTAATTAAGACAAAGCGAAAAAAAACATACATGTAAATGAACAAGCTTAAAATATTCCATGGGATTTACATGCATAAATAAGCAAATATGTCGAGTGTATAGTTGGGCAAAATTTAAGTTTTTGAAATTCTCTTGAGCTTGCGGGATGCTTAATGGTCAAGTATGGTAGGAGAATTAAAAAAAATTGTCTATGTGAAAATATTGGCGACTTTTCTAATAAAAACAAGTAAATACGAGGTGGCTGATTTGTAATGTAAAGTGATATACTTTTTAATTATTATTTTTTTTTTAATTTTATTGTTAAAAAAATAAAAATAAAGGTTTTTCGATAATAGCAAAACCGAAATTGATACACATTCGAGTGACTGCTTTTCTTTCGACTGTGGTTTCGTTCGATATACAGAAACAGGACATACATTTTAGAATCATGTATATCGAACGAAAGCTTTTTTGTATTCGAAACGAAAGAAAATTTATCTTGGTTTCTCTATTTCGAAAGGCAAGACACTTCATAGTTAGTTCTCGGGTGTCCAAAAAATTAAAAACATATTTACGAATCGATATGGACTTTTGCATGGTACGTAGAGACCCAGAATTGAAATATGGGGGTCGCTTGTATTGGGGCTATATACAATTATGAACTTGATATGGACCAATTTTTGTGTGATTGGGGATCGATTTATCTGAGGGCTATATATAACTATAGACTGATATGGACTTAGTTAGGCATGGTTGTTAACGGCCATGTACTAGCACAACGTACCAAATTTCAACTGACTCGGATGAAATTTGCTCCTCCAAGAGGCTCAAAAACCAAATCTCGGGATCGGTTTATATGGGGGCTATATATGGACTGATATGGACCACTTTTGGCAAGGTTGTACGATTCCCAAAAATAGTAAGAATGAACTACAATATGGTTAAAATGGTCATGATATGGCACCAAAGATTTTTTGTCGTTATTTTTAGATCATTTTTTCTTGGGTGAGATTACTCCACCTCGTCAGTTGTAGTTAAAAATTACACACGAGCAATAAATTTTCCAGATTTAAACCAAAAATGTGTAGTACAATTTAGTTCAATTTAGGCTCGAAGTTGTTCATTCTCTCTTTAAAACAGTTTACTTTTTCTCTGTGTACAAACTTAACGAAAATAGAAAAAATAAGAAACACCATGAATCAAATATCATAGGGAAATTCCAGGGAGGTTTGGTGACAGATGTTCACAAACAGAGCAGTTCAACCAGTAAACTTCCCGAAGATAAATTTAAAGATTCTACCTACGAAGACTATATCAGATTCTGGATTTATAAGAATAAATTTTGTTTGACTTTTAGAGGAATCATAAACATGTCGTGAAAGCGTGCAAGAAGATGATGAAATAACTCCTTGATTTAAAATCTAAAATCTGTAGATTTTTACCCCCATTATTTAAATGATTACGAGAAGTAAAGTCTGCAAATTTTACATTCAGTTTCAAGCAATTTTCATGACCAGTGTGCCTTCTATACCTGCCTCAATAAGACAAATAGGTCTATATGGAGACCTTACCAAATGGACCGATAAAAACTTAATCCGATACACGGACCGTAGAAGACCAGCAAAAAAATTTGGAAGTTCTACCAAAGGCACAAATTTAAAAGCACTTCCAGAAGATGCACCCCCAATGATGTTCTTTATTTTACCTACCCAGAAAGTTCTTTTAATTCAATTTTTTATAACTTGGTTTTTTCATAATTTTAATGGGTAATTTTAACTTTTTTTGTTTCAAATAGGTTAAAAACAGAGTAAGAATTCATAAAATGGTACAAATCATTTAAATTTTGTCAAAAAAATGCTAAATCCAATCTGAAAAAATTGTGAATTTTTTGAAAATATTTGAGGTCAAACGTTTCCGACAAGCGTTAGAATCCATTAAAAATTATAAAAAAAATATAAAAATTATTTATTTGACACAATATCACAGAATTTTTTAATTGACATCCAAAACATTAAATTCGGATCACACCTAAAGAAGTGATGCAAATTCAGTGCAATGGCTGTTGAAATGGAGGGCTTCCGTCCTTGACAAGCCCATGTTAAATTCATCGCTACTGCGTCAATTTTGCAACACTTCCGGATCCGGATCAAAAAGAACATTTTCACTATTTTTTTTGGCGGCGTTTTTTTTTCTGGGAGCTTAAGAAGTAAAATCGGGAGATGGGTCCATATGGGGGCTACACCAAAACGTGGGCCGATATTCACCATTTTTGGCATATCTTTTTATGGTCCTAAAATACCTCTGGATTTTCAATTAGAGGCAAATTGGATAAAAATACGGATTTTAGAAGCCCAAGAAGTAAAATCGGAAGATCGGTCTATATGGGGGCTATATCAAAACATGGATCGATACTCACCATTTTAGACACACCTCTTTATGGTCCCAAAATACCTCTAGATTTCTAATTTCAGGCAAATTGGATAAAAACTACGGATTCTAAGAGCCCAAGAAGTAAAATCGGGAGATCGGTCTATATGGGGGCTATATCAAAAAATAAACCGATATTCACCATTTTTAGCACACCTCTTTATGCTCCCAAAATACCTCTAGACTTCCACTTTCAGGCAAGTTGGATAAAAACTACTGTTTCTATAAGCCCAAGACCCCAAATCGGGAGGTCGGTTTATATGGGGACTATATCAAAACCTGAACCGATATAGCCCATCTTCGAACTTAACCTACCTGCAGACAAAAGACGAGTTTGTGCAAAATTTCAGCACGATTGCTTCATTATTAAAGACAAACTTATTATACCCCGTCACCATTCTATGGTGGTGGGTATAAAAATATGGATTCGATTTCAAGTGACTGATTTTGTGGGTTTTCGTTCAATATACAGGAACTACGAATCAGTGTAGACTTGTTGGAATTGGTTACTTTTGACAAACAAAACCGTCTGATGCCTGCCAGAAATAGGCTGTGTGCTATTTAGGCCCATTTACGGCAAAGGGAGCCACCGTGGTGCAATGGTTAGCATGCCCGCCTTGCATACACAAAGTCGTGCGTTCAATTCCTGCTTCGACCTAACACCAAAAAGTTTATCAGCGGTTGATTATCCCACCTCAGTACTGCTGGTGACATTTCTGAGTGTTTCAAAGCTTCTTTAAGTGGTTTCACTGCAATGTGGAACGCCGTTCGGACTCGGCTACAAAAAGTAGGTCGCTTGTCATTGAGCTTAATGTGGAATCGGGCAGCACTCAGTGATAAGAGAGAAGTTCACCAATGTGGTATCACAATGGACTGAATAGTCTAAGTGAGCCTGATACATCGGGCTGCCACCTAACCTAACCTACGGCAAAGCGCCGTTTTTTGGTGATCGATACTTTGGCTTTGTTTACTCCAAATTAAATCGAATTTCCAAACGCAAATGTCCAACGGATTGAGATCAGGCGATTTTGGTGGCCATTGTACGGTAGAAATGAAGCGAGGAACCTCCTTTTGAAGCTTTTCGTGGATACCTATTCACGTCAAAGAACCGTTTTTGAATGATCGACATATTGTTATTTTTTAAGACCAACTTTAAACTCCAAAATGTTCCAGGCACAAAAGTTCATATGAATGAGATCAGACGATTTTGGCAGTCATTGTACGGTAGAAATAAAGCTAGGAACTTCCTTTCGAGAACAAGTTCTGAGTGCTTTTCTGGAAGGATCTAGCAATAGCCATTTATGGGTTTCCAGCCAAATATATTCCCAATCACACTTCCCAATCACTCACACACACACTGGTTAGCCTCGAATTTGATAACGAATAATTTTATTTCTGAATGAAATAATTCGAAATGCTTTTGTAAGCTTGTAAATAAAATCAACTTCCTCTGTAGTAAATCTGGTAACTATCAGACGAGCGGTTTAGGAATAATAGCTACTTGAAGTGTGTTGCGATACATAATAGCTACACTGTATACGAATATTGAAGCTATGCTAAAATTTATTCCAATTTATTTAATAATTAACTAGGCGAATTGAAGCTTAAGGGACGGGCGGTTACCCAACATTATAGTAACTCAAAATGCTACTCATGGTCGATCGCTACGAAAATATGGGGTCTTCCACCAATATTTGTGACCTATAAATATCAAATTTCTATAAATATCAAATTTATTTTACCTTGACCCTATAGCGGTTAAAGTTATAAAAAATATTTGTGCTAACAATTCCTAATATCTTAAATTCTCTATTCCTCGTGGGGGTAACGAGCTACCATACAGATACAACAATAGGTTTTTCTGTTTCATTAAATTTCTTTTCATTGATTCAATAGATAATTTGAATTCAAAAAGAATTAAATTCGAACTCAATACAAACAAATATTCCTCTAGGCAGATATTGTGATATACACAAAATTATTCTTAAAATTGTTTACTTGGTGCGAGTAGTGTAACATATGTATGTATGTGTGAGTCTGTGTGTCCATATACATAATAGAATTTATAGATAAAATACCAATAAAAATAAATCGGAAAAAGTTGGCATAAATATAAAATCAATAAAAATTGATTTGGCATTCAAATAGTTTTAACACAATTTTCTGGAATATTGAGAAAACAAAACCGATGGGGGAAATATTTCGCAAAAACTTAACGAAAATATAGATTCCTGGTTAAAACTAAAAATATTTACATGACTTAGAAATTTTTGGAAATTCAATATATCGGCTCATTTCATTTTATTACAAAAAGTTCAAGGTGATCGTATAATCCTACGAGTTAATTCGGAACAAATTCGGCACACTTTAGTAGCCTCTTATATCTCTGTACAAAACATTAAATCAATTGGAGTAAAGTCACCTTGATACCGGGATGCAAGTACGAGTTTTGTTTGTATTAAGCCGACAGTTTTATTTGCTAGTGGTTAAATCTTTTTTATTTATTGTAATTTTTAATTATAATATGCAATATGCAATAAATACATAAAACAAATAAGCGAGTTTTTTTTACCCTATTTCCCCATAGAAAAAAGGCAACGATTTGATAGTAAGAAAGAACTACGTCGTGCGAAAACTAAATTATACTATACATTTTGCGATTTCCACAAAGCGTTTTTAAAAACAGGAAAATGTAATGCCCTGGTGTACTTTATAACTACAACTCACAAAATTAAAACTCCCTTAAAAAAAAAAAAAAATAACTAAAACTAAATAAAAAATCATGTGCGTCAAACCATGACCATTTTACAATACAGTAGTTCATTCTTACTACTTTGGAAATCGTACGAAAATGGTCTTTTGCTTTAGTTCATATAAAAAAAGGAAAATTTCATTGGGATGCGGAAAATTTCAAAAAAAAAACAAAAAAAAAAACAAATTTAAATTTAATCTTAACCATTTCTCCATTCAAAAATGAGCTGCAATGTAGTCTGCCATATTTTGACCCATTTACGTTGGAACCCAGTTTTTAAATGATCGACTATTCTTTTGTGACAAACTTACTCTTCAAAATCCCCGAACTTACTTTCCAAGATCCGAAGATTTTGTGTACACTTTTAGCTGACCTTCAAAAATTTGGAATGACTTCTAATTCGGAAACTGGTCACTTTCGTGCAAGCGAACCAACCCCCAAGCTCCTTCCAGTCTAACTTTTTTTTTGCATAAATGAGGTTTTTCACTCTCTGGAACTCAATGGCTTTTGGCCAAATATGTGTTGCATCCGTTCTCGTGATATGTTCAGGTCACAATCGAATTTGGATTTCGATCAATTCGATTGGATACTGCCGGTGTTGCATCGTCCCATTTTGTGACGCAATGCTACTCCACCAGTATCTCGATAATTATATACTCGTACTTGCGGTTTTCCAATCAAATATAGAGAAATCATATTATCACGTTTGAATTCCATCACAAATAATTTTATTTTTTTATGCAAAAGATTAAAATGCTCATGTCAGCGTATAAACAATAAAATGAACTGTCACTGGAATTCTGTCAGCAGTCAGATGACGGTTTAGAAATGCTAGCAACTTGAAGTTGGTTACAATACATATCAGCTACAAAGTGTATATGTACAGCTGCGCTCAAAATAATAGTAGTAGCAAATAAATTAAAGCACCATCGTGATTTACAGTTTTTGTCGTAAAATTGGTACTGTACTCAGTGTTTTTAGGTTGCCGAACATATAGACGGGATCCTCTTCAGTCATAAAGCACCATTTTTGACTCATCCATCCAATGTTCCTCCATTTCTGTACTGGGGAATGTTCCTCCATTTCTGTACTGACCAATGGAAATCCTCTTGGGCATACTTTATTCTTTTCGATACATGTTTTTTTTGAAAGGAGAGTGACTTTTCTTGGACTATGGACAGCTAAATTATTTTCGTCTTTTAATTGTTTGTAAGCTAGCTTATAACCTTTTTTTGTTTTGGAGCTTGCAAAGGGATTCTTCTTATGTCGATTTTTTTACAACAACAATAGCATCAGAAGTTAAACCAACGGTATTTTTTTATTATGCACATTCCAAACAATGATATAGTAAAAAACAAAGATAAAATAAACCCTTAGTGGAAGGAATAGAAGAAGCAGAAAAAAAAATTCAGCACAGCACTACTATTATTTTGAGCACAATTGTATATATTAAAGACGTGGTGAAGTTCCGTGTAGCGATGTCCTCCCTTTGTCTGTTGAAATCGCTTCTAAATGAAACAAACTGAATCCGCCCCACCAAAATCTGTGATTGAAGGGCTGGAAGGACTTAGAGCCAGTCCACCCTTGAAAATAATTTTGGGTCGATCGATATATAGCAGTTTAGGTATAGGAGCAATTTATGATATAGGGCATTGAAATTTTTTTCAATTGCTAAATCTATAGAAATAAAATTTTGACAAAATTTTCTATAGAAATAAAATTTTGACAAAATTGGCTATAGAAATAATTTTCTATAAAAATAAAATTTTGACAAAATGTTCTATAGAAATAAAATTTTCACAAAAATTTTTATAGAAATAAAATTTTGACAAAATTTTCCATGAAAATGAAATTTTGCCAAAATGTTCTATAGAAAAAAAATTTTGACAAAATGTTCTATAGTATACAATTTTGACAAAATGTTGACAATATTTTCAATAGAAATAAAATGTTGACAACATTTTCTATAGAAATAACATTTTGACAAAATTTTCTATAGAAATAAAATTTTGACAAAATTTTCTATAGAAATAAAATTTTGACGAAATTTTCTAACGAAATAAAATTTTGACAAAATTTTCTATAGAATACAATTTTGACAAAATTTTCTATAGAAATAAAATGTTGACAACATTTTCTATAGAAATAAAATTTTGACAAAATTTTCTATAGAAATAAACTCTTGACAAAATTTTCTATAGAAATCAAATTTTCACAAAATTTTCTATAGAAATACAATTTTGACAAAATGTTCTATAGAAATAAAATGTTGACAAAATTTTCTATAGAAATAAAATTTTGACAAAATTTTCTATAGAAATAAAATTTTGACGAAATTTTCTAAAGAAATAAAGTGTTGACAAAAATTTCTATAGAAATAAAATTTTGACAAAATTTTCTATAGAAATAAAATTTTCTATAGAAATAACATTTTAACAAATTTTCTATAGAAATATAATTTTGACAAATTTTTCTACAGAAATAAATAAAAGTTAGAAAAAATCTTCGATAAAAATAACGTTTTGACAAAATTTCCCATAGAAATAAAAATTTGACAACAATTTTCTATAGAAATAAAATGTTGACACCATTTTCTATAGAAATAAAATTTTGACAACATTTTCTATAGAAATAAAATTTTGACAAAATTTTCTATAGAAATAAAATTTTGACAAATTTTCCTATAGAAATAAAATTTTGACAAAATTTTCTAAAGAAATAAAATTTTGACAAAATTTTCTATAGAAATAAAATTTTGACAAAATTTTCTATAGAAATAAAATTTTGACAAAATCTTCTACATAATAAAATTTTGACAAAATTTTTTATAGAAATAAAATTTTGACAATATTTTCTATAGAAATTAAATTTTGACAACAATTTTCTATAGAAATAAAATTTTTACAAAATTTTCTATAAAAATAAAATTTTGACAAAATTTTATATAGAAATAAAGTTTTGACAAAGTTTTCTATAGAATCAGATTTTGACAAAGTTTTCTATAGAATAAGGTTTTGACAAAGTTTTCTATAGAATAAAATTTTGACAAAATTTTCTATAGAAATAAAATTTTGAAAAAATTTTCTATAGAAATAAAATTTTAACAAATTTTCTATGGAAATAAAATGTTCTATAGAAATAAAATTTTGACAAAATTTTATATAGAAATACAATTTTGACAAAAATTTTCTATAGAAATAAAATTTTGAAAACAATTTTCTATAGAAATAAAATTTTTACAAAATTTTCTATAAAAATAAAATTTTGACAAAATTTTCTATAGAAATAAAATTTTGACAAAATTTTCTGTAGAAATACAATTTTGACAAAATTTTCTATAGAAATACAATTTTGACAAAATTTTTTATAGAAATCAAATTTTGACAAAATGTTCTATAGAAATAAAATTTTGACAAAATTTTCTATAGAAATAAAATTTTGACAAATTTTCCTATAGAAATAAAATTTTGACAAAATTTTCTAAAGAAATAAAATTTTGACAAAATTTTCTATAGAAATAAAATTTTGACAAAATTTTCTATAGAAATAAAATTTTGACAAAATCTTCTACATAATAAAATTTTGACAAAATTTTTTATAGAAATAAAATTTTGACAATATTTTCTATAGAAATTAAATTTTGACAACAATTTTCTATAGAAATAAAATTTTTACAAAATTTTCTATAAAAATAAAATTTTGACAAAATTTTATATAGAAATAAAGTTTTGACAAAGTTTTCTATAGAATCAGATTTTGACAAAGTTTTCTATAGAATAAGGTTTTGACAAAGTTTTCTATAGAATAAAATTTTGACAAAATTTTCTATAGAAATAAAATTTTGAAAAAATTTTCTATAGAAATAAAATTTTAACAAATTTTCTATGGAAATAAAATGTTCTATAGAAATAAAATTTTGACAAAATTTTATATAGAAATACAATTTTGACAAAAATTTTCTATAGAAATAAAATTTTGAAAACAATTTTCTATAGAAATAAAATTTTTACAAAATTTTCTATAAAAATAAAATTTTGACAAAATTTTCTATAGAAATAAAATTTTGACAAAATTTTCTGTAGAAATACAATTTTGACAAAATTTTCTATAGAAATACAATTTTGACAAAATTTTTTATAGAAATCAAATTTTGACAAAATGTTCTATAGAAATAAAATTTTGACAAAATTTTCGATAAAAATAACATTTTGACAAAATTTCCCGTAGAAATAAAATTTTGACAACATTTTCTAAAGAAATAAAATTTTGACAAAATGTTCTATAGAAATAAAATTTTGACAAAATTTTCTAAAGAAATAAAATTTTGACAAAATTTTCCATAGAAATAAAATTTTGACAAAATGTTTTATAGAAATAAAATTTTGACAAAATGTTCTATAGGAATAAAATTTTGACAAAAGTTTATTTTACACAAATGTAGGGTATTGAAATGTCTACCACAAATGAGTCATCATCTCCTTGTTTGCACTTATCATAGCTATCAAAGGAAAAGCTCTTTAAAAAATAATTATAAATCTGAACAATATAAAATAAAAAACAGGCATCAACGTTGTTCGCTAAAGCAGAGACATATTTCAATTTTCCACACAGTAGGAGATTGAAATAATGATTCTCATGAAATTGCCACAAAAGTGTCAAGGAAATAATCAAAAAAGTGTATAAAAAAACAAGCTACCATTATATTTTCTCATTCGTAAGGGGCATAAAACAAAGGAAGGTCATTACCACTGACTCTTACCGTTGCGTTCGCGAGTATAACTGAAAATTGTCATGAGGCCTGGGAGTAACTTTCACAGCTTGATGTCATGTTTGGACATCAAGAGAAAGCAATTGTGTATCGTGTTGCTAGTCCTTGTAACCACAGCAAAGTTGAATTGGAAAACCTTTGCTATTGCCGTTTCTGGCCCTGTGTAAAATGATACATTTAAATTATGGAAATGAAGCACGCAAATGGACCAACCGTCCAAAACTTACCCCCCTGCCATATGGGTGGGGATGTGGATAGGGATTAACATTCAAACATGCCTTTGACGTGATAACAATTCTCGGTTCAATGTAAACTAAAAGTAATGTGATACGCTTACACTTTTAAGAAAGTAGGTGGAGAAGCTGAATGATATGGCGACACGCAGTGTCAAAATCATGGCAAAAACAAAATGAGAAACTTAACACTGGCTGGCAAGACAACGGTAGCATAAAGCATAGCGAAGACATCAGCCACCGGCGTTAGCAACATAGCTCTGGCACGGTTAGGCATCATAATTAGACGTTGTTGAAATAAATCATTTGACCGTGAGCATATCCTTTGGAAAGATGAAGAGGCGTACAATAAATACAAAAGAAGCCTAAAATGATTTTTTTCCTATTCTAAAGCTTATTCCCTCTAATGAGTTAAAGTAATTATCCTAATAAATACGCTTATTAATTTTCATTTGTAATCATTAGAACAAATAGACAAAAAAAGGAAATTTTCGTGGAATTGGACGTAATAATCATCGTTAACCTGATGATGTGAAATTCTTAGAAATTGAACAGTGATATAAAAGACTTTATCGAAAAAGGTTTTACTTGAAAACAAATTAAGCATAAAAACTTACTAAATTCGTACTTCTCACAAAAATAGTTCATTATTTCATTAAATATGTAAATCTAACTACAAATGAGCCCATCTTGATTATCTTGCAATTTTGAACTCCAATTATTTCTTCAAACTACAAATTTTCGTTAACAAGTGAAAACAAACCAATTATGTCAAACAAATTTTCTTGAATTTGTCGAAAAATATTTACATTTTTTTTATGTTATCGACTTGAAATCACTGTTAGTAATACTGTTTAGTTAACATTTTCTAAAAATAATCTAAATTTTCTAAAATTAACCAAAATTTTTCTTCCTGGTAGGTTTACTTTTTTTCAGTGTATGAGAGATTTGTCATCTTCACTTCGTGCGTACTAAAATATTGAATGTTAGGATTAGCATAAAAAACTTCAAATAAGAAGACAAATATTTGTTATGAGGGTGTTGCACCTTGTATGCAATAAGGGGAAACTTAAAGGTGATGCATGGTGCCATACGAAGAGTAGGATGCCCAGAGAACGTTAGGCCTGTAACGGATACGCTGTTGGAGGAATTGACACTGGAGATATATAGAGCAAATAACATCGAAAAGGGCATGAAAAATAGCATGGGATAACCGGTACACAATAATGTACTAGGGATATTTCGAGGGAGAGTAAGGCGACAATCTGAAGGGCTGAGGGAATCATTACAGGGCAACTAGAGTCAAGAGCATATCTATGTGGAATGGGCAATGGAATAAAAAATGGTGGACAAAGGGCGAATTAAAGAGCTAAATATAGAAATAAAATTTTGACAAAATTTTCTATAGAAATAAAATTTTGACAAAATTTTCTATAGGAATAAAATTTTGACAAAATTTGCTATAGAAATACATTTTTGACACAATTTTCTATAGAAATAAAATTTTTACACAATTTTCTCTGGAAATAAAATTTTTACAAAATTTTATATTGAAATAAAATTTTGAAAAAATTTTCTATAAAAATAAAATTTTGAAAAAAATTTTTATAAAAATAAAATTTTGACAAAATTTTCTATAAAAATAAAATTTTGGCAAAATTTTCTATAGAAATAAAATTTTGACAAAATATTCTATAGAAATAAAATTTGACAAAATCCTTTATAGAAATAAAATTTTGACACAATTTTCTATAAAAATAAAATTTTGACACAATTTTCTATAAAAATAAAATTGTTACAAAATTTTATATAGAAATAAAATTTTGAAAAAATTTTCTATAAAAATAAAATTTTGACAATTTTCTATAGAGATAAAATTGTTACAAAATTTTATATAGAAATAAAATTTTGAAAAAATTTTCTATAAAAATAGAATTTTGACACAATTTTCTATAGAATTAATATGTTGACAAAATTTTCTATAGAAATAAAATTTTGATAACATTTTTTTATAGAAATAGAATTTTGACACAATATTCTATAGAGATAATATTTTGACAAAATTTTCTAAAGGAATAAAATTTTGACAAAATTTTTTGTAGAAATAAAATGTTGACACAATTTTCGATAGAAATAAAATTTTAATAACATTTTCCATAGAAATAAAATTTTGACAAAATTTTCTATAGAAATGAAGTTTTGACAAAATTTTCTATAAAAATAAAATTTTGACTAAATTTTCTATAGGAATAAAATTTTGACAAAATTTTCTATAGAAATAAAATTTTGACAAAATTTTCTAAAAAAATAGAATTGCCACAGTTGATAGAATTCTACAAAACTTTATATAGAAATAATTTTTTTTCAAAATTTTCTATAGAAATAAAATTTTGTCAAAATTTTCTATAGAAATAAAATTTTGTCAAAATTTTCTATAGAAATAAAATTTTGTCAAAATTTTCTATAGAAATAAAATTTTGACAAAATTTTCATTAGAAATAAAATTTTGACAAAACTTTCTATAGAAATAACATTTTGACAAAATTGTCTATAGAAATAAAATTTTGATAAAATATTCTATAGAAGTAAAATTTTGACAAAATTTTCTATAGAAATAAAATTTTGACAAAATTTTCTATAAAAATAAAATTTTAACTAAATTTTCTATAGAAATAAAATTTTGATAAAATATTCTTAGAAATAATATTTTGACAAAATTTTCTATAGAAATAAAATTTTGACAAAATTTTCTATAGAAATAAAATTTTGACAAAACTTTCTATAGAAATAAAATGTTGACAATTTTTCTATAGAAATAAAATTTTTACACAATTACAATACAATTTTAACAAAATTTTCTATAGAAATAAAATGTTTACACAATTTTCTATAGAAAAAAATGTTGACAAAATTTTCTATAGAAATAAAATTTTGATAAAATTGTCTATAGGAATAAAATTTTGACACAATTTTCTATAGAAATAGAATTTTGACAAAATTTTCTATTGAAATAAAATTTTGACAAAATTTTCTTTAGAAATAACATGTTGGCCAAATTTTCTATAAAAAAAAAAATTTGACAAAATTCTCAAAAAAAAAATGGAATTTTGACAAAATTGTCTATTAAAAAAAATTTATGTTTTTGTTTGGTAAAATTTTCTTCAAATTTTGGTAGGTTATTTTGGGCTCGCGTGTTTCCGTACCTTTCAAATGTAATGACAATTTAAATATACCGCCAGAAACTACACTCATAGAAAAAATCATGCACGGCGTGCTCATTTCAAAACGATTCGTTCATGGAAGTGAATCAACACACATGTGGTGTCAAACTGTGAACAGGCGGTGTCAATCTGACAACGATAAAATGACACCATGCGTTGTCAAAACAACAACCAGCGTTCATGATCTGAAAACGTTACGGTTACGACTTTATAAACAAAATTAAAAAAAATATTTCCGCTAGCGTGACTCGAACCTGTGTTTTCTGCACCATACGCGTTAACAGTCGCCTTAGCACATTGCACCACCGAGGAAGTTGCCATAAAGTAGTCTAACGATTATTTTAAGGCTTTTCATGGCCAAAGGAAAACGAAAGCCGTTCATGAAATCGTGAACGCCCGTGGACGAAATTGTGAACATTCCGTTTTGATTTTTTGTGAACGTTTCCGTTTCATTTTGTCACCGTCCATTCACGACTATGGAACGTAATTTTTTCTATTAGTGTAATGTTTCTTATGTTACAAAATAACAATGTCGAGGGTAAAAAAATTGTAAAATTATATGTATACAACTTTTTGTTTGCTATTATTAACATTGAATGCTGTTTGTTTCGAGATATAAATTCAAGTAAATAAACAAATATTGAGAGGTAAATATAATTTACTGGACTAGCAGTATAATGAAGCGGTAGTTGTTAAGAATTTATTTTTGCTATTTTACATTGGCTTTTATGCAAATACAATTTTTCCACTTATTATTGAAAGTCAATAACATTTGTTATGTTACTTGATTAATATAATTGAATATGTAGCAAAAATAAATATGAATTTCTCATAGAATGTTAACAAAAGCATAGAGGCAATATTTTTTTGCATACAACTTTAAAATTTTAACATGCCAATTAATCAGGCTTTCACACAGGATTGAGTTTCTCGTTTTGTTTTTTTATTTCATTTTTTTTTTGTATTAAATCAATATAAATAAAATCAAATGAATTATATAATTTCGTTGATTTTTTTTAACATATATTGCTTTGAGTGGTTGCTGCTCACTCTTGGAATTTCATTTTATTTTATTGACTTTTAGTGTTTGTTTTATAACCTGGCCGAGAATAATGGAATTTTTTAAAATGGGAGTTTTTTAGTGAGAATAAACGGGAAAACAAAAGCAAATAATGCATATTCCAATTATTGGCTTTTAAACGAGCAAAAAATTAAAAGTGCGAAAAAGTAACACAAAAAACTGTTTCCGATAGACGCTTTGATCGCACTAAGTTTATTGATGCTCCACACCACTATGGGGTCATTGTACAATTTGTTTGATTTGTGATGGCCGCATAACATTTATCGTAGAATTTACACTATTGCTTGGTATGATAAATTGGGTTCAAATCAGCTCAGATATAGGTTTGGCTCATAATTTTATACCAACCACCATACGATGTACATTTCGTTTGTAAAGCTTCGAAATATCGGCCCTATGAATATTGGCCCCATGAAAATTAACTCCTAAACGTAAAAAAGTATTACCCCAAAAAAATATATTTAAATAAACAACACCAAAAATTTATGTTTTTTTTTTTGAGAGATTTGTTTTTATTGTTGGGGCCGTTTACATTATGAAAATAAACCCCAATATTTCAAATGAAAATCAACCCCAATTTCCTTATTTGAAGTTGGGTCTGAATTCTAATAGCAAATGAAGAAGCAATCGTAAAAAACATTTGATTTCAAATTTTTACCCTAGTATAAGGTATTCAAAACTCAAACTAAAAAAAGAGAATTATGTCTTAAAGTTATTCTTATTATAATTCTCCGCTTCTTTGGCTCTATATAAAAATTTTTGAATCTGTCAAGTTTTTTTTCAGTGTAAAGTACCACCAAAAGATTTTTCTAGCTCACTCTCTCTCTCTCTCTTGTGTGCCAAAAGTTCCTATACAATTAGGATATAATATGACAACTTCTATTGTTTTAAGTCCTCAGCCTTTTTTTGTGCCGAATTAAATTGATTCCTTGCACATATTTGGTTTGCGTGTATCGTTAAATAGAAATTACCCATTAACCATTATCAGCCACATCATTGAAATTAAATTGGAAATTCTATCCTAGCATACGACCAATTCTCCTTCACACATACAAACATACGAGTACACCCCCTACGAATCATTTAACCTGTTTCAAAAGTTAAACTCAATAAAATGACCCATTTTAGCGTTAAGCTTAGACCACAAAGTCTTTAATTACTTTAATTAATTTAGAGTCAACAAAAGTTTACGACTACTGCTACTACCAACTTAGCCACTTAAAAGCCACAAGAGTAGCAGCAAAATGTTCTTCATGCCCTGCAAATGATTTTCTTAGGCCATAGCTTTAACAGGAACTAGTCAAACAAACCAATCGACCACTACAAAACAAATCCTGAATGTTAAGACATTTTCAGAGAGAGAGAGAAAGAGAAATTTTTAAAAGGACTGTGAATAAATCCCTTCAAAAACACATGTTGTTCCTAATGAATCGAAACTTTCAACCCAAATGACAAAATGCTTAGCAACAAAAACCTAATGAGACCAAAAAGACAAAACAAAGACAAAGTTAAAAGTGGCAAACTAGATTAATTCCTGAATGGGCAAAAGCATAGAATTTCTGGCTTTAGGCAGTTCATAAAGTGGCCTTTATCTCTTGGTAATTGTTGGCAGTTTTAGAATATCAGGGCTCTTTGCTATACTTTTTCTAAAGAAATTGGAATATTTTCTTTCATTTCTTATGCTTTCATTAATTATCCGTTCAGATAAATATGTCTGCATTTTGCTTGGAGGCTATAACAAAGACCATTTATAAAAGGCATCCTGAAACACTAGTTTACGGAAAAAGATATAGGCTATAATGAAAGAAATTCGAAATGAATTTATATAAAAAGTACGAAAGACACATATGTCGATTCGATTTATAATTGTATTGCTTTGGTGATAAAAAAATTATAATACAAATTTTGAAAAAATTGTCTACAGAAATAAAATTTTAAAAAAAAAATTCTATAGAAATAAAATTTTGAGAAAATTTTCCAAAGAACTAAATTTCTGACAAAATGTTCTACAGAAAAATAAAATTGTGACAACATTTTCTATAAAATTAAAATTTTGACAAAAGTATAATTTTATCAAAATTTTCTATAAAAATAAAATTTTTACAAAATTTTCCAAAGAACTAAATTTCTGACAAAATGTTCTATAGAAAAATAAAGTTTTGACAACATTTTCTATAAAAATAAAATTTTGACAAAATATTCTATGGAAATAAAATTTTGACAAAGTTTTCGATAGAAATACAAATTTTACAAAATTTTCAAAGAAATAAATTTTTGACAAAACTTTCTATAGAAAAAAAAACAATTTTGACCAAGTTTTCTAAGGAAATTAAATTTTGACAAAATTTTCTATAGAGATAAAATGTTGACAAAACTTTCTATGGAAATAAAGTTTTGATGAAATTTTCTCTAGAAATAAAATTTTGACGAAATTTTCTATAGAAATAAAATTTTGAGAAAATATTCTATAGAAATAAAATTTTGAGAAAATTTTCTATATAAATAAAATTTTGACAAATTTTTCTATAGAAATAAAATTTTAACAAAATTTTCTATAGAAATAAAATTTTTACAAAATTCTCTATAGAAATAAAATTTTTACAAAATTTTCCAAAGAACTAAATTTCTGACAAAATGTTCTATAGAAAAATAAAATTTTGACAACATTTTCTATAGAAATAACATTTTTCCAAATTTTCTATAGAAATAAAATTTTGATGAAATTTTCTATAGAAATAAAATTTTGAGAAAATTTTCTATAGAAATAAAATTTTGAGAAAATTTTCTTTATAAATAAAATTTTGACAAAATTTTCTACAGAAATAAAATTTTAACAAAATTTTCTATAGAAATAAAATTTTTACAAAATTCTCTATAGAAATAAAATTTTTAAAAAAATTTCCAAAGAACTAAATTTCTGACAAAATGTTCTATAGAAAAATAAAATTTTGACAACATTTTCTATAGAAATAACATTTTTCCAAATTTTCTATAGAAATAAAATTTTGAGAAAATTTTCTATTGAAATAAAATTTTGAGAAAATTTTGTATACAAATAAAATTTTGACAAAATTATCTATAGAAATAAAATTTTGGCAAAATATTTTTCAGAAATAAAGTTTTGATGAAATTTTCTCTAGAAATAAAATTTTGATGAAATTTTCTATAGAAATAAAATTTTGAGAAAATTTTCTATAGAAATAAAATTTTGAGAAAATTTTCTATATAAATGAAATTTTGAGAATATTTTCTACAGAAATAAAATTTTGACAAAATTCTCTATAGAAATAAAAATTTCACAAGATTTTCCAAAGAAATAAATTTTTGACAAAATGTTCTATACAAAAAAATTTTGACAAAGTTTTCTAAAGAAATAAAAGTGTGACGAAATTTTCTATAGAATTAAAATTTTGAGAAAATTTTCTATAGAAATAACATTTTGAGAAATTTTTTTATAGAGATAAAATTTTGACAACATTTTCTATAGAAATACAATTTTGACAAAATTTGCCAAAGAAATAAATTTTTCACAAAATGTTCTATAAAAATAAAATTTTGACAAAATTTTCCACAGCAATAAGATTATGACAAAATTTTCTATAGAAATACAATTTGACAAAATTTTCCAAAAAAATAAAAAACCATTTTGACAAAGTTTTCTAAAGAAATTAAATTTTGACAAAATTTTCTAAAGCAATAACAATTTGACAAAATGTTCTATAAAAATAAAATTTTGACAAAATTTTCCACAGCAATAAGATTATGACAAAATTTTCTATAGAAATACAATTTGACAAAATTTTCCAAAGAAATAAATTTTTGACAAAATGTTCTATAGAAAAAAAAACAATTTTGACAAAGTTTTCTATAGAAATTAAATTTTGACAAAATTTTCTAAAGCAATAATATTTTCAGCAAATTTTCTATAGAAATAAAATTTTGAGAAAATTTTTATAGAAATAAAATTTTGAGAAAATTTTCTACAGAAATAAAATTTTGAAAAAATGTTCTATAGAAATAAAATTTTGCCAAAATTTCCTATTGAAATAAAAATTTGCCAATATTTTCTATAGAAATAAAATTTTAACAAAATTTTCTATAGAAATAAACTTTTGAGAAAATTTTCTATACAAATAAAATTTTGAGAAAATTTTCTTAGAAATAAACTTTTGTAAAAATTTTCTATAGAAACAAAATTTTGTAAAAATTTTCAATAGAAATAAAATTTTGAGAACATTTTCTATAGAAATAAAATTTTGACCTAATTTTCTATAGCAATAGAATTTAGAGAAAATTTTCCATAGAAATAAAATTTTGACCTAATTTTCTATAGAAATAAAATTTTGACAAAATTTCAATAGAAATAAAATTTTGACAAAATTATCTATAGAAATAAAATTTTGACAAAATTTTCTAAAAAATAACATTTTGACAAAATTTTCTAAAAAAAATAAAACTTTGGCAAATTTGTTGTTAAAAATAAAATTTTGACTAAAGTTCTATAGGAATAGAATATATAGAAAATTGTGTATAGGAATAAAGTTTTAAGAAATTTGTGTTCCCAAATTATGATTGTCATACTTGATGATACCTATTAATCAATTTAAATTCAGATGATTTGGGAATTATTTAGGTCCCTTTGGGAATATTGACGAAAATTTTCTAATTCTATAAAAATTTCTTTATCTATATATATAAAATTCAAATTATGTTTGTTTGTTTGTTTGTTTATTTGTATGTTCCGGGTTGGCGCGAAAACGGCTGAACCGATTTACTTGAAACTTTCAGAGATCGTGGGGGGCACTCATGTGCTGAAAATAGGGTACCTCATTTTTTGACATATGGTCGCGGAGAGGAACCTCCCCTTTGTCCGACTTTTTGAAAATTAGACCAAAGTTGACCGATTTGCTTGAAATTTTCATTGAAGATTGGGGTTGACATCTAGACAAAGATCCGCTACTTTTTATTTCGATATTTGACGGCGGAGGGGGGCCTCCCCTTTGTTCGACTTTTTTAAAGTACAGTGAAAAAACTAAAATTCTCTAAATTATCTGAGATTTACAAAAACATGTGGAGAGGTTATGGAATTAATATGGGGTACCTGATGGTTTCATATGTGGACGGGGAGGGAGACCTCCCCCTTGCCCTACTTTTTGAAACTTGGAACAAAATTGTGCGATTTGCTTGAAATTTTCATTGAATGTTGGGGTTGGCATCTAGACAAAAATCCGCTACATTATTTTTCGGTATTTGGTCGGGGAGGGGGACCCCCCCTTTACCGATTTTTTTTTTTTTTGAAAGTGCAAACAAAACTAAACTCCCCCGACTGAAATTTTACGGAAAAAATGGGTTATGAAATTTATATCAGGTTCCTGATCTATATATATAAAATTCAATTTGAAAATAGGGTACCTCATTTTTTGACACCTGGTCGCGGAGGGGGACCTCCCCTTTGTCGGACTTTTTGAAAATTGGACCAAAGTTGACCGATTTGGTTGAAATTTTCGTTGAAGATTGGGGTTGGCATCTAGACAAAGATCCGCTACTTTTTATTTCGATATTTGGTGGCGGAGGGGGGCCTCTCCTTTGTTCGACTTTTTTTAAAGTACAGTGCAAAAACTAAATTTCTCTAAAATATCTGAGATTTACAGAGAATATGTGATGAGGTTATGGAATTAATATGGGGTACCCGATGATTTCATATGTGGATGGAGAGGGGGACCTCCCCCTTGCCCTACTTTTTGAAACTTGGAACAAAATTATGCGATTTGCTTGAAATTTTCATTGAATGTTGGGGGTTGGCATGTAGACAAAAATCCGCTACATTATCTTTCGATATTTGGTCGGGGAGGGGGACCACCCCTTTGCCCAAATTTTGTTTTTTTGTTTTTTTGAAAGTTCAAACAAAACTAAACTCCCCCGACTGAAATTTTATAGAAAAAATGGGTTACGAAATTTATATCAGGTTCCTGATTTTTTAATAAAAATAAAAGGGCATGGGGAGACATCCGCTTCTCTTAAGTACATACAGAGAAACAATTAAACCTTACCGAGTTACTTGAAATCTACAGAGGACTGGGGAGAGATTGTAACCTCCGTCAACCGTAATAGTTGATACCTGATTTTGTGATATTTGGACGGAAGAGAGGCCGCCCCTTTAGGCTTATAATTTGCTTGACATTTTCTGGGACGTTTACAAAAGATACGCTTTTCGACATTTGGTCGGGGAGGAGGTCCTCCTCTAAAACTACAAAAAAAAATGTAAGTTTTCTTGAAATTTACAAAAGCAGTGGGGGAAGGTTATGAACGAAGAGGCAACCTTCCTTGCCCCACACTTGAAGGAAAGTTTCAAGAATTTTCAGGGAAGGTTAGGGGTGTCGATATTGTATCGGGGAAAGTGACGTCCCTTTAAAACAAAAGAGCAAAATTTAAACATCTCCGATCTACTTGAAATTTACAGGGACGTGGCAGGAGGTGATTAAATTTATACATAATTTTTAAATTAGTATATGATTTTTCGATATCTGGTTGGGGAAGGGGAAAATTGAAATAAACTTTATCGATTTACTTCGATAGAATTTATAGGGACCATTGAGTAGTTGCGAAATTAATATAGGGTACGTGATAGTCCGACATCAGGTCGGAGTGGAGCGAAGGTGGGGAGAGGGTTCCCTTTTGTCCGTTTTTTTTTTCTTAAATTGAAAGTAGAGGGTTGTCCGTAAATGGGAACTCGGTACATAATTTTATGATTTTTGTACAGGCCTCTGCCAGACTTCTTTTTAGTCTTCATTTTAGTAAAGAGAGGGTTCCCTTTTGTCCGTTTTTTTTCTTAAGTTGAAAGTAGAGGGTTGTCCGTAAATGGGAACTCGGTACATAATTTTATGATTTTTGTACAGGCTTCTGCCAGATTCTTTTTAGTAAAGAACTTAAATTTACATGAAATTGGCAGCCAAAGTAGAGGGTGCATCATTTTCCAACATTTTAGCAAATGTTAATGTGGTGAATTTTTTTACTACTTTTGCTTTTTCCGATTTATTGGATGGGAAACAGTAATTCTTTGTATGTTATTATAATATAGTGCTTAATTTTCAGATATGTTGAGGAGAAGGATACCTTTCGTTGACAAACCCCACTTAAAATTCACAAGAAATATAGAAGATTGTCCAACTACTTGAATACAGAACATTATTAAAAAAATTGGAGGAAAGGGTACACCCTCTCCCGCCGTATTTGTACCTATAAACGAAAAATGAAGTAGTCCGATTTGATTAAAAGAATTGAAATCTTTTCGAATTTGTTTTCAGCACGACTAAGTTAATGCAAAATGTTCCTCCAAATACACTTCGGAAGGCGCAGCGAAGCGGGCCGGGTTACGCTAGTTAATAATAATATCAAGCAAAATTCTATTCACAATTAGGATTTGCCACAACAAATTATTTGTTGTCCAGTGTAATCTACACACACATACACTTATCTAAATTTTGTCTGTCCCTTTGTCATTTGGCCCAAGGCTATGATGTATGCCAAGGTCCATTTATAAGAAGACATTTTCTATAATATACTCAAATTAATTAAACATCTGTGGCGAGTGAACTAAACGAACGAATGAACGAAAAACAAACAAAAAAAAAACAAACGCACACAAAAACCAGAGAAAGCCGGATGTTTGTGTTATTTGTACGTGTGGGTTTCCGCTTTGTCATGCATAAAAACCACAAAATGTCAAAGCCAATCGCCACAAAATGCCATCATATCCGTTAAGCGACCGAGAGGAAAATGGACTAAATTTATTCTTAAACAAATGAAAAAATTTTTAATTTTAATAAACGTATTTTGTCATAGATTTAATGTGGCCAGCATTATGTCGTTAAGTAATTGTTGCGTAAATTATGATCATTATTTTCATTGACTAAGTCATGAATAGAATGTAAAGGAATTTTCATGAATATTTGAATTTACATGATTACACATTATGTCAAGATATTTGGGTCAATGTATCTAGAGAAGGGGGCATATTTCTGGTGATAAGAAATGTTGTTAGTAATTCCTAATATTCGAAGAGTTAGGTTCTTATTTAAAATATTTTTCGCAATATACCTGAACTTAAATCGATTTTATGGTCAGATCATTTACATAATTATCTAATAAGTAAGGTTAGTTCTAGTGATACCACGTCTGGGTGGTATGTCAATTAATTTCAATTAATAAATGTCTGATGGTTGCCTTAGGTTAAGTTTATGACTATCACGCTATCGTCCGTTGTAATTGCGGAGATTGTGATGACTAATACTTTTGAAATGAACATAGGATATAAAATACATCTACAGTAGGATTCTATTTTTAGAACTTCATTGTAGTTTATTGTAATGCTTAAGAGCATTTTTGTATTGAAAATATATAAATTAAGACCGAAGTCCGAAGCAAATATATGATTGAACCGACGGATGAGAAGGAATTTTTCACACTTTTTTAAGAATTTTTGTGTTTCGGTAGAAAAAATACATGGTGGCTAATATGTATTTCTACCAACTTCAAGTGTCTATCATTTCCAAACTGCTCGCCTGCAACCTGATATATTTATTCCAGTGACAGTACTTTTGATTATTTACAATAAAATTATTTTGATCTATTGCATTGAGAAATAAAAATGTATACGGTGGAATTCAAGCGTGGCACACAAGTGGCTATTATTGGATCCCTCCAGCATTTAAATGTGAATAAATCTATTGTTGGTCATACCCTCGATTAGTGTCGCGGTTTAGAAAGTGTTACATCGCGTCCAAAAAGTGGTCAAAAATGCTTTAACAACAAGTAAAGAAAGTCTAAAGGTGGAAGGGCCGACTATATTATATCGTGTCCCAAATTGTAGATCTATATTTTCGATACCATTTGAAATCTTCCTGCGACCTAGACTTTGATGAAAAAAAATGTGTTCACAAACAGAAGGGTGGACGGACATGGCTAGATCAACTCATGGTCCGACCTTGAGCATTATTGCCACAGACACAATGTGCTCATCTCGTCTCCTTCTGGGTGTTGCAAATATATGCACTAAATAATATTACCCTGTTCCACAGTGTGGCTCAGGCCATAAATGATCTGAAAAGTGAAGACAAGATTTGATCGAAATCTGCGCGGTAGAAGTAGAACGGATATTAAAAAATGAGTATGGACTAGACTAATTAATGCTACAAAAAGTGCAAGAGCTCACCGATGCACAAACAATTGTGTTGCTTCGCTTGCACGAAATTGGCCTTTTACCGAATTTTCTTTTCTACAATGAGAAGCCATTCCAAATTAAGCAGTTTGTGAATAAAGAGAAAATATGCATCTCAGACTAGCCACCAGGACTCAAGCACCGCCTATGGTACTATTGGGGTCCGCCGTGACAGCCATTGGTCGTTCCCGGTTCATGTTCATCGACGGTGGCGTCAAAAGAAATACCGAAAAATTTCAAAAATAAGTCCTAAAACCAATATTGAAGCCATGAGTAGACAAACATTTCCGCTGCTGGCTACTGGTATTCTGCTATGATCATCAAAATCTCCAGATCGCAGACTGTTCGGATTTTTTGTCGAGGGCATTTTGGAGAGTAAGGTTGGCAACAAAATATACAAATGTTTTGGCCTTCTCAAGGCGGATCTTCACACAGAATAGACCAATATACCGCAGAGCCAATTTCGTGTAACATTTAATGATTTTGAAGGTCATAATTCATTATGATTTTGAAGGCCATAATTCATGCCGACGGTAATCAATTCGTACAGGTCTAACGGATTTGAAAATTGGCTGATAAGTCCCCGGTCTTACACATGGATAGCGTCGCTAGTATTAAATGCATATTATTTTTATATAGTACCAACCTTCAAATGATTCGTGTCAAAATTTGACGTCCGTAAGTCAATTAGTTTGTGAGATAGAGCGTCTTTTGTGAAGCAACTTTTGTTATTGTTAAAAAAAAAAAATGGAAAACAAGTATATACGGCCGTAAGTTTGGCCAGGCCGAATCTTATGTACCCTTCACCATGGACTGCGTAGAAACTTCTACGAAAGACTGTCATCCACAAATTTCAACTCACTCGGATGAAATTTGCTCCTCCAAGAGGCTCCAAAACCAAATCTCGGGATTGGTTTATATGGGGGCTATAAATGATTATGGACTGATATGGACCACTTTTGGCATGGTTGTTAAATATCATATACTACCACCACGTACCAAATTTCAATCAGATCGGATGAATTTTGCTTCTCCAAAAGGCGACGGAGGTCAAATCTGGCGATCGATTTATATGGGAGCTATTTATAATTATGGACTGATAGGAACCAATTACTGCATGGTTGTTGGATACCATATACTAAGGGTTGTAACGACACCAAGCAAATATGGCCCCATTTAAACTTAAACCGCACACTAGATATGCTAGCGTTCTCTAGACGCCAGATTTCACTCCTGATATCTGCTGTAACGGGTCGCTGCCTGATAGGCGATTTTGCAAAAACTATTGGTGCAAAGTATAATGACTATTGTATGAGCTATCATGATGCGGAGGAAAAGGAATCAAAAAAAACACCTCTTGTGTGAGTGTCCTGCATTTTGTGTAAGGCGTAAGCAAATTTTAGGGGCATATAGCTTCAGATTACTGGCAGGCCTGGAAAACGTTAACTTAAGCAGTCTGCTAATGTTTTTGGAACAATCTGGTTGGTTCAACAGAAGAAAATAATCGAGAAGGTTCAACGGTTAAAACTAGAAGTGCCCATATGTAATAGGTATTTTTAGTTAATGTGGTATCACAATGGACTGAATAGTCTAAGTGAGCCTGAATCTTAATCGGGCTGCCACTTTAACCTAACATCACGTACCAAATTTCAACCGAATGGGAAGCATTTTGCTCTTCCAAGAGGCTCCGGAGGTCAAATCTGGTGATCGATTTATATGGGGGCTATATATAATTATGGACCGATATCGACCAATTTTTGCATGGGTGTTTGAGGCCATATATTAACATCACGTACCAAATTTCAACTGAATCAGATGAATTTTGGTCTTCCAAGACGCTCCGGAGGTCAAATCTGGTGATCGGTTTATATGGGGGCTATATATAATAATGACCGATATGGACCAATTTTTGCATGGTCATTAGAGACCATATACTAACATCATGTACAAAATTTCAGCCGGATCGGATGAAATTTGTTTCTCTTAGAGGCTCTGCAAGCCAAATCGGGGGATCGGTTTATATGGGGGCTATATATAATAATGGGCCGATGTGAAACACTTTTTGCATGGTTGTTAGAGACCATATACTAACACCATGTGCCAAATTTCAGCCGAATCGGATGAAATTGGCTTCTCTTAGAGGCCTCGCAAGCCAAATTTGGGGGTCCGTTTATATGGGGGCTATACGTAAAAGTGGACCGATATGGCCCATTTGCAATACCATCCGACCTACATCAATAACAACTACTTGTGCCAAGTTTCAAGTCGATAGCTTGGTTCGTTCGGAAGTTAGCGTGATTTCAACAGACGGATGGACGGACGGACATGCTCAGATCGACTCAGAATTTCACCACGACCCAGAATATATATATACTTTATGGGGTCTTAGATCAATATTTCGATGTGTTACAAACGGAATGACAAAGTTATGGTGGTGGGTATAAAAAGTGTTGTTCCACCAAGACAACACACCGTACCACAAGTCATTGAGAACGATGCCAAAAATTCATGAATTGGGCTTCGAATTGCTTCCCCACCCACCGTATTCTCCAGATCTGGCCCCAGCGACTTTTTCTTGTTCTCAGACCTCAAAAGGATGCTCGCAGGGAAAAAATTTGGCTGCAATGAAGAGGTGATCGCCGAAACTGAGGCCTATTTTGAGGCAAAACCGAAGGAGTACTATCAAAATGGTATCAAAAAATTGGAAGGTCGGTATGATCGTTGTATCGCTCTTGAAGAGAACTATGTTGAATAATAAAAACGAATTTTGACGAAAAAAATGTGTTTTTCTTTGTTAGACCGGGGACTTATCAGCCAACCTGTTAAAACGGGGATCGGGGGGTACAAGGTGAATTTTGGTATGCTATTGAAAAGGTCTATCACCCAAATAATAAACATTTTCCATATGTTTTCAACAGGTGTTTTTTTCCTCTGCTGTAAAATTGAGTTTTTAGACCTATGGGTTTTCATCATAATTCCAAATTTTTTTTAAGCAGGAGCTGCAAGTTTTACTTATTGAGCAGTAAAAATAAAAATTTCGAATTTAAGTCTGGATTGTTGTGGGAGCCACCGTAGTGCAATGGTTAGCATGCCCGCCTTGCATACACAAGTTTGTAGGTTCGATTCCTGCTTAAACCGAACACCAAAAATTTTTTAGCAGTGGAATATCCCACCTCAGTAATGCTGGTGACATTTCTGAGTATTTTAAAGCTTCTCTAAGTGGTTTCACTGCAATGTGGAATTCCGTTCGAACTCGGCCATGTTATTGAGATTAACATGGAATCCGGCAGCACTCAGTGATAAGAGAGAAGTTTACCACTGTGGTATCACAATGGACTGAATAGTATAAGTGAGCCTGAGACATCGGGCTGCCAACTAACCTAACCTAAGTCTGGATTGTTTAATTGACTCCTCTTAGATTCTGAATTTTTTCGTCTACACTTCAGTCAGTCTGGTTTTCATTCCACTAGTACAAACCTAATGCCACTTTAGATATTTTTTTTTTAACGGATCACATTAAATTTCTGCAGTTCAAATGAAAAAAAAGCTGGTACGTACGAGTTTTTTTTAGCATTACCAGTAAGTTACTTCACCCATAATTCGACTGAGCCGACGGAATCAATCAAGTTACATAATTGCCGACAGATAGTAGCAAAATGAGGTTGACAACCAATCGCTAGTCTCAATCAATCTGTATTCCCTGTGTACAGAAAAGTAAAACACATGCCAAATAAAGGCCACAATAAAATAGAAAATTTGTAAATCGGTGCAATCGGTAGTCTCATCCCATATGTATTCCCTGTGTACAAAAAAGTTAAACAAATGCCAAATGAAGGCCACAATAAAATAAAAACATTTTAAATAATTTCCAAATTTTTATAGCTATATATACATCACTTATAAATTTATTCAAGGATACAAATAAATCCTTATTCTTTGTAAATATAATAGCCATTGGCTATTTCTATATCTACTAAATGTTTTAACATAAAAATGTAGTAATTCCTCAGAGAAAATAAAACGTAAAATGTAACTAAAAATGTTATGTTAATTTCCTCATCAATTGATATCGTTGAAAAATGTACTCATCTTCACCTTTGTAACCCCCACTACAGTGTCCTCTCAAAAAAATAATCTCATCTGTCATTTTGAAGAAATCCATAAAAAAGAAAGTCAAAATGTAAGTGATTCCATACATCAAATCACCTCGTTTCAAGTGATTTGAAGATTTATCTTGACAACTGCTTAACATAGCTATACTTGGGGTGATAAAGCTATAGCTGTTGTTATGAGATGAAAGGGAGGTTTGCAAAAAAAAACCAAAAAAAAAAAAACAAAAAAAAAAAAAGAAACACTTTATGGAACAGAAAGATATCATTCTGACAAACTATAATAAAATCCATATCCCATGACAGTGATACATAAATGGATTCAAACCAATACAATTTTGAAAGCTAAAATGAAAACAAATATTATCTCCATTTTCACTCTCCATCATACAAGACACACACACAGAGTGAAGAGAAACAAAAAGAAAAAAAAAAACCTTTTAAACACGGCGCCTGGTCCATGATGTCCAAAAATGCTTTCTCGGAAACTCTAATTCTTGCTGTAGGCATTTGTCCTTTTCCTTGTTTTTCTTCATGTTTACTTTCTTGCTGCCTGGCTACCCGCATGCCGTTTGGTCTAATATGTTGCATCAGGGTAGTGGTGGTGGCAGAAAAAGTCCAAAATCAAATCCAAATAAACATATTTTCGTTTTGGCAAAAAAAAAAACAAAAAAAAAAATGACCGAGAAAAGACCCCTTAAGCTATGGAGCAAACATATTTCATTTTAGTAAAAAATACAAATACAAATGTGCTCTAGAGCTATGTATTTTATCTCTTTGAACGGGGGTTGCCATTAATATTTTGGGATAATAATTTATTAAAATATTTTATATAATTTTAAAATATTTCCAGGATTTTTACCTCAGATAGGAAACTTAGCTACTGAAATAAAACTTAAAAGTAATGAAACTTTGGCAGAAATTTTATTTTTTATAACTGCGTCTTTAGGCTCTGTTGTAGAAATTTTTTACTAATTTACATTAAATTTTCAATATAAGGATTTGGACAATTTTAACATTCGTATTCGTATACACGGGAGATCCTTGAAGAGTCTAAAAGTCAGCTTCAAAATCTTCAAGAAATAAAATCAGGAAATTGGCTATAATCATGATTATTTCCGTTATTTAAAAGAATTTGCGCAAGTCAAGAGAAATTTCTTGAGTCAGGCGATTAATCGTATGTTATGAGAATATTCGTTGGACGCCAGAGTAACCGTGAGTTAAGATAATTTCTTGACAATGAATAAGAACTTCAGTAAAATTTCTCCACTCGTGACAGCGAATATTTAAAAGTTATTTATAAGTTTTACACCTTACTCTGTATTGCGTATTCGTGAGTCAAGGTAAGTCCTTGGCATGTGTGCGTGCCCAATTGGAGCTTCATTAAAATTTATCCACTCATCTTTAGAAGTATACACTGCTCCGTATTGTTGACCGAATTAGCAAAAGGGGCACTTATAGGATAAACACCTTTCTCATGATAAAAATTTCCTTCAGAATATGATCACACAATCCTTTGAAATTCCTAACTACACAACGACATCATTGTCTTCAATCGAGAGTAAAGGCAATACGAGATTGCCTGGTTTTTGTTCATCTTATTCTTCGTGGCAGCCGTTTTTGTACTCAATAAAAGCCTACGTACGACCACGTTGACTCAAACTACATTTAACTGATATTAGTCGATGAAGAAGAACAAACGTAGACATAGACGAGTAAATTTACGAAACCAAACATGGGATAACCATAATTGTATTTCTTCCGTTTTTCCCGAAACCATTTCCGCTTTCGGAAATACTCGGGAAGTGTAAGTACTCTACGTGAAATTGACACAATTTGCCACTCACGGACCTATGAAAAGAGTTGAATTCTTTATGTTTTGGTAGATTTTGCTAAATATTCTTCACCAACTAAGAGATATAACAAAAATTTTCTATAAAAGTAACATTTTTATAAAATTTCCTATAAAAATAAATGTTTGACAAAAATAGAATAAAGAAAGGTTAGGTTAGGTTAGGTGGCAGCCTGATGTATCAGGCTCACTTAGACTATTCAGTCCATTGTGATACCACATTGGTGAACTTCTCTCTTATCACTGAGTGCTGCCCGATTCCATGTTAAGCCCAATGACAAGGTACCTCCTTTTTTTGGCCGAGTCCGAACGGCGTTCCATATTGCAGTGAAAACACTTAGAGAAGCTTTGAATCCCTCAGAAATGTCACCAGCATTATTGAGGTGGGATAATCCACTGCTGAAAAACTTTTTGGTGTTCGGTCGAAGCAGGAATCGAACCCACGACCTTGTGATGCAAAGCAAGGCGGGCAGGCTAACCAGTCTTTTGACAAAACTTTCTATAAAAATAAAATTTTGATAAATTTTTCTATAGAAATAAAATTTTGAAATTTTTTTTAAACTTTCTATAGAAACAAAATTTTGAAAAAATTTCCAATAGAAATAAAATTTTGACAAAATTTTCTATAGAAATAAAATTTTGAAAAATTTTCTATAGAAATACAATTTTGACAAAATTTTCTATAGAAATACATTTTTGACAAAATTTTCTATAGAAATAAAATTTTGACAACATTTTCTATAGAAATACAATTTTGAGAATATTTTCTATAGAAATAAACTTTTGACAAAATTTTCTATAGGAATACAATTTTGACAAAATTTTCTATAGAAATAAAATTTTGGCAAAATTTTCTATAGAAATAAAATTTTGACAAAATTTTCTATAGAAATAGAAATTTGACAAAATTTTCTATAGAAATAAAATTTTGACAAAATTTTCTAAAAAAAAATAAAATGTTGACAAAATTTTCCATTGAAATAAAATATTGACAAAATTTTTCTATAGATATAAAATTTTGACAAAATTTTCTATAGATATAGAATTTTGACAAAATTTTCTATAGGAATAAAATTTTGACAAAATTTTCTATAGAAATAAAATTTTGACAAAATTTGTCTATAGAAATAAAATTTTGGCAAAATTTTTTTATAGAATTAAAATTTTGATAAAATTGTTTATAGAAATACGTTTTTGACAACATTTCCAATAGAAATAAAATGGTGACAAATTTCTCTATAGAAATAAAATTTTGACAAAATGTTCTATAGAAATAGAAATTGGACAAAATTTTCTATAGAAATAAAATTTTGACAAAATTTTCTATAGAAGTACAATTTTGACACAATTTTGACAAAATTCTTCTATAGAAAAAAAATTTTGACAAAATTTTCTATAGAAATAAATTTTTGACAATATTTCCAATAGAAATCAAATGTTGACAAAATTCTCTATAGAAATAAAATTTTGACAACATGTTCTATAGAAATGGAAATAGAAATTGGACAAAATTTTCTATAGAAATAAAATTTTGACAAAATTTTCTATAGAAATAAAATTTTGACAGAATTCTCTAAAGAAATAAAATTTTGACAAAATTTTTCTATAGAAATAAATATTTGATAAAATTTTCTATAGAAAAAATTTTTAAAAAATATTCTGTAGATATAGAATTTTCACAAAATTTCCTATAGAATAAAATTTTTACAAAATTTTCATTAGAAATAAAATTTTTACAAAATTTTCATTAGAAATAAATTTTTGGCAAAAATTTCAATAGAAATAAAATTTTGACAAAATTTTGTGTAGAAATAAAATTTTGAAAATATTTTCAATAGAAATAAAATTTTGACAAAATTTTGTGTAGAAATAAAATTTCCTATAAAAAAGAAAATTTTGTAGAATTTTCTCTAGAAATAAATTTTAGACAAAATAGAAATAGAAATTGGACAAAATTTTCTATAGAAATAAAATTTTTACAAAATTTTCTATAGAAATAAAATTTTGACAAAATTTTTCTATAGAAATAAATATTTGATAAAATTTTCTATAGAAAAAAATTTTAAAAAATATTCTATAGATATAGAATTTTCACAAAATTTCCTATAGAATAAAATTTTTACAAAATTTTCATTAGAAATAAAATTTTTACAAAATTTTCATTAGAAATAAATTTTTGGCAAAAGTTTCAATAGAAATAAAATTTTGACAAAATTTTGTGTAGAAATAAAATTTTGAAAATATTTTCAATAGAAATAAAATTTTGACAAAATTTTGTGTAGAAATAAAATTTCTTATAAAAAAGAAAATTTTGTAGAATTTTCTCTAGAAATAAATTTTAGACAAAATTTTCTATAAAATATAATTTTTACAAAATTTTCAATAATGTCAATATTAAGTCACTAACTTTAAAAATTTTAATTTTCGTTTTAGGTCATACCATCAAAGTCCATTGTGGGTAGATTCTCTATATAATAATCCCAGCAAAACAATTTGGAAGTTCTTCTAAACGCACAATTTTACAAGCACTTCCAAAAATTTCCTCCCAAAGATGTTCTTTATATTAGCTACACAGGAAGTTCTTTTAAATCGACAGTAAGAATAAATAAAGTGGTACAATTTATTCAAATTTTGTCGATAAAATCCAAAACTCATTCTATAAAAATCTCGAATTTTTGAAAATTTTTGAAGTCAAACATTTCAGACAAACGCTAGAATGCATTAAAAAGCATAAAAATTATAAAAATATATTTATTTGGCAAAATATCACAAAATGTTTTAATTCACACCTTAAGAAGTGATGCAAATTTAGTGCAGCGGCTGGTGAAATTGCGGACATCCGTTCTGTGACAAGCCCATGTTAAATTCATCGCATCTGCGCCAATTATCCACTACTTCCGTATCCTAAAAGAATATTTTAACTACGCTCTTTTTTCTGGGATATAATATCGATGCTCTCATTCCAGAGTAAGCTAAGTAGACTTAGCATTTTTTGATGGAGTTATTTTTTTTTTTTATTCGGATTGATGTGAATTGCATCCTGTCAAAATTTCGAATATATTGGACACTTCTATCAAAAGTTATGGTTTATATTGTACGTAGCCTGTAACTAAAATTTTAAAAATTTCCAATCCAAAAGGTGCAAAAAGCTTTGCTCGGTTTAAAGTGACCTAAGTCATTGTTAGCCATGTTCTATTGTCACTATTTTTAATTCGTAGATACTAAAAAAAAATCTACAATAAACATGATTTTAAGACCGAAAAAAGTGATTTCATATCTTATACGGTTTTTGAGAAATTCCAAAAAAAAAAAAAAAAAACTTTGATTGATTAATGAAGTGTCGTCGTACAGGTCAGACTTCCAACATTCCCAGTCGTTGGTCACATTTATTCGCCGCAGATATACTTTCTACTCTGGCTGTCCCGTCAAAATTACAATGACCTTACTAATCGACGTCCTATAAAATATTTTCTAGTTATAAGCGAAACTTTTTTTTGGCCATAAGCATAAAATCATTCAAACTTATTACTAAATAAACAGGAACCAAATATATAAAGCATCCCTCTACATCAAACAAATCCCCACACTCACACACTTGCTGTTAAGAACCTAGGATAACAAATAAATATCTTGTCCCTTGTAAGGCAACACACAAAACTCTAAATGTGAAACTTTTTAATTTGGATAACCCTTTCCAAATCTTAGGCAAAGCAACACATTGTGGTCAATGGGTTACTTTGTTTGAATTATGGACAACCAAGGGATAAGTGAATATATTAGTATGTGAGAGTGTTTGTTTTTTAAGGGAGGTCTGGAATCACTAGGAAAACAACCATGGGGAAACCACAAAACATACATATACACACACACACGCACACACAGTTATACACAAACACTCACATGAACAAAAGTATAATTACAAAACAAATGTTAAACTTACCATTAAAAATTTGTGTTTAAGTTGATTTTTGTGGGATGTATGCGTACAAGCAAATCGAAAATTATCCTTAATTAATATCCTTAATAATGTATATGGCTTAAAGATAATTATACATTAATGTATAATTAATTACTTAATTATAAACGTGGACAATGAAACATTCACTTCCTTCATTTATATATCAAATACACATACACACGCACTAATACATATGGAAACTCGGTTAAAGAGTAGCTGTTTTATTTATAGAAGCAAAAAAAATGAAGAGGTATATGTAGTACCTTTTAATGAATTTTAATTTATTCTTTATTTTAATGTATAAATAGATGTATTTAAGTATTTTTTTTTTTTTTTTGATTATTAATGTAATTTTTTCAATTTATATTTAAACGCAAACACTTTTTCCCATTAAAATGGATTTTAATTTTTTTTTTATTGCACAAAACCGGGTTATTGGACACGTTTGTTTATTTTGGGATGTTTTTAGTAGTTAATTGGAATCAAAATTTGTTGTTATGGCTTTTATTTTATCTTTCTTTTTGTTTGATATTTTCTTTAAAATTTTTATTACTTTTTGCAGCAGGTTTTACTAACAAACAGCCTCTCAAAAATTTTGCCTATTTTTAATTTTCGCTTTATTTTACTTTATCATGCCAGTTGTTGATATTTTGTTGCTGGGATTTTTTGCCACTCGTGAATGAACTTGCTTTTTTGCTACTTTACTTTAGCTAAACTCAAGAGATTTCATTGCTTCCAGTTGTTAAATTTGGTAAATACTTATTGCACCTTAATGCTCATTAATTCATATAATTTAATAGCCTTCAATATGGGCCTTTATTTTCCATATTTTTTTTTCTCCAATATAAATTTATTTCATTCTCCCCATATTTTTGATGTTGTTTTTCGCTTTGTTGTTGTTATTATTATTATTTTTTCCACATATATTTCTCCCGTCCGAATTTATATATTACACACATATATATGTTAGTGTTATAACAAAGAATCCCACTTTTGCTTTATGTCTACGCTACGATACGCCACGTTAAGCTATACGTCTGTATTCCACCGCGCCACCAAAGAACGTGAACACACGACAACGACATTAGTAACACGACTGATGTAACATTCAGCTCTGGCTTTCTACCGAACACACACCAAAAAGGCCAGGACACGCAGGCCGGAAAAGTCGGCTAAATAACACACACAAAAAAACAAATACCGAAATCATTCCTCTCCCCGCCAAATACTCAACCAACTCAATGACTACTAGCTTGTTGGTGGCACAACAAACAAAAAAAAAAAAACTCCATACAAATTGCTGGGGATAAGTTAACACACATAAGCCTTAGCCTCTCTAATTGATTGTCGCTCCATTTATGGCCTCTCATTCTCTCAGAGTATGAATTTCGAATTCTCTTATGGGGAAAACGAAATCTAGTTACAAAGAGAACAAAAATGTCTTTATGAATATGAAGAGTGAGAGAGTATGAGAATTTAATGTTGCCACTTTGCTAATGTTTTGAAAATGTGAGTAGAGATATTCAAGCCAATTTTGTGTGTGCACGAAGTAACTGACCAAGTCAACGTTGATAAATCTTTGTTATCGAAATTTAATGATGTCAAGTTTGTATCGATAAATCGGAAATTAATGTTAGAGCAATGTTTATGACAAATAATTATGTGAATTATATACATATTTATAATATAATTATGTGAATTATATATTGTTATAATTTTTTAACAAAATTAATTTATTTATTACGAAAACAATGATTATTTAAATATTTTTTGTTATTTTCTTAACCTACATTAAAGGAGTTTTCAGCTTAGAAACTATACATTTTTAGAAATTTATATTCGCATATAGCCTTCGTAGCTATTGCTTTAATGTTTATTATAAATTTTTAAAATTGTAATTAATGAAAAATAAATAACAAGTGTAAACTGCCTTAAGTTCGTCCGGACCGAATCGTAAATACCCACCACCATGAACCAAATATGAGTTTTCTTTGGAAACTTTTCGTCATAGCGGTTTACTTGGAAATCTATAGAATTTCAAGCGGATTTGATGACAGATACTCACGCAATCAGATCAGTTCAAAAGGTGCGCATTCCGGAGTTAAATTTTTACTTTCTACATGGAGACTATATCAAATTCTGGTACACTGTATTTGGCTCATCTATTTTTGGACATAAAATTTCACCACATTTTCAGACAAATTGGATACAAATTGGAATGGGAGCTATACCAAAACCGATGGACCGATAAACACCATATCCAGCACACCTTTTTATGGGCCTAAAATATTTTTAGATTTCCAATTTCAAGTAAATCGGATAAAAATTGCGCTGTCCATAAGGCCAAGAAATCAAAACCGTGGAAGTTCATTCATATGAAACAAATATTTTGGTTTCTAGAAGCCAAAGAATCAAATCGGGAGATCGGTTTATATGGGGGCTATAAAAAACATGGATCGATACACAACATGTCCAGTACGCCTATTTATAGGCGTAAAATAACTCTATTTATAGGCATAATATAACTCTAGGCGTAAAATAACTTTAGATTTGATTTATCCAAATCAAATAAAAACTGGAAGCCCAAGAATCAAGTAAGGAAATCGGCCTATAAAGAGGCAATACCAAAACATGCATAAATAAATATGTTTTGGTATTTGATGAACCTATTTGTGGATCTACAGCCACCGTGGTGCAATGGTTAGCATGTCCGCCTTGCATACACAAGGTCGTGGGTTCGATTCCCGCTTCGACCAAACAACAAAAAGTTTTTCAGCGGTGGATTATCCCAACTCAGTAATGCTGGTGACATTTCTGAGGGTTTCAAAGCTTCCCTAAGTGGTTTCACTGCAATGTGGAACGCCATTCGGACTCGGCTATAAAAAGGAGGTCCCTTGTCATTGAGCTTAACATGCAATCGGGCAGCACTCAGTGATAACAGAGAAGTTCACCAATGTGGTATCACAATGGACTGAATAGTCTAAGTGAGCCTGATACATCGGGCTGCCACCTAACCTAACCTAACCTTCTATGTTTTGAATTTCAGGCAGATTGGATAAAAATTGCGGTGTCTAGAACCGAAGATTCCAATTCGCGGGATCATTTATATGGGGGCTATACCAAAATACACACCACACTTTTAGGCAAATCGGATAAAAATTGAGTTGTCTAGAAAACGGAGAAATAAAATCGGTAGACCAGTATATATGAGGAATATATTACAACATATACCAATCAAATAAAGTGGCTTTACCTAAATATAGACCGATACACACTATATTCGGTACACCTATTTGTTGACTCAAAATATCTCCACGTTATGAATTTCAATCAAATCGGATACAACTTGGAGTGTAGAAGTTAAATTGGGAGGGAGATCGGACTATATGGGGACTATATCAAAACATGGATCGATACACACCATATTTGGCACACTTAAAATACCTCCATATTTTCAAATCAAATAAAAATTTTGGTTTCGTGTTTGGCACACCTAACAGGTTGGCTGAGAAGTCCCCGGTCTAACAACGAAAAACACATTTTTTGTCAAAATTCGTTTATATACCCTCCACCATAAGATGGGGTGGGGGGTATATTAACTTTGTCATTCCGTTTGGAACACATCGAAATATTGCTCTAAGACTCCATAAAGTATATATATTCTGGGTCGTGGTGAAATTCTGAGTCGATCTGAGTCCGTCCATCCGTCCGTCCGTCTGTTTAAATCACGCTAACTTCCGAACGAAACAAGCTATCGACTTGAAACTTGGCACAAAAAGTTGTTATTGATGTAGGATGGTATTGCAAATGGGCCATATCGGTCCACTTTTACGTATAGCCCCCATATAAACGGATCCCCAAATTTGGCTTGCGAGGCCTCTAAGAGAAGCAAATTTCATCCGATCCGGCTGAAATTTAGTACATGGTGTTAGTATATGGTCTTTAAAAACCATGTAAAAATAGGTTCACATCGGTCCATAATTATATATAGATAGCCCTCATATAAACCGATCCCCCGATTTGGCTTGCGGAGCCTCTAAGGGAAGCAAATTTCATTCGATCCGGCTAAAATTTGGTGCATGGTGTTAGTATATGGTCTCTAACAACCATGTACAAATTGGTCCATATCGGTCCATAATTATATATAGCCCCCATATAAACCGAGATTTGACCTCCGGAGCCTCTTAGAAGGACAAGATTCATCTGATTCAGTTGAAATTTGGTACGTGATGTTAATATATGGCCTCAAACTCCCATGCAAAAATTGTTCGATATCGGTCCATAACTATATATAGGCCCCACATAAACCGATCCCCAGATTTGACCTGCGGAGCACCTTGGAAGAACAAAATTCTTCCCATTCGGTTAAAATTTGGTACGTGATGTTAGTATAGGGTATCCAACAACCATGCAGGATTTGGTTCCTATCAGCCCATAATAATATATAGCTCCCATATAAACCGATCCCCAGATTTGACCACCGGTGCCTTTTGGGGAAACAAAATTCATCCGATCAGGTTGAAACTTGGTATGTGGTGGTAGCATATGATATTTAACAACCATGTGAGTTGAAATTTGTGGATGACAGTCTTTCGTAGAAGTTTCTACGCAATCCACGGTGGAGGGTACATAAGATTCGGCCTGGCCGAACTTACCGCCCTATATACTTGTTATTATTCAACATAGTTCCCTTTAAGAGCGATACAACGATTATAACGACCTTCCAATTTTTTAATACCATTTTGGTAGTACTCCTTTTGAGGTCTGAGAACAAGAAAAAGTCGCTGGGGGCCAGATCTGGAGAATACGGTGGGTGGGGAAGCAATTCGAAGCCCAATTCATGAATTTTTGCCATCGTTCTCAATGACTTGTGGCACGGTGTGTTGTCTTGGTGGAACAACACTTTTTTCTTCTTCATATGGGGCCGTTTTGCCGCGATTTAGACCTTCAAACGCTCCAATAACTCCATATAATAGTCACTGTTGATGCTTTTTCCCTTCTCAAGATTATTGATAAAATTTATTCCATGCGCATCCCAAAAAAACAGAGGCCATTACTTTGCCAGCGGACTTTTGAGTCTTTCCACGCTTCGGAGACGGTTCACCGGTCGGTGTCCACTCAGCCGACTGTCGATTGGACTCAAGAGTGTAGTGATGGAGCCATGTTTCATCCATTGTCACATATCGACGGAAATACTCTGGTTTATTACGAGTTAACAACTGCAAACACCGCTCAGAATCATCAACACGTTGTTGTTTTTGGTCAAATGTGAGCTCGTGCGGCACCCATTTTGCACAGAGCCTCCGCATATCCAAATATTGACGAATGATATGACCAACACGTTCCTTTGATATCTTTAAGGCCTCTGCTATCTTGATCAACTTCACTTTACGGTCATTCAAAATCATTTTGTAAATTTTTTTTTTTTATGTTTTCGTCGGTAACCACCTCTTTCGGGCGTCCACTGCGTTCACCGTCCTCCATTTTTTTCACAATAACAAAAGTTGCTCCACAAAAGACCGGGACTTATCAGCCAACCTGTTAACAAACTTGTGGACCTATTGTAAAGGGTGGTTAAAATTTCAAGGGCCGATGTTGATTTTGAATAAAACACAAACTATTTAGGAAATTATTGTAATTATATTTTATTATGATATATTGGTATTACTCAATTATGTATGGAACCAAATATCGGCCAAATGGGCGCCGCGACCTCGGTGGCACACCTTCATTCGATGGTCCAAATTTTCGATGACGCTGAGGCATAATGGAGGTTCTATGCCGTTAATGTGCCAAATTATCTCATCCTTTAGCTCTTGAATTGTTGCTGGCTTATCGACGTTCACCTTTTCTTTCAAATAACCCCAAAGAAAAAAGTCCAACGGTGTCAAATCACATGATCTTGGCGGCCAATTGACATCGCCATTACGTGAGATAACATGGCCATTGATTTGTTGCGCAAAAGAGCCATTGTTTCGTTAGCTGTGTGGCAAGTGGCACCGTCCTGCTGAAACCACATATCGTCCACATCCATATCTTCCAATTCGGGCCATAAAAAGTTCGTTATCATCTCACGATAGCGAACACCATTCACAGTAACTGCCTGACCGGCCTCATTTTGGAAAAAATACGGCCCATTAACCGCACCAAACAGTCACTCTTTGTGGGTGCATTGGTTTTTCGACCATCACTCTTGGATTCTTATTCGCCCAAATGCGGAAATTCTGTTTATTGACGAATGCACTAAGGTGAAAATGTGCCCCATCACTGAAGATTATTTTCTTCGAAAATTGATCATCCACTGTTGCCATTTCTTGGAACCATTCTGCCCATTTACGACGTCCATGGTTCAAATTGAATAAGTCTGAAATAGAGAAATGTCAAAAAAAAAAAATCGGAAAAAAAATTTGGCGTTTAGGTGTGGTTCACATTCAACATCGTCCCTTACAATTTAGCAACCCTTTATATCCAGATTTCCGATTCCAAGCAAATTGCGATGTGTAGAAGTCCAAGAAATCAATTCGGGGAACCGGTTCATATGGAGCTATGTCAAACTGGATTTCGCTTCACTTCTCATATCATGTGATTCATCACTATGGACATGGACCTACCACAATTATCGGTCATAGAGGCCAAATCAAAATCCCCTTTTCTACACGATCTAATTCTAGCTCTACGATTGTCCATATTTCCTAGTAAAGAAAAATAAAATTCGTATTTTTTATATCATATTTTACAAACATTTATTTTATAGCAAAAAGCAATAATGTTTTTTTTTTAATATATTCCCCTCTAATTATTTGTTTTACGGCCATTTTCTTGTAGCTCCGTTTGGCTTTAACTGCCAGAAAGTAAATTGCAAATACCTTCTCTCCGTTCAACATTAACTGAAAAATTTTCGGCAGTTAAATTTCTAACTGGCATATGGAATATATAGGCAAGATGGCAGATATGCCCATAGTGCAACTTAAAAGTTCGTTAGCTAACGGAACACTAACGGAGCTTCATGAAAATGGGGGTTAATCGTTTTATATGTAAACTGGCATAGTATTGTTTTGTTTTGTTTTGTTTTTTTTTTCTCAGGATAATAACAACAATTTATTTCTCTTTATGTTGGTATTTAAAATTATCAAATAATTGCATTTGGATAGAAACAGAGATAACAAAAGGCCTGCTTTTTCACACAAAAATAAAAACAAAATCAAAATATTATAGAATAGTAATAGTCTTAGAGGCACATTACACATTACATTGAAATTTATAATATAATTATTAAGTAAAGTTGAAAAATTTCTTTACAAAATTTATTTTATATTTCTTGTTTATTTTCCTTGAGCTAACTACACAAGTAGAGATGTTATCATTTGTTTTGTTTTAGATAAATACCAAAGAACAAATTCAAATGCATTTACGAATAAAAACAGGATTCTTTCCGGGCAAATTTGGGTGTATTCTGTCATGCGCATTTTACGAAAATACAAAATACAGGATGCATTAATACAATACTCTTGTTAATAAGAATATTTCTCTTAGTTTTTGTTAGTGTGCTCTTTACAAAGTCCTGTTACTTCCAGTAGATTTTCCAATAACACAGTTTCAAATTTTACTCTCCTAGCCCATCAAATACCCCAACACCATAAGGCTTAAACAACTCTGAGAGTTTTTTTCCAATTGTAAAATTTGTCACAATTTCAGTTATTGCTAACTCTCTCCAAATTACTCTCGCTCTCTATGTGACTCTTAGGTGCTCATATTTTACATGGGATTATATCCACTAACATAATTGTCCCAAAGAAAAAATTATGACAAACAGAGAAGAAAATATGCTCTCTTTGTCTCGTTGTAATTTCTCTGAGAAGAATTTTTCTGTTTTACAAATTTTTCCACATTCCGCTAGGAGGCCAAGATGCTCGGGAAAAAATAGGAACACTATCGTCACATATAATATGCATATTTTCGTTAACACTTTGGCATATCCACACGTTCTTTGTATGTTTTAAGCTTACAAATAATTATGTTAATAATGACGCTTATGATGGCCGTATTACTGCAATGTTTGGCTATAACTGGCACTGTAGCCTTCTGTTCTGGCGCATTCAATGTTTGAGCACAAAGTTGAGGCTGTTGCTGGTACAACTGATGCCTGCTAGTGATACAAATGATGTTGCTGCTAGTGGTGTTGATGGCTATGGTGATGATGATGATAATGATGATGATGACGATGAGTAAAGAAATTCTCACACCGTTGACGATGATAATAACGATGTTGACGATGACAATGATTTTAAACGATGACGTTGCTCGTTTCGGGCCCGGTATTTTATGGTGAACATTTCATTTGGGTGTGTACGTATTTGTAGGTGTATATCGTGTGCTTGTGTGTATGCTACTATGCAAGTAGATGTTTGTAGCATGCTGGCATTGCTATACAGGAAATTCCTGTAAACTCGTAATACCCACATCCGCTTGCAATGTCTTAGGTCGAAGCATTATGCTTAAGCTTGGCTGATATCCTACGTATGGATATAATATTTAGCACGACAATATTATCAAGTCCTCACCACTAACACTACACCCCACCCATGAAATGCATTAATATTTCATTTTAATGACTTTCATAAAATATTATGATATTCATTACTTATTGTCGATTTGAAATTGCATTTTATCTTCCGGCAGTTATTGATTTGGATATTATGGAAACATAAAACCAGGTATGAAGATGAAGAACATATGTAATTTTAAACGAATAGTAGTAAAATGTCAATTAATGTCAAAACATAAGTATGGGTGCTTTTGCATTTCAGTGTAATGCCTCAAAAACATTTTGAGGAGTCATTTGTCATTGCATTGACAGTGAACTTCATATATACCACAGAATGCTGGCCCGTTTTAAGTTTAAATTTATGATTATTAATAATAAGGGTTTTTTTCAAAACAATGAAATCATGAATTTGTCATATATCAAATAGGAGTTCGAATTTTGCATTTAAGAGGAATATTCTTTATAAAATAAAAGAAATTAAATTTAATTTTCATGTGTGGGGGAAGTTCCCTTAATATTTAATATCAGATATATGTATTTTTTTCCAATATTCCGAAAAATTATTCTGTAGTTCTCTGAAAAAATCCAACAAAAAAAAAATAATTAACTTCATGTCGTTTGGCCTATACAAAGCACGCATTTTTTTTATTAAGAGGCCTTGTTTTCAAAAACAACAATCATTTTTTGAGATAAGTGATCAAATGTTTATTTCATAACAATGGGAATGGAATGCCGTGCATTCTAAAGAGTATTAGGCCACTTTAGTTTAAGCTTCCTGACTAAGAACACTAAGCGCTTTTAATTATACCCTGCGTCACACTGTGGAACAGGGTATTATAAGTGATTGCATATGTTTGCAACACTGGCAAAAATGCTCAGTGTGGGCTCTTGAGTCGATATAGCCATGTCCGTCTGTCCGTGAACACATTTTTGTAATCAAAGTCTAGGTCGCAGTTTTAGTCCAATTGACTTCAAATTTGGCAAAAGTATGTGTTTTGGCTCAGAATAGAACCCTATTGATTTTGGAAGAAATCGGTTCAGATTTAGATATAACTCCCATATATATTTCGCCCGATATGGACTTATATGGCCCCAGAAGCCAGAGTTTTACCCTAATTTGCTTAAAATTTTGCACAAGAAGAACAATTAGGACTATAGTCAAGTGTGCCAAATGTTATTGAAATCGGTTCAGATTTAGATATAGCTCCCATATATATCATATGGACTAATATGGTCCCATAAGCCAGAGTTTTACCCCAACTTAATTGAAATTTTTCACTAGGAGTAATATTAGTAGTGTAGTCAAGTGTGCCAAATTTGAAATCCCATATATATCGTTCGCCCGATTTACACACATATGACCACAGTAGTCAATTTTTTACTCCGATTTAATTGAAATTTTGCACAGGGAGTAGAATTAGCATTGTAGCTATGCGTGCTAAATTTGGTTGAAATTGGTTCAGATTTAGATATAGCTCCCATATATATATAGCTTTCGCTTCGACCGTGCTTGAACTTGTTGGCACCATAACAGAATGCCTTAGCATACTCAGCTGCAAACGCCATTGAACACAAAGCATCACAAATGTCCATGGAAGTGAAGATGGGATTTGAAACCCAGATATATTGATTCTTTTTTTTTATTGTTTGTCCTTTTTTACTTTACCGTGGACACTGGTTGCCATTCGAGCCAAAAATAACCTACCAACAACAATTTATCACAAAACAACCATACAAAAAATATAATTTGTCAAAATTTTTCTTTAATGAAACAAGTAAGGAAAGTCTAAAGTCGGGTGGAGCCGACTATATTATACCCTGCACCACTTTGTAGATCTAAATTTTCGATACCATTCACATCCGCCAAATGTGTTGGGTGCTATATATAAAGGTTTGTCCCAAATACATACATTTAAATATCACTCAATTTGGACAGAATTTGATAGACTTTTACAAAATCTATAGACTCAACATTTAAGTTGGCCAATGCACTAGGGTGGAACACAATTTTAGTAAAAAAATGTGGGAAACATTTAAATCTGAAGCAATTTTAAGGAAACTTCGCAAAAGTTTATTTATGATTTATCGCTCGATGTATTAGAAGTTTAGGAAAATTAGAGTCATATTTACAACTTTTCGACTAAGCAGTGGCGATTTAACAAGGAAAATGTTGGTATTTTGACCATTTTTGTCGAAATCAGAAAAACATATAAATGGGAGCTATATCTAAATCTGAACCGATGTCAATCAAATTTGGCACACATGACTATATTACTAGTTGTACTCCTGGTGCAAAATTTCAACCAAATTAGGCCAAAACTCTGGCCTCTAGGGCCATATAAGTCCATATCGGGCGATAAATATATATGGAAGCTATATCTAAATCTGAACCGATTTCAATCAAATTTGGCACACATGACTATACTACCAATTGTACTCCTTGTGCAAAATTTCAAGCTAATCGGGATAAAACTCTGGCTTCTGGGTCCATATAAGTGCATATCGGGCGAAAGATATATATGGGAGCTATATCTAAATCTGAATCGATTTCAACCAACTTTGGCACGCATAGCTAGAATGCTAAATCTACTCCCTGTGCAAAATTTCAACCAAATTGGGCCAAAAGTCTGGCTTTTAGGACCATATTAGTCCATATCGGGCGAAAGATATATATGGGAGCTATGTCTAAATTTGAACCGATTTTTATCAAATTTTGCATACTTGACTATACAACTAAGTGTTATGTTTGTACAAAATTTCAAGCAAATCGGTATAAAACTCTGTCTGCTGGGTCCATATTAGTGCATATCGGGCGAAAGATATATATGGGAGCTATATTTAAATCTGAACCGATTTCTTCCAAAATCAATAAGGTTCTATTCTGACCCAAATTAGGAACATGTGCCAAATTTGAAGGGGATTGGACTTAAATTGCGACCTAGACTTTGATCACAAAAATGTGTTCACAGACAGACGTACGGACAGGCGGACATGGTTATATCGACTCAGGGACCCACCCTGAGCATTATTGCCAAAGACACCAGGTGTCTATCTCGTCTCCTTCTGGGTGTTACAAACATATGCACTAACTTATAATACCCTGTTCCACAGTGTGGCGCAGGGTATAAAAATTGTCAACATTTTATTTCTTTAGAAAATTTTGTCAAAATTTTATTGTTATAGAAAATTTTCTCAAAATTTTAAATATTTCGAAAATTTTGTCAAAATTTTATTTCTATAGAAAATTTTGTCAACATTTTATTTTTATAGAACTTTTTTGTCAACATTTTATTTCTATAGAAAAATTTGTCAAAATTTTATTTCTATAGAAAATTTTGTCAAAATTTTGTTTCTATAGAAAGTTTTGTCAAGATTTTATTTCTATAGAAAATTTTGTCAAAATTTTATTTCTATCGGAAATTTTGTCAAAATTTTGTTTATATAGAAAATGTTGTTAACATTTTTTATTTTTATAGAATATTTTGTCAACATTTTAGTTATATTGATAATTTTATCAACATTTTATTTCTATAGTAAATTTTGTAAAAATTTTATTTCTATAGTGAATTTTGTCAAAATTTTATTTCTCTTGAAAATTTTGTCAAAATTTTATTTCTATAGAAATTTGATTTCAATAGAAAATTTCGTAAAACTTTTATTAAAATTTTATTCCTATAGACAGTTTTGTCAAAATTTCCATACAAAATCTGAATTAAATAGAAAATTTCGTTAACTTTTTATTAAAGTTTTATTTCTATAGACAGTTTTGTCAAAATTTTATTTCTATAAAAAATTTTGTCAAAATTTTATTTCTATAGAATATTTTGTCAAAAGTTTAGTTATAGTGAAAATTTTGTCAACATTTTATTTTTATAGAAAATTTTGTCAAAATTTTATTTCTTTAGAAAATATTGTTAAAATTTTATTTCAAGTAAAAAATTTTGTCAAAATTGTATTTCTATTGAAAATGTTATTTCTATAAAAATTTTTGTCAAAATTTCATTCCTATATAGTATATATTGTAAAAATTTTATTTCTATAGAAAATTTTGTCAAAATTGTATTTCTATTAAATATTGTCAAAATTTTATTTCTATTAAATATTGTCAAAATTTTATTTCTATAAAATCTTTTGTCAAAATTTTGTTTCTATAAAATCTTTTGTCAAACTTTTATTTCTTTAGAGATTTTTGTCAAAATTTAATTTCTATAGAAACTTTTTGTCAAACTTTTATTTCTTTAGAGATTTTTGTCAAAATTTAATTTCTATAGAAACTTTTTGTCAAAATTTTATTTCTATAGAATATTTTGTCAAAAATTTATTTCTACAGAAAATTTTGTCAAAATTTTATTTCTATAGAAAAGCCAGCTATCATGTAAAACCTTTTTTTTTTATGGAAGGTTCAAGTGTGGTTTACTTTTGGGTTTAGTGAACTGTCTGAATTTATTCTGATAATTGGTAGAAAGTTTTGCTGCAAGTAGAGGATGCTGACTTTTTGTCAAACTTTTATTTCTTTAGAGATTTTTGTCAAAATTTAATTTCTATAGAAACTTTTTGTCAAAATTTTATTTCTATAGAATATTTTGTCAAAAATTTATTTCTACAGAAAATTTTGTCAAAATTTTATTTCTATAGAAAAGCCAGCTATCATGTAAAACCTTTTTTTTTTTTTGGAAGGTTCAAGTGTGGTTTACTTTTGGGTTTAGTGAACTGTCTGAATTTATTCTGATAATTGGTAGAAAGTTTTGCTGCAAGTAAAGGATGCTGACGAGGAATGTGGTAATTCCGAAACGTGCGTCCATCCAACCATCTTGCAGTCTATAGGACTTTGTCAAAATAAATTTGACAAACATTCTTTTCCTCAGTGGGTTAAGCTACTCTTGTAGTTTAGTCAATGTATGGTTTTAAGCTGCAATAAAAAACAACAACAATGCTTAAAGAACAAAACCAACAATAACAAAACAAAACAAATGGAAAAACAAGAGGAGGCACCATGTGAATTCAAATCGATGATTTGACAGTGGCATAGGAAAAGAGATATGTTTGTTTCGAATTTATTTCGGCATAAGCCGGCTATCAATGTAATACCTTTTTTCGGAGGGTTCAAGTGTGGTTTTTGTTGGGTTTAATAAACTGCCTGAATTTATTCTGATAATTGATTCATAGTTTTGCTGCAAGTAGAGGATGCTGATGAGGAATGTGCCCAAATAAATTTGACAAACATTCTTTTCCTCTGTTGGTTAAGCTACACTTGTATTTTAGTCAATGTATGGTTTTAAGCTGCAATAAAAAACAACAACAATGCTTAAAGAACAAAACCAACGATAACAAAACAAAAAAAAATTATTTTAATAGAATATTTTGTAAAAATTTGATTTCTATAGAATATTTTGTCAAAATTTTATTTCTATGGAAATTTTTGTACAAATTTATTTCTATAGAAAATTTTGTCAAAATTTTAATTCTATAGAAATTTTTTTCAAAATTTTATTTCTATAGAAAATTTGATTTCAATAGAAAATTTCGTTAAACTTTTGTTTAGAAAATTGTTGTTGACAGTTTTGTCAAGATTTTATTTCAGTAGAAAATTTTTTCAAAATTTCTATAAAAAATTTTGTCAAAATCTCTATGTAAAATTTGTAAAGTACCTCTCAGTTGGAGAGGAATATTTGGCAAAATCTACCAAACATTGAGAATTCTTCTAATCTACCAAACAATAAAAAATCTACCATAAAAAATCTACCATTGTAGTTATCCCTATATTTACTTAAAAAATATATTTGTGCAGGTAGGTTAGGTAACGATTGATATGATGTGATACCACAAGTTGTGAACTTTTCTCTTAGCAATGAGATCTGCCCGCGTTTATATTTTAAAGTTTTGAAACACTCAGGAATGTCACCAGGATAAAGGTAGATTGGATAGTCCACCGCGGAAAAACTATGGTTGAAACTGGAACCAATAGGTTTTTGTGTGCAAGGCGGAGATGCTAACTTTTTTACCACGGTGATGTTTTGAATTGACGCTGAACATTATGTCTAAATTTTAAGTACGTATAATTTCAATAATCATTACAACTTTTTTCGTTTTAAGTTTTTGAGTCGAAAATTTTAAAACTTCATGGTGGGTTAATGGTTAAGTTATTTTTAACAATATAATTACTTTCATTGTAACATCGACCATCATAATTTTTTTTCAGTATTGTTCACTAATAAATTCCCGCTATGAATGTCTGCCTCCTTTATTGCCACCACAAATTGTCATAAACACAATCACCTGTTTGTTTCTTGCATAGATACCATTTAGTTGCATACATGTGGGCAAATAAAGGTTTGCAATTTCATACTAAAATTGTTGTGGTTACCATGGTAAACAGTGTTAGTGGTTATTTTCCATTTATGCGAACTGCAAAATTTTACTCATAATTTATAAAACGTATTTTTGTCAAGTATTTTTTAATTGGTTGCTATCTGTCCCGTCATACATACAATTGGTGTCCATGACCAAGGGATAAGTATAGTACAAATACAGCAATAGTGTGTATAGCTGATGATATGGAAAAATAATTTAAATTATCTTTAATTTCGTACATCGATTCATTCATTCAATTTTAATGAAATCGATGTTTGCCTAAGTTATGTATGTATGGTTTGATTTTACATGTGTGTATGTGGCATTACATTTCATCATGGAGATGTATGAGTCCATATAAATATATGAAAGGGAAAATACAATAATTTTATACAGACATATGAATGTTTTGTATTACAAATTCGTTTGTGTTCCTGATTGTGACATTAAAATTCATGGAAAAATTTATTGCGATTTTTTTTGTAATATGAATTTTTATTACAATGAAATATTTCCTAAAATAAGACCAATCTCAGTTACATGTAAACAATTTAAAAGCAATTTGACAAAAGAAATTAATAACGTTTCCAATGTCAATGACTATACGTGGGTGTGAGATATAGAGGCCTGAAATTAAAGGTCATGTGTAAATAATTTATAAAAGTTTTTGTACAAATAGGAGAGATGATGAATTTCGGCCTGTCGGATGCTAATATACTTTATTCTAATTTTTTTATACCCTCCACAATAGTATGATAACGGGGGTATAGAAATTTGTTCTACGAAATATTGATATCGGAGCGATCTTTTTTTATATCTAAAAGCAAAAAATTTCGGGAGCAACATCAAATTTTAGAATCAGTTTAGATTTGTTTGAATTAGCAAATTTTGGAACGAATGAACGACAAAACCGTCACACGATTCACATAAGTGGTTCGGCTGTATTTCGACCTATAACCAGCGAACTATAATTTTGAAATTATCAACACTTTGGTATTTTTTAGTGTCAACCTTACTCTCCCAAATTCTTCCGATGCAAAAGTCCAACGGATTGAGATCCGGAGATTTTGGTGGTCATCTCGCCAAGTCCTGTTGGAATGATCATGGCCAGTTTGTTTATCTAGAGCTTCACTGATATCTTTAGGACATTTTCTCGACAATATTCCGGAACGACCATGAGGCGTTCGAATTCTGTTGGCATATCGAAGATGTAAATTTTCAGCTGTCCCCTTTGGTAAAAAAACACGAGGATTTTGTTTATCACATTTAAATTTAGAATAGCTTCTCATAGGAGAAAACCAAATTCGGTAACTGACCACTTTCGTTAAGGCCTATTAACTCCTTGGCACTTTTCAACCTTTCAGACTTGTTTTCTGCATCTTTGAAAAAAGTTCAAGGGCTTCTTTGAAACTTCAAAGTCTTTAGTCAAAGTTTATTTTTATACCCTAAACCACATAGTGGTCAGGGTATAATTAGTTTGATCTGCCAAAAAATGTGCCTACCAGAAATATTGATTTTAGACCCCATAAAATATATACCGATCGACTCAGAATCACCTCCTAAGACGATCTAGCGCTTGGTGTCCGTCTGTCCATGTATTTGTAGTTCACAGGATTCCGGTCGCAATTATTAACCGATTTTGATGAAATTTTGTATAGGGAGTTTTTTGGGCACAAGGACGAACACTATTGAATTTGGAAATCGGATCAAATTTAGATATAGCTCCCATATAACAGGTTGGCTGATAAGTCCCCGGTCTAACAAAGAAAAACAAATTTTTTTTGTCAAAATTCGATTTTATTATTCAACATAGTTCCCTTCAAGAGCGATACAACGATTATAACGACCTTCCAATTTTTTGATACCATTTTGGTAGTACTCTTTCGGTTTTGCCTCAAAATAGGCCTCAGTTTCGGCGATCACCTATTTATTGCAGCCAAATTTTTTCCCTGCGCGCAGCCTTTTGAGGTCGGAGAACAAGAAAAATCGCTGGGGGCGAGATCTGGAGAATATGGTGGGTGAGGAAGCAATTCGAAGCCCAATTCATGAATTTTTGCCATCGTTCTCAATGATTTGTGTCATGGTGCGTTGTCTTGGTGCAACAACATTTTTTTCTTCTTCATATGGGGCCGTTTTGCTGCGATTTCGACCTTCACACGCTCCAATAATGCCATATAATAGTCACTGTTGATGGTTTTTCCCTTCTCAAGATAATCGATAGAAATTATTCCATGCGCATCTCAAAAAACAGAGGTCATTAGTTTGCCAGCGGACTTTTGAGTCTTTCCATGCTTCGGAGACGGTTCACCGGTCGCTGTCCACTCAGCCGACTGTCGATTAGACTCAGGAGTATAGTGATGGAGCCATGTTTCATCCATTCTCACATATCGACTGAAAAACTCGGGTGTATTACGAGTTAACAGCTGCAAACACCGCTCAGAATCATCAACACGTTGTTGTTTTTGGTCAAATGTGAGCTCGCGCGGCACCCATTTTGCACAGAGCTTCCGCATATCCAAATATTGATGAATGATATGACCAACACGTTCCTTTGATATCTTTAATGCCTCTGCTATCTCAATCAACTTCATTATACGGTCATTCAAAATCATTTTGTGGATTTTTTATATTTTCGTCGGTAACAACCTCTTTCGGGCGTCCTCTGCGTTCACCGTTCTCCGTGCTCATTTCACGACGCTGGACTTATCAGCATCCTTGCTCGAGTCTTTGCGTGGCTTCAGTAGTGGAATCACGCTACCCATGTTTCAGACTCCAAGGATAAGCTGAGAAATCTGGTCAAGTACTCAACTCTTAGTATTCACAGATGCTTCAACATTAGCATAGAAATTCCGTCGGAAGGCAACGCCTTGGAGGGCTTTGCGCTGTTGATGATATTCGTATATTCGGCTGGGGTAAATTGTCCTATACCGAAGGCTCGGAGACCACGAATGCGACGAAGGACATTTGTTAAGAACCTTTGTAGCTTTAAATCTAGGATCGATAAAATTGAGATTAGGATACATATCTCATTGATCGAATTTCCATTCACTTTTTGCGATATATTAATAAAGTCCCACATGTACAGCCAAAAGTTTAAAAATCCAAATTGTAACAGATACTTCCAAGTAAAAAATTGTTTCCTAATGCCAAAATCCCCAAAATAAATCTTAGCCTATATTTGAAGCGTTCTTATCATAAAACTAAAGATTCTATATTTCAGTTATTTAATTTAAGGACGATTTTCTTAAATCAAAAATGTTTTTATTTTACTTAAAAAAATGAGCCTTACTTTAAAGACATACAAAATTAAAGGAGGGCGCAAATATTCAAAATTTGTGTACAAAATTTAATTTAAAACAAGTAAGTAAAGTAGAAAGTCGGGCGGGGCCGACTATATCGTACCCTAAACCACCATTACAGAATTAGTAATCATAAGCATTTGTGGGGTAACATATAGGTCTGGGAGATAAACCGCAGTTGCATATTTAAGAAAATTAAGGGGTACAAGTCTATGGGTGTTTTGTGTCAATCTGACTATAGCTCATAGTCAATGTTGCCAAGGAAAATGTTCGGTTTACTCTACAAGGCCAAAAACAGTTCCCTACTTTCCTATACATTCCCAAACAATTTTCCCTACTATATTTTTCGTTAAATTTAAAAAATTGTACAAAACAAAAATGGTTCTAAATACTTAAAACATGAATATGCAACGTATATAACTTAGAATATAAATTTGTATTACCACCACGGTTGCCACAGTTGGTAGAATTCTACCCAAATTAGTAATCTTTTTTGTTAAATCTCTGTAAAAATAAAATTTTGGAAAAAGTTTCTATAAACAAATTTTTGTGAGAAATTTTTCTATAGAAATAAAATTTTGACAATAAATTCTATAGAAATAAAATTTTGAGAAAAAATTCCACAGAAATAAAATTTTGAGAAAATTTTTTATAGAAATAATATTTTGAAAAAAAATTCTATAGAAATACAATTTTGACAAAATGCTCTATAGAAATAAAATGTTGACGAAATGTTCTACAGAAATAAAGTTTACCACACATTGTTAAAGATCAAGCCTTGTCGGCTTCTAATTTCCTCCTCTAGAGCCACCAAAATGTAAAAATTATTACAAATTGTGTTGAGTGAAGATGTCCTACATTGTGGCCCTACGTCCCTACAAGACGCTAAATATTAGAAAAACCCTACAATGATTATAAACTTTTTTTTTAAATTAAAATTTCATTATTTTAAATTATTTAGGATCTAAGAAATGGTAATTATACAATCATTATTTTTTGTTTATTCGATTTTAACCGTCATGAGAACATCAATGTATGGCTTTAAGGAAAATCACAATTTCGAGCATATAACACCTTTTATAATTTAATCCTATTGTGTGTCTGTGAAATCCTATCTATTGTCTGTAAATGAATAACATTTTATTCATTTCTCTTGTCAATATAAATTCAATTAAATCAAAATTTGAAAGCAAATATGTGATACCAAATATAAGCAACTATAAGACACAAGATTCCCAAAAATGTTTTGTGTAAACATTAAGATTTTCATATGATGCTATCGAGACTAGACTTCAAATGGCATCACTCAGACATCAATATTGTATTCCATGAAACACTTTTTGAATGCGATGGATTGTCGAAGAGCATATATGATATTCCAAGGGTTTTAGATAAAATTCCAAAAATGTGTTTTATTGATTTTATTGCAGGAGTTTTTATACCCACCACTATAGAATGGTGATGGGGGTATAATAAGTTTGTCATTCCAATTTCCGACTATATAAAGTATATATATTCTTGATCAGGGAGAAATTCTAAGACAATATAAGCATGTCCGTCTGTCTGTTGTAATCGGGCTACAGTCTTCACTAATAGAGCTATCGTCCTGAAATTTAGCACAGAATCGTCTTTTGTCTGCACGCAGGGCATGTTCGAAGATGGCTTATAGCGGTGAAGGTTTTGATATAGCTCCCATATAAACCGATCACACAATTTGGGGCCTTGAGCTTATAGAAACCGTGGTGTTTATCCAATTTGCTTGAAATTGAAAATCTAGAGGTATTCTAGGACCATAAAGAGGTGTGCCAAAATGGTGAGTATCGGACCATGTTTTGATATAGCCCCCATATAGACCGATCTCCCGATTTTATTTCTTGAGTTTCTATAATCCGTAGATTTTATCCAATTTGCCTGAAATTTGAAATCTAAAGGTAATTTGGGACCATAAAGAGGTGTGAAGAAAATGATGGGTATCGGTCCATGTTTTGGTATAGCCCCCATATAGATCGATCTCCCAATTTTATTTCTTGGGCTTCTAGAATCCGTAGTTTTTATCCAATTTTCACCATTCAATTTTGATCGTTGATTGGTCGGAAGCTATAGCAAAAACTCCACTGAGATGGGACATCTCTTCTTACATGGTGTTTAGAGTCTCAAAGAAAATTATATTCCTCCAATTTTGATCGTAGAGAAAGATCGTGGACCGAACTAAGATCTTTCTCTACACTCAAAAAAAAGTGAACTCTCTATTTCACTAAAGCCAATCTACCTTTATTTTAGTTCATAGAAATATTATGTTTGGAGAAAGTTTTCTTTACTCTAATACTTGTTTGTGTTCGTTAGTTAAATTAACTAAACCCGAGGAAAAAAATATACTCAAATGAAGCATAAAGATTAACTAAATTCGTGTCTTCCACAAAATAGTTCAGAATTTCTTTAAATTTGTAAATTTTACCAAAAGTGCGTCCATCGTGAACTTCGTATGTCACTAAAGACATTCTTGCAATTTTGAACTCCAAGTTTTTTCTTCAAACTACAAAATTTTCTTTAACAAGTGAAAAAACTTAGTTATGTCTAATAAATTTTCTTGTATTTGTCGAAAAATATTTACTTATTTTTATGACATCGGCGTGATGCCAACGTTTGTAATACTGTTTAGTTAAAATTTTCTACATATATTCAAAATTTTCTAAAATTAACCGAAAGTTTTCTTCCTGGTGGGTTCACTGTTTTTTCAGTGTACGATCAAAATTGAGGAATCTAATATAGAGTGAACCTATAATGTCTACCAAATAGGAACATGAACATAATAGGTCAATTATTCGATCTTTCTCTAGTCATAGCTACTTGTGGTTTTCGAGCCAAATAGAAAGCAATCACGCTTCAAAAGTTCAAGCAAAAAATGTATTTTGCTATCAACAAAGTAGTTAAAAGCATTCGGACGCAGGCGACGACTGCTGTCGACAGGAGCACTTCATATAATGGGGTGATAATAGCATTTCTCTTTCTATTTATTATACCTTCCACCATAGAATGAACAACCATGCAAAAATTGGTCCACATCGGTCCATAATTATATATAGCCCCCATATAAACCGATCCCCCGATTTGGCTTGCCGAGCCTCTAAGAGGAGCAAATTTCATCCGCTCCGTCTGAAATTTGGTACATGGTGTCAACATATGATCTCTAACAACCATGCAAAAATTGGTCCACATCGATTCATAATTATATATAGCCCCCATATAAACCGATCCCCAGATTTTGCTTGCGGAGCCTCTAAGAGAAGCAAATTTCATCCGATCCTGTTGAAATTAGGTACATGGTGTCAGCATATGATCTCTAATAACCATACAAAAATTTGTCCACATCGGTATATAAGCATATATAGCCCCCATATAAACCGATCATCAGATTTGACCTCCGGAGCCTCTAAGAGAACAAATTTCATCCGATCCGGCTGAAATTTGGTACACGGTGTTAATATAAGGTCTCTAACAACCATGCAAAAATTTTTCGAAATCGGTCCATTATTATTTATAGCCCCCATATGAACCGATCCCCAGATTTGACCTCCGGAGCCCCTTGGAAGAGCAAAATTCATCCGATTCGATTGAAATTTGGTACGTGATGTTAGTATATGATATTTAACAACCATGCAGAAAGTGGTCCATATCAGTCCATAATCATATATAGCCCCCATATAAACCGATCCCAAAATTTGGTTTTGGAGCCACTTGGAGGAGCAAATTTCATCCGAGTCAGTTGAAATTTGGTACATTGTGCTAGTATATGGTCGTTAACAACCATGGACCTAGTTAGTCCATATCGGTATATAGTTACCCAGCAAAAAAAGCGTCGCCAAAAAAGTAATGAAAATGTTCTTTTTGGATCCGGAAGTGGTGCAAAATTGACGCAGAAGCGATGAATTTAACATGGGCTTGTCACAGGACGGAAGTCCTCCATTTCAACAGCCGATGCACTGAATTTCCATCACTTCTTTAGGTGTGATCCGAATTCAATGTTTTGGATGTAAATTAAAAAAATTTTGTGATATTTTGTCAAATAAATAATTTTTTTTAATTTTTAATGGATTCAAACGCTTGTCGGAAACGTTTGACCTCAAATATTTTCAAAAATTCACAATTTTTTCAGATTAGCATTTTTTTCGACAAAATTGAAATGATTTTTACCATTTTATTAATTCTTACAATGTTTTTAACCTCTTTGAAACAAAAAATTTTAAATTACACATTAAAAGTATGAAAACACCAAGTTACAAAAAATTGAATTAAAAGAACTTCCTGGGTACCTAAAATAAAGAACATCATTGGGAGTGCATCTTCTGGAAGTGCTTTTAAAGTTGTGCCTTTGGAAGAACTTCCAAAGTTTTTTGCTGGGTATAAATAGATCCTAAATAAATAAACAGATAATAGATCCTAAATCACACAAATATTGGTCAATATCAAGTTCATAATTGTATATAGCCCCTGGCTCTCTACGTACCGTGCAAAAGTCCATATCGATTAGTAATTATTTGTAGACTTACCTATACATACGTTTTTTGTCTAATACATTTATACCACGTATGGACTAACTCACAATTTAGAAAACGATGTTAAGAAGTTTTAAGATAAGAAGTTTTAAGATTGTGGATGACAGTCTTTCGTAGAAGCTTCTACGCAATCCATGGTGGAGGGTACATAAGGATCGCCCTGGCCGTACTTACGGCCGTATATACTTGTTTATTTTATCTCGACTGAAGGTGGAGTTTGTCCGCTAATTCTAGAACATGAACGTTATAGGTCGATGATTCGATGTTTTGAAATCAAAGGCTATTGATTGATTTCTTCGGATATTAAGGGTAACCGGGAGACCGCTTCAAAGCAATGTTTAAATGTTCAGCCTTTAGTTTACTCCCGGTGAAGCGTTGTCTTGAGATGATCAATACTTCGTTAGGTTTTCCATACCTTTTTACTTTCAAAAATGTCTCAAGAGCAAAAGTCCAAAGGATTAAGATCCGGAGATTTCGGTGTCCATTGTGCAATTAAGCCATTCTTGGTTGACGAATGTCTAGGGCCGGGGCTTTAGTAATGAGTTTAGCCAATTTCCCCGATTATATTCTGCATTTAGTTTGACACCACGGTCGATTAATACGATCGTGGAACACCAATTGGCCAATACGGGCACTTGAGTTCAGAGGTGTACATTTTCAGCTGACTTCTTTAGCAAGAAAACACAATCCTTCTTTTTACAAACTGCTCAATTTGGAATTGCTTATGATTGGAGAAAAGCAAATTCGATAATTGTTAATTTTGGCCATGCACTTTTTAGAACTTCAGTGGTTTTAGTCCAAGCTCATTTTTTAATATATGTTACATTCGTTCTCGCTATATGTTCATCATCAATTTTTCTACCATTGCGGCATAGATTTTTTTTATCAAATATGATCATCACTTTTGGGTTATTTCTGGTGTTGCTATAATTGGTTTTTCGTCCCCTTTTTGAACATGATGCAACATTACCAGTATTATGGCAATGAGCAGTAATGCAAGAAACCAAAATTTATTCACATTAAAACGCTGGAGGATTCTAGGCTTAGCCACTTTTGATTTTCCAGCCAAATATAAAGCAATCACGCTTCAAAAGTCAATCAAAAAATTATTTTGTTATCAACAAAATAGTTAAAAGCATTCGGACGCAGGTGACGACTGCTGTCAACATGATCATTTCATATAATAGGGTGATAATAGCATTTTTTTCCTATTTATATTATATTCCTCTCTAACAACGATATACTCCGATATGTTTTGGAATTACAACCCACTTCATTATCATTTGAATTTAATCAATACCCTAACCGTAAAACTAAAAGTTTTTCAGTGTAGCGAACAATACAAAATAAATTGCCCTTAATTATGCCCAATGATACTTCACTCTTTATGGCATTTTTGTAACATTTACTCGATGTCCTTGCGACTAGGAAATAATTTAAAATTTTTATATCTTGCATTGTCACGATATCTGCATAAAAATTCAAAACTATTAAATATACAAAAAAAATTCAATGGAATTTACAAAAACATGGTATATTCCATAGTTCTAGGGCATATATGTAACTATGGAATATTGCAACAAATAAAGAAACCAAACAAATGTGAGCCGGAATACGAATGTGCAAAACGTGGGCAACATTTTGTCGAAGAATAAAATTTAAAATTCAGCAGTGTTTTCGCATTTTTTCCCTGCAGTTTTGCTTTTATCTTTGCTCAATATTGTTTATGTGTGCGTGTGAGTGTGTGAATTGATAAGCAAGCAAGGCATGCATTCATGTGTATTAGTAAGGTGGGGATTATGTGTGGGTGTGTGTGTGAGTGTGCAAAGCTGTATATAGCACAATAGTTCATCCGTTTCCTTTGGAAGCAGTTACTCTCCCTGCCTCTAGTTTGAAGAGATTCCACTACACTTGCATTTCCAATATACGAAATTCGTCTTTGGATTTTTATGAAATATTTATTGATTTCACTGATTTTTGAGATATTTTTTGTTTTTGATTATATCAACCAATATGACATTGGATAGGAACAATCTTTGGTCGGAATTGATTGAAATTTTTGAACAAAAAACAAATCAAAGTATTCAAGACCGTAGATAACGCCGGGAGTTTACAAAATGATGGATAAATATTGGAATAGTAATCGAGACATAGCAAAAGCAATGAATGAGTGATAGAATCATTCAACCTATTTATGGTATAGGACACCATTTATGGAAAGGCCGGTTTCTACTTTTTCTACATTCATTTATTAAAAAAGAAAAAAAAAAACGACGTTATACAGTCATTAAATTAATTACTTTAAAATGAATGATTCTTTATTTATGTACTATAGTCTAAACTTAAATAAAAGATGATATTTTACAAAGGGGATGTTGCAGCCAGCTACAAAACGGGGGATAAATTAAAACGTATGGGACATAACAATGGCATACGCATACAATAGGTGATGAGAAATAAAACAACAAAATATTCCCTATTTGTTTCAGTACAAATAATCTTGGTTTGGTAAACAACAAAACCTCATACAAAAGACTATATGCATATTTAATTTTATTGCACTTTATTATTTCTATTATGGTTTTTTTATTATTTATGAACAAAAGCATTTTTTGTTGTTATTGAATGGAAGCACTTTTTTCACGACCACCTCTACAAGGTTTTCCTATTATATTTTATTCTATGGGTATTTACTTCATAAATATTATTACATGGTTGTTTTTTATTGAAGCGTAAATATAGAAATGTATTTAGTGCGGAACACAAACAAAAATAATTTAGACTTAAAGAAAATAAATTATAGGACTTTTTAAATATTAATTTAAAATAAGGTGAAACTATAGGTAAAGATTAAAAATCATTTGATAATTACTATGGAGAAAATTGATATGAAGTAAGGCATAGAAACTTATTTAACCCTAGACAGTCATCATTCGTCAAAATGACGACACGTAATTTCAATTTCGATTTAAAATGCATTTTAGTCTATTGGGAAATGGTAAATTTAAGTTATACTAATTCGACCGTTTTATGAATTTTTGTGTTATACTACTTAAAACCAAATTGAATAAGAAAATAAATTCAAGTTTGGTTCACTTTTTCGCTCACGATGAAAATTATAGTGTCTTGAAATGAGCCGTAGTCAAAATGACGAAGGATGACGTTAATGTACAAAAAATAAGGATGACTGTACAGGGTTAAATATTTTTTATCTTTTATTCACAGGTAACCTGAATGAAATTTCCTTCGAACGATGACCAGTGGTGTGTATGAGTGTGCTGTGCCCAACATTATGCACAATAGTCATACGCACTGTTGTACGTAAAGCAATATTAGGGTACTATAGCCAGTGTTCCTGTAAGAAATCTCTATTTATGATTCAGTTTAGATTAAAACACGAATACACCTACGAATGAAGAAATTGTGTGCAAATGGTAAAAATAAAATTAAGAAAGGATTTTTCCAAAAAAAAAAAATAATTGAAAATTTTAAAGTGATACGAAAGAATGGAAAACTATTAAAAAAATGCAATTAAAATTGTCATCCCAGCCGGATTCTAGTTATACCCTCCACCATAGGATGGGGGTATATTAACTTTGTCATTCCGTTTGTAACACATCGAACTATTGCCCTAAGACCCCATATAGTATATATATTCTGTGTCGTGGTGAAATCCTGAGTCGATCTGAGCATGTCCGTCCGTCCGTCTGTTGAAATCACGCTAACTTCCGAACGAAACAAGCTATCGACTTGAAACTTGGCACAAGTAGTTGTTGTTGATGTAGGTCGGATGGTATTGCAAATGGGCCATATCGGTCCACTTTTACGTATAGCCCCCATATAAATGGACCCCCAAATTTGGATTGCGATTGCTCTAAGAGAAGAAAATTTCATCCGATCCGGCTGAAATTTGGTACATAATGTAAGTATATGGTCTCTAACAACCATGCAAAAATTGGTCCATATCGGTCCATAATTATATATAGCCCCCATATAAACCGATCCCCCGATTTGGCTTGCGGAGCCTCTAAGAGAAGCAAATTTCATCTGATCCGGCTGAAATTTGGTACGTAGTGTTAGTACATGGTCTCTAACAAACGTGCAAAAATTGGTCTACATCGGTCTATAATTATATATAGCCCCCATACAAACCGATCCCCAGATTTGGCTTGCGGAGCCTCTAAGAGAAGCAAATTTCAACCGATCCGGCTGAAATTTGGTACATAGTGTTAGTACATGGTCTCTAGCAAACGTGCAAAAATTGGTCCACATCGGTCCATAATTATATATAGCCCCCATATAAACCGATCCCCAAATTTGGCTTGCGATTGCTCTAAGAGAAGAAAATTTCATCCGATCCGGCTGAAATTTGGTACATAATGTAAGTATATGGTCTCTAACAACCATGCAAAAATTGGTCCATATCGGTCCATAATTATATATAGCCCCCATATAAACCGTTCCCCAGATTTGATCTCCGGAGCCTCTTGGAGGAGCAAAATTCATCCGATCCGGTTGAAATTTGCAACGTGGTGTTAGTATAAGGCCGCTAATAACCATGCCAAAATTGGTCCATATTGGTATATAGAAAATTTTGTCAAAATTTTATTTCTATAGAAAATTTTGCCAAATTTGGAAAATTTTTTTTCCAAATTTGGAAAATTTTTTTTCCAAATTTTATTTCTATAGAAAATTTTGACAAAATTTTATTTTGTCAAAATTTTATTTCTATAGAAACTTTAAACTTAATTATATACGTATTTAATCGGCCTTTTTTAGTTTAATATATACCACGTTTGGACTATGTGGTATATATTACGGTGTTAGGAAGTTTTAAGATACCTTGCCATTGGCTTCAGTAGAAGTTTCTACGCAATCCATGGTGGAGGGTACATAAGCTTTGGCCTGGCCGAACTTACGGCCATAAATATTTGTTTTGTTTAATATATACCCCGTATAGACTAAGTTACAATTTAGAAGGCGGTGGTAAGAAATTTTAAGATACCTTGCTATCGGCAGGTGTTACCGCAACCCAATTAATTCGATCGTGGACGACAGTCTTTAGTAGAAGCTTATACGCAATCCATGGTGGAGTGTACATAAGATTCGGCCTGGCCGAACTTAATGCCGTATATACTTATTATATTTTTATTTTATAAGAACTTACGGCAGACTGTTTTCAGCAGCTCCCAAGATATAATTGCATCTAAAGAATTGTTCTTATTAAGTGCTCAGCAGCTTGAATATTTCGCTTGAGTCGTTTAATAGTTTCTTTTAGTCCTTACTTCGAATTTTATTCATCAACAAATTCTTAGATTCGACCAGCTCCTTGCAGGAAGTTCAAAATACACACGATTAAATTCAAAGATTTCTAGGAAATGTTTCGCTCCTCTCAGATCTGGCTTTTTTATTACGACTGCTTTGTTGCTTTCTTATATAACGGGTGGTTAAATTGTAAGGGCCGATGTTGAATGTGAACCACACCTAAACGCCAAGTTTTTTCCGAATTTTATTTGACATTTCTCTATTTCAGACTTACTTAATTTGAACCATCGAGAGATACACAATCCAACAACGTGTTAAATGGTTCCAAGAAATGGCAACAGTGGATGATAAATTTTCGAAGAAAATCATCTTCAGTGATGAGCCACATTTTCACCTCGTCAATAAACAGAATTGCCGCATTTGGGGGAATGAGAATCCAAGAGTGATTATCGAAAAATCAATGCACCCACAAAGAGTGACTGTTTGGTGCGGTTTATGGGCTGGCGGCATCATCGGGACGTATTTTTTCCAAAAGGAGGCCGGTCAGGCAGTTACTGTGAATTCGTGAGATGATAACGAACTCTTTATGGCCCGAATTGGAAGATATGGATGTGGACGATATGTGGTTTAAGCAGGACGGTGCCACTTGCCACACAGCTAACGAAACAATGGCTCTTTTGCGCAATAAATTCAATGGTCGTGTTATCTCACGTAATGGCGATGTCAATTGGTCGCAAAGATCATGTGACTTGACACCGTTGGACTTTTTTCTTTGGGGTTATTTGAAAGAAAAGTTGTACGTCGATAAGCCAGCAACAATTCAAGAGCTAAAGGATGAGATAATTCGGCACATTAACGGCATAGAACCTCCATTATGCCTCAGCGTCATCGAAAATTTGGACCATCGGATGAAGGTGTGCCACCGAGGTCGCGGCGCCCATTTGGCCGATATTTTATTCCATACATAATTGAGTAATACCAATATATCATAATAAACAAAAATTACAATAATTTCCTAAATAGTTTGTGTTTTATTCAAAATCAACATCGGCCTCTGAAATTTTAACCACCCTTTATAATAGATTTCTAATTTGATTTTTAAGCGGTTTTTCTTGAATCTTGACAACGCCCGAAGCTGGCAGGATCGCCAATTGTAGTGGCAGGATACCAAATTAAACAAAAATCGGTTTCTAACTTTTTTTATAAAATTATATTTTCGATAAGAGTAAAGGAAAAATAACGAGTGAATGTATGGTATATTTTTTTGTGTTTTTACAAACTTCAAATCTATCATGTGTTCTGTGTTATAACATTTTTATACCCTCCACCATAGGATGGGGGCTATATTAGCTTTGCCATTCCGTTTGTAACACATCGAAATATTGCTCTAAGACCCCGTAAAGTATATATATTCTGGGTCGTGGTGGAATTCTGAGTCGATCTGAGCATGTCCGTCCGTCCGTCCGTCTGTTGAAACCAAACTAACTTACGAACGAAATAAGCTATCGACTTGAAACTTGGCACAAGTAGTTGTTATTGATGTAGGTCCACTTTTACGTATAGCCCCCATATAAACGGACCCCCAGATTTGGATTTCGGAGCCTATAAGAGTAGCATATTTCATCCGATGCGGCTGAAATTTGGTACATGGTGTAATTATATGGTCACTAACAACCACGCAAGAATTGGTCCATATCGGTCCATAATTATATATAGTCCCCATATAAATCGATCCCCAGATTTGGCTTGCGGAGCCTATAAGAATAGCATATTTCCTCCGATCCAGCTGAAATTTGGTACATGGTGTAAGTATATGGTCTCCAACAACCATGCAAAAATTGGTCCATATTGATCAATAATTATATATAGCCCCCATATAACCCGTTCCCCAAATTCGGCCTCCGGAGCCTCTTAGAGGAGCAAAATTCATCCGATCTGGTTGAAATTTGGTACGTGGTGTTAGTATATGGTATCTAACAACCATGCCAAAATTGGTCTATATCGCTGCATAATAATATATAGCCCCCATTAACACCATTCCCCAGATTTTATCTCCGGAGCCTTTTGGAGGAGCAAAATTCATCCGGTTCTTTTTTACTACCAAAATTTTATTTTTATAGAAAATTTTGTCAAAATTTTATTTCTATAGAAAATTTTGTCAACATTTTATTACCATAGAAAATTTTTTCAAAATTTTGTTTCTATAGAAAATGTTGTCAAAATTTTATTGCCATAGAAAATGTTGTCAAAATGTTATTTCCATAGAAAATTTTGTTAAAATTTTATTTCTATAGAAAATTTTTTCCAAATTTTACTTCTATAAAAATGTTGTCAACATTTTATTTTGTTAAAATTTAATTTCTATAGAAAATTTTGTTTAATATATACCACGTAAAAACTGTAGACTTAAAATTTCAGTCGGCTAATCCCCTGTGGTGGAACACAATGTAAGTTAAAAAGGTAGGGGAAACATTTAAATCTTGAACAATTTTTAGGCAACTTCGCAAGAGTGTATTTTTGATTTATCGGTCGATAGCTATGTATTAGAAGTATAGGAAAGTTTAAGTCATTTTTAAAAGTTACAAAGGTAAATGTTGGTATACGAGGGCGGTTCGGAAACTTCTTCTTATTTTTATTTTTGAATATAATTTCCTGAAACTTCAATACAATTAAGCCAACGCTTTTCTAGCGGATCTATTCATTGATTAAAATAGTTTTCCTTAAGGTGTTCAAAATAGTGGTTTACAACTGTAATTGCACCTTCATTTGAGGTAAAACGCTTGTCGGCGTTTTTAGCGTTTAGATTTGGGAACAAGTAAAAGTCACTGGGAGCTAAATCAGGAGAATAAGGAGGGTGGGTGGTCAAGCAACTCGTACTTTAATTCGTTGATTTTAGCCATTGTTAAAACACTTTTGTGCGCTGGTGCGTTGTCTTGATGAAAAATAATTTTTTTTGTGTTGTAAGCCAGGACGTTTTTCTCCAATTTGTACATTTAATTGATCCAAAAGTTTGCAATAGTACTCTGAATTTATTGTTTTACCCTCTTGCAGATAGTCGATCAATAAATTACCTTTGAAGTTCCAAAAAAGAGTTGCCATAACCCTACCAGCCGATTTAAGTGCTTTTGCCTTCTTTGGGGCACTTCCTCCAGCTTCAGTCCATTGCTTGGGTTGTTCTTTTGTCTCTGAAGTATAGTGGTGGATCCATGTCTCATCAACTGTTATGAAACGACGCTCAAAATCCATTTTATTTCGCTCAAAACGATCTAAACAAACTTGAGAAATGTCCATTCTTATGCGTTTTTGATCTACTGTTAACAGATGCGGCACCCATCTTGGAGAAAGCTTTTTCATCTGCAGTTTTTCATGCAAAATTAAATGGACTCGATCATTCGAGATGCCCATGATATGTTATTAGCAATTTCACGCACTTTTATTCGTCGATCATTTAATACCATATCATGCAATTTGGCTACAATTTCTGTTGTTGTTGCTGTTTTTGGACGTCCACTACGTGGTTCATCTTCAATGCTTGTACGACCACGTTTAAATTCAGCAACCCAATTTTTTTACTGTTGCATATGAAGGAGCACTTTCACCTAACACATTCACCATATCATTATGAATTTCTTGTCCCGATAAACCTTTTTTATGTAAATATTTAATGACAGCACGCATTTATAATTTTTCCATTGTAAAAAAATTGCGGATGCGTCTTTTTTGAACACCTGTTTCTATATGAAGGAGTTGCCAGATCGAAAATTTAACATGTGTTCATAACAGAGATGAAAGTTTCCAAAACAGTTAACTGTTTTCTGTTTATACCGCGCTTTTTGGGCTTGGCTAAGAAGTTTCCGAACTGCCCTCGTAATGCGAAATCTATGTGGAAGATTCCTAAAAATTGATCTCCAGCGTATAAAACACCCATGTATATTTTTGCTGGAATAGAATCGGGATCTAATCATTGGAAAGAAAGAAATTCACACCAATCGTATCACCACGGGATGAATACTTTAGGTGAGCGACTAAAGCTACTATTCGTTGATATTTCAAAGTATTGTGATAAGTTGGAGGAGAAAGGTTTTGGTTTCTCCATAGGAAAGCCAATACCAACTTCTATAAGAAATAAAATGATAGATCTAAAAAACCCAGGGTCTACGCGTTAAGAAATACTCCAAAGAGAAATATTTAATAAATCCATACTAAGCACCAATACCCGCACACTTTAGTATTTAGCCATATACCAAAAAATAGAGTTATGTTTAGAGGCAGCGCATGCATACGCCACAATGAATGACTGAACACAAGCTGTGTTCAAATGTGAAATGAACTTCCGATACACTCTTGTAACTGAAGCATACAGACGTACGCATGTAAACCAATACATAGTCATACTTCATTCCACATAGACATAAAGTGTACAAAACAGTTTCAATATATAACGAGGGAGGAAATTAATTTTTAGTGATTTTCAAATGAACGCTATATTAAAAATTTTTGTTAATTTTTACGTAGGTTAGGTTAGGTGGCAGCCCGATATTTCAGGCTCACTTAGACTATTCAGTCCATTGTGATACCACATTGGTGAACTTCTCTCTTATCACTGAGTGCTGCCCGATTCCATGTTAAGCTCAATAACAAGGGACTCAGCAAAAAAGTGTTCCCAATAAAGTAGTTTGGATCTCCAATTTGTGATCCGGAAGTAGTACAAACTTGGATCATCTGCAATGAATTTTACATGGACTTGTCATAGGACAGAAGTACTCCATTTGGGATCCTTTGCATTGCTTTAGAAGTTGTGCCTTGGAGTTCATTTGGGTGAAGAAATTTGAAAAAAACTAAAAAAAAAATACTTTTTATTTTTACCAGTATTTTTTGTTTTGTTTTATTTTCTTATTATATAATATTTACAAATTGAAAAACTTCTTCAATTCCATCGTGGGTTGAACCTGGGTATATTGGCACCATAACAGAACGACTTAGCACACACAGCCACCAACGCCATTGAACCCGATGCATCAAAACGTCTATTCAAATGTTTGTGATATGAACCTAACTACTTCCATCCTTAATTATTATGAATGAAAAAATAAAGAAAGCTGGTTAAAATCTCACCAGCAGCATTTTTTATTAAGTATTTTTCTAAAAAATATTTTTCTTTTTGTTGTACATCGTTTTTATTTCGTTTCTACACAAAAAAAAAAAAAAACAACGCTGGTTCAAATCTCACCAGCAGTATTTTTTTTATTAAATATTTTTCTAAAAAATATTTTTTTGTTGTACATCGTTTTTAATATACCCCCCTTCATAGGATGGGGTGTAATAAATTTTCTATTCAAATTCATTTCAATTAAATTAAATTTCCGTGAATTAGTCAGTATTAGCATTTTTTTGCAATGGCAACCCTATAAAATTGGCGATTTTTTCGTATGCTATCATTCAATGAATTTTGATCATCTGATCACTGATCTAGTTTTGACAATATACTCTCTCTTCAACTCCGAAAATTGGTGTGCTAACGCCAACGCACAACTGTCATTGAACCAGCAACTTCCTTTTCTTTTGTGAAGTCAAAGAAACAAGTTGAATTCTAATCAAGATCGTGGACAATTGATAAAATATCGAAGTCTAATTTTTTTCATTGCATCTACGCAGAGATTTTCTCATTTTTATCTGGCTTTTGACGCAAAATCACGAATAAGGTAATGACTTAAATATTTTCTTAAAAAATAGGTTTTCTGAAGAAAAATATATTTTCAATAATTTTTCCAGGCATGTGATTTTGATTTGTCTATCAAAAATTCTAATGGCTTTGAGCTTCTACTCCACACAATTATCTTGAACGACAAGAGTATTTCACCTTTTTTCGTGTGCATTTGCAAAATACCAAAACTCTAGACAGACGTTTATATCTTGCACAAATCATCAAGGAAAGACAAAAGAAGTTCCCCACGCAATATTTTTCTCTAAAAGTCCACTCCTCCACGTGAAGCACTTATCGGAGGGGAGGAGTGGAGTACAAATTTTTGAAAAGACCTCAGATTTTCGTTGAGCACAAGTTCTGGAAGACGCCTCAAATTTTCCTGGAGCACAAACTTTAAAACACAATTTTTGGAAGAAGAGCTTAGATTTATTCCTGCCAATCGGAGTTAATTTTTTTTCTGCGAGTGAAGCGCATTTTTTTTTTCTGCTGTTTGAAGTTTGAACTCCCAAATTACCTACAAGCCAAGCCCAATTTTTTCCAACTGATGTATACATAATTCTTTGCCATTGGAGCATAACAACAACTCAAGCCACAATATGATCTCTTAAAAAAATATCAACATAAAACCCACAACGTCATCAAAAATGCTTTAATAACCATTATTCATCGTTTTTTAAAATTATAGGAAATCCTCATATCTTAAGAATATTTAAAATTCAATAATGATTTAACGTAAAATCTTAACCAAAATTTTCCAAAATTTTCCAAAATTTTACTATATTTCATTAAGTTAAATTTTCACCATAATTTCGTGGATGGCATCTCTAACCATCAATAGAAATGAAATTACGCTAATTTCTCACAATTCATAAATTCCATTGATAAAAACAAAAATGAAGGAAGAACAAAAATAATGAATGAAAGTCAACTACGTCATAGAGGTTAAATCCATGCTGGCATAGCAAAACAACCAAAATTGACATCTCCCACTTGCACTCTGTAAAAGTTATCAGCAACATCTCAGTTGTCACGAAATGATCGTGTTACTAATTTCTTAAATATTATCGGCTATTTCGCAGCAAGGATTAAATCTCAATATGATTAAAGTTTACTTCCATTGAAAGTTTAAAAAAAAAATTAAAATAACATAATATACAAGATTATAAGTCCAACAACAATAGAAAAAATTGAAGAAGGTGAATGAAAAAAAAAATTGTGAATGAAACAACAAAATTTACTATATGTATGATGTTTGAACAAAATTGCGTCGAACTTAAATATTTTACATGGAATGTAAATAACATTTTTTGGCAGCTTACGACATCGAACTTCTTGGAGGCCTCTACGAACTTCGTTTAATCAGGTGAGTAAGCTCAGCTTCAATTGAATATAATGAAACCTTATTATTTTGTTGTTGTTGGTCAATCTCAATTTTTATTGCGTCTTAGTAAAAGCAAAGTGTAATATCAAAATTTGTTTACATTTGCATTTTTTCTTTTGTTCTGATGATAGCCAAAGAGCTAAACTGAGTTACCATTTCCATATAAAAAGAACTATCTAACATACAGCATTTTTTCTTTGTAACTAAGATTTTATAAATATAGTGAAATTTTCGTCGTAGGAAGAATGCAAATTTTTGCATAAGTAATTTGTTATCCGAATAATTTTTAATTTCTCTGAATTTAAGTTTTCTAATTCGTATGAAAATATTTCAACTTTTCATAAAAATTGTTTTTTGTTTTGGTTTTTGAAAATATGTTACGAAAATATCTATATAATTAAATATATTTTTATCCAGTAAGGAATTTCTAAATATTTGTAAAGTGAATAAGAGATTTTTCATTATTTAAATTTAGGATTAATTCTACTCCTAAAAAATATATCTAAATGACTGACAAATTATGTGAATAAAATATAATTACAAAATGAATTGGTAAAGAAATTATCTGTGTGTTTCATAATGCGGTAACGTTAGACTAGGCGAGAATTCATAAGGGATCCTGAATAAAAAGCGCCATCAGGATAATGGATAGGGAGGGTTTAGAGGCGACGATCTCCTTACACCTGAGATCGATAGAGTGTGATCAAATGAATCTGGTTATGACGGGGTTTTTCAATTTCAATTTAATTTTTATTCTCCATCATCTTGTGTCTGGTTTTCACATAGTATATTTTTTTCCTTTCAATTTCTTTTTAAAATGTCCAATAGAAAAAAAATAGGGAGTCTAGAATAAAATTTTCTGTAGGAATTCTTTCTGAAGTAGAGAGGACGAGAACCACCCCACCGACTGAAGCTAGTGTACAAAGGCTCCCGCAGTCCCCCTCGCTCAGAATCAATGTGGTAAAACACCCTACCACCGGTCATTCAATACATGAATACAAATGACACCTTTCAGTATTTTATTTTAAATCAGTTTGACCGTAGTTACAATTTTACTTTCATTACAGAAATGGCGCCCAAGCATGGGGCTAGGTTTAGTACAAATTTGCGTACTTCTACGCCCTAAATAATTTTTAAATTTCAGGCGAATGCATTGCTTTTAAAATGTTATATCTGAGCTTTCTTCTAGAATCCATATTAGAGCTTAGCAGGAACTCAATATCATGAGGTTTAAAAGTTCGTGATAATTGACCGCGTAGATTCGATATGCCTTTCTCTTAGTGGCAACGAAATTAATTTTTTAAAACCAGTCTATTCAAAAATTTGAATACAATGTTGTGCCTTAATCTCGAGCTGAAATTCGGACCTCATAATTGACTTGGAATACATTTTGTTTGGCGCTCGCTTTTCAGTGTCCAGTAAATTTTTGAGAATCGCTCGATGAGATACCATGTCCGTATTTTCTACCAATTAAAGGTTACAATACTGAGTTCCCATAGGCATATTTGTTATTTTATTTTTAAACCAGTTGATTACACTCAAACATTTTACATTTTTTCTAGTCAACAACCGTCATGTATGGAACACACTAAGTCTGTATTAGAATTTTTTTCAGTACAAAAAAATACCCTTTTGAAGTGATTTAGTCACACCCATTTAGTATTTCATTTATTTACTTTTTGTCCAATTGTGATTTTCTGAACATGTCTGTGGCAAGATCACCACCTCCGACCGCATCTGGCATTACCAATTGCTCAATCTGCAATGAAATCCTTGAAGAATCACAAGATTGTCTTTTGATTTCACAATGCAATCATGCATTTCATCGAAATTGCATGGAACGTATTTCAGCTAATGCAAGCGAATGCCCCACATGCAAACGACCATGTGAACTTTCTGATTTTCGTTCTATGAATACTCAGAATATTTTACCAATCCAAAATGATCCTGCGGATCCTGGAAATTCAAATTCTGTTAAAGTATCCAAAGCCACACGGGGTAAAGGTCGAGGAGCTTTTGCAAAACAGTACACCACACGAAGTTCTGTTAAAAATTTATTTCCGAACACAGCACAATCCTTTCAAACCAATAATTTAGAATTTGATTCTGCACGCAATGTGGGTGAAAGAACACCAGGTAGAGATACAAGTTTTGTTCAAAATCCACCAAATATTCCTGACAGACGAACACCGAATGATTCAAATATCGGTCGTAGTACTGATGTTGGTCATGTTGAGCATATAGATTATGCTACAATAAATAAAATGATCGAAACGGCTGTTACTAAAATTCTTCAGAATTTTAGAATTGATCCAAGACGAAATGGAAACAATTCGAATCATAATCCGTCTCCGGAATTACACCATCCTACATTTCCGGCTAATAACAATCAATTCCAGGCTCAGGACAGAATTGATTCTCCTAGTAGTCACTTTTCCTTGGGGACTGATAGAATAGCGTCGATTATAAAGAATTGGAATCTCCAATTCGATGGATCCGCTCAGGGTCTGGATGTTGAAGAATTTTTATATCGCGTAAAGTCTCTTACAGTGGATAACTTCGATGGGGACTATACCATAGTATGTAGGCATTTAAATGTTTTACTTACGGGTAAGGCTCGTGAATGGTTTTGGCGATATCGCAAACAAGCTGATTCTATTGTTTGGGAAGAATTTTGCGCGGCCATTCGCTACCAATACAAAGACTTTAAATCGGATGCTGATATTCGCGAAGAACTTCGCAATAGAAAGCAGCGCATTAATGAAACTTTTGAGACATTTTATGACTCGGTATCTACTATTTTGGATAGGCTTAGTACACCTATTCCTGAAGCTGAATTAATAGAAATGATAAAACGAAATTTACGTACTGACATAAGACATGAGCTTTTGTACGTGCCCATCTATTCTATAGCTCATCTCAGAAAATTGATACAGATGAGAGAAAATCTTCTGAATGAGGAGAATTATCGAAGACAATTGGCCAATAAGGCACAAAATGTTCAATACACTCGAAGAAATGTAGCTGAAGTTGAATTTTTTAATGATACTTTTTCAAAGTCTGAGACAAATGACATTCCAGTAGTAGAGGCGTTGAACATTCAACAAAATTCTTTAAAATGCTGGAATTGTCAAGAATCCGGTCATTTTTGGGAAGATTGTTTGAAGGACCGAACAATTTTTTGCTATGGCTGTGGAGCCCGAAACACTTATAAGCCTAATTGTCTGAAATGTGGCCAAAAGAAATTGTTCGTCCCAAAAAACTCGGCCAACTCGCAACTTCCAAAAAACCAGTAGTGGATCTTTGTAGTGAAAATAGAACTACAAAGCCAGTTGAAAATTTTAATAATCCAATTATTTTACAAAATTGCAAGAATTTTGAACCTAATGATTCTATCAATAGGGACAGCATTCCAAAACTTTACCCGATTCGTCCTTATCATCAAAGGTGGTCTGAATATTTAGAGAAAAGGAAAATAATTTTCCAAAATTCTGCTTTGTCATTAAATCCGATTAGAAAACCTAAGAGGTCGACACTTCGACTCCGTCAATATTTTAAACAGAGACGTATTGCCTCCCGATATTTAATTTCCGGTATTGTCAATGATCCAAAGGATCAAAGACTATATGCGAAAGTGAATTTTTTATGTTTTTGTGAACATGGCCTTTTAGACACGGGAGCAAATGTTTCCTGTATAGGATCTGATCTCGCACTTTGTGATTTTTCTGGTTTTAAGGAATTTCGAGAATTTAGATCATGTGTTAACACTGCCGACGGAATGAAACAGAGAGTCACAGGACTTTTAGATGTAGATGTTACATTTAAAAGCACTGTCCAACGTCTCAGGATATTAATAGTTCCCACTTTAAATCAGCGTTTGATATTAGGATTGGATTTCTGGAAGAAATTCAACCTTGCTCCAGACATTTTTGAGTCCATTGTTGTATCTTGTCCGTCTGACAATAAAAACAGTTTGTCCGCTTTAGAGTCCGATATGTTGTCCGTAAATTCAAAAAAGGAAGAGTCGATAGATTCAAATTTTACCAACTTTCCACTTACTCCAAGCCAAATTCAACAATTAGAGGCAGTAAAATCCCTCTTTCCAAATTTTGAAAAACAAGGGTTAGGGAAAACCGGCTTAATTAAGCATACGATCGATGTTGGCGATGCCAAACCGGTCAAACAACGGTTTTATCCAGTTTCTCCCGCTGTGGAGGAACTGATGTATAAAGAAATTGATCGAATGTTGGCACTAGGAGTTATAGAACCATCCTCTTCATCGTGGAGTTCACCAATGAGATTGGTTTTAAAACCAAATAAAGTCCGCCTGTGCTTAGACGCCAGGAAATTAAATTCTGTCACAAAGAAGGACGCTTATCCATTGCCAAGTATAGAGGGAATATTTGCACGCTTGCCCAAGGCAAATATAATATCAAAGCTTGATTTAAAAGACGCATTTTGGCAGATCGGCCTAGCCGATGAGGCAAAACCTCTTACTGCATTCACAGTCCCTGGTAGACCACTATATCAGTTTGTGGTTATGCCATTTGGACTGTGCAATGCACCTCAAACCATGTGCCGTCTAGTGGATGAACTAATTCCTGCAGATTTAAGACATTCCGTATTCGGTTATCTAGATGACTTGATTATAGTCTCCGAAGATTTTCCTTCTCATCTAGCTGTCCTTGTCCGATTATCCGAACAATTCAGATGTGCAAATCTGACATTAAATGTTTCCAAAAGTCAGTTTTGTGTGACAGAGGCAAAGTATTTGGGATTTATAATTGGACATGGTGGACTGAAGACCGATCCTGATAAGATAGAATCTATCCTTTCTTGGCCAGTGCCTAAGAACTTGAAGCAGGTAAGGGGATTTCTAGGCTTATCAGGATGGTATCGACGGTTCATCGAAAATTTTTCATCCAAAGTATTTCCCATTACTGAGCTTCTGTCCACAAAGAAAAAGTTCGTGTGGACCGAGGAAGCTGATAAAGCATTTAGGCTTATAAAGGAACATCTCACCACTGCTCCCATTTTAATCAACCCCGATTTCTCCAAAAAATTCTTTATACACTGCGATGCAAGTGATTTTGGAATCGGAGCAGTCTTGGTGCAGCATGATGAGAATGGGGAGGAAAAGCCAATAGCATACATGTCGAAGAAGCTTAATTCCGCTCAGCGGAATTATAGCGTCACCGAACGTGAATGCTTGGCGGCGGTTGAGGCTATAAAAAAGTTCCGGTGCTACGTTGAGCTTCAGGAGTTTGAGATCATAACTGATCACTCCAGTTTGCTCTGGTTGATGAGGCAGCAGGACCTAACCGGGAGATTAGCCCGATGGGTTTTTAAACTCCAGGGTTATAGGTTCAGCTTCAGTCACCGAAAAGGCAAAGACAACGTAGTACCGGACGCTTTGTCCAGGATACCATGTGGTGATATATCAGCGATATCATCCACCGAACCAGAAATTGATTTGGATTCCCCATGTTTTATGGACAATGATTACATCTCTCTAAAGGAGAAGATTTCGGCTGATGAGTCAAAATATCCAGATACTAGAGTTATGGATAAATTTGTGTATATTAGGACACAACACTACAGTGGAGATGATGAACAAGATGAAATGTGCTGGAAATTGTGGATTCCATTTGGTCTCCGTAACAGCATCATCGCCAGATTTCATAGCTCTCCAATTGCCTGCCATGGAGGTACACAAAAGACTCTAGATCTCATTAGGCGAAACTTCTTTTGGCCAGGGATGGTAAAAGACGTCAAAGAATTTATACGTCTTTGTGAGATTTGCAAAACAACGAAAGCGCCAAATCAAATCATGAAACCGGAAATGGGAAAACAAATAATTTCCTATAGACCATTTCAACGTATTTATGTTGATATACTGGGACCATATCCTCGAAGTCGAAATGGGAATATTGGAATTTTAATTGTTTTGGACCATATGTCCAAATTTCACTGGTTGTTCCCATTGCGCAAGTTTACCTCGTCTCGTATACAAGAGCTTCTCCTTCAGCAAATTTTTCATGTATTTGGCGTACCAGAGGTGTTAGTGAGTGACAACGGCTCCCAATTCAAATGTAATGAGTTTAACGCTTTCCTAACGTCCTTTGGTATAAAACATATATATACAGCGGTCTACTCCCCTCAGTCGAACGCCTCTGAGAGGGTTAATCGCTCGATTATAGCTGGTATTCGATCTTTCCTCAAAGGAGACCAACGACTGTGGGACGAGAACTTGAGTACAATAAGCTGTGCCCTGAGGAACTCCATCCACCAATCTACGAAATATTCACCTTATCATTCACTCTTTGGGTTCGATATGATTACCCATGGTAGCTCATATGAACTTCTTCTAAAGATAGAAATGTTGGACGAACCGACGAATGTGTTACCTCGGGATGATAACTTGAAAATACTTCGCAGCCAGATTCGAAAGCATATATCGGATGCATATGACAGAAACCAGTACCAATATAACCTTCGAGCTCGTCCTATTTCTTTTAATATAGGTCAGGAAGTCTTTAGACGAAATTTTGCACAAAGCAGTGCAGAAAAACATTTTAATGCTAAATTGTCACCCCTTTTTATAAAATCACGAATTAAAGAAAAGGTTGGTCAAAATTATTATATTTTAGAGGATTTAAATGGCAAGGTTGTAGGCACATTTCATGCCAAGGACATCCGTCCTTAATGATTAATCCTCCAATTAATATTATTTCTTAAAAAGAAAATATTACTTGGTTTGTAATAAATTTTCTATTCAAATTCATTTCAATTAAATTAAATTTCCGTGAATTAGTCAGTATTAGCATTTTTTTGCAATGGCAACCCTATAAAATTGGCGATTTTTTCGTATGCTATCATTCAATGAATTTTGATCATCTGATCACTGATCTAGTTTTGACAATATACTCTCTCTTCAACTCCGAAAATTGGTGTGCTAACGCCAACGCACAACTGTCATTGAACCAGCAACTTCCTTTTCTTTTGTGAAGTCAAAGAAACAAGTTGAATTCTAATCAAGATCGTGGACAATTGATAAAATATCGAAGTCTAATTTTTTTCATTGCATCTACGCAGAGATTTTCTCATTTTTATCTGGCTTTTGACGCAAAATCACGAATAAGGTAATGACTTAAATATTTTCTTAAAAAATAGGTTTTCTGAAGAAAAATATATTTTCAATAATTTTTCCAGGCATGTGATTTTGATTTGTCTATCAAAAATTCTAATGGCTTTGAGCTTCTACTCCACACAATTATCTTGAACGACAAGAGTATTTCACCTTTTTTCGTGTGCATTTGCAAAATACCAAAACTCTAGACAGACGTTTATATCTTGCACAAATCATCAAGGAAAGACAAAAGAAGTTCCCCACGCAATATTTTTCTCTAAAAGTCCACTCCTCCACGTGAAGCACTTATCGGAGGGGAGGAGTGGAGTACAAATTTTTGAAAAGACCTCAGATTTTCGTTGAGCACAAGTTCTGGAAGACGCCTCAAATTTTCCTGGAGCACAAACTTTAAAACACAATTTTTGGAAGAAGAGCTTAGATTTATTCCTGCCAATCGGAGTTAATTTTTTTTCTGCGAGTGAAGCGCATTTTTTTTTTCTGCTGTTTGAAGTTTGAACTCCCAAATTACCTACAAGCCAAGCCCAATTTTTTCCAACTGATGTATACATAATTCTTTGCCATTGGAGCATAACAACAACTCAAGCCACAATATGATCTCTTAAAAAAATATCAACATAAAACCCACAACGTCATCAAAAATGCTTTAATAACCATTATTCATCGTTTTTTAAAATTATAGGAAATCCTCATATCTTAAGAATATTTAAAATTCAATAATGATTTAACGTAAAATCTTAACCAAAATTTTCCAAAATTTTCCAAAATTTTACTATATTTCATTAAGTTAAATTTTCACCATAATTTCGTGGATGGCATCTCTAACCATCAATAGAAATGAAATTACGCTAATTTCTCACAATTCATAAATTCCATTGATAAAAACAAAAATGAAGGAAGAACAAAAATAATGAATGAAAGTCAACTACGTCATAGAGGTTAAATCCATGCTGGCATAGCAAAACAACCAAAATTGACATCTCCCACTTGCACTCTGTAAAAGTTATCAGCAACATCTCAGTTGTCACGAAATGATCGTGTTACTAATTTCTTAAATATTATCGGCTATTTCGCAGCAAGGATTAAATCTCAATATGATTAAAGTTTACTTCCATTGAAAGTTTAAAAAAAAAATTAAAATAACATAATATACAAGATTATAAGTCCAACAACAATAGAAAAAATTGAAGAAGGTGAATGAAAAAAAAAATTGTGAATGAAACAACAAAATTTACTATATGTATGATGTTTGAACAAAATTGCGTCGAACTTAAATATTTTACATGGAATGTAAATAACATTTTTTGGCAGCTTACGACATCGAACTTCTTGGAGGCCTCTACGAACTTCGTTTAATCAGGTGAGTAAGCTCAGCTTCAATTGAATATAATGAAACCTTATTATTTTGTTGTTGTTGGTCAATCTCAATTTTTATTGCGTCTTAGTAAAAGCAAAGTGTAATATCAAAATTTGTTTACATTTGCATTTTTTCTTTTGTTCTGATGATAGCCAAAGAGCTAAACTGAGTTACCATTTCCATATAAAAAGAACTATCTAACATACAGCATTTTTTCTTTGTAACTAAGATTTTATAAATATAGTGAAATTTTCGTCGTAGGAAGAATGCAAATTTTTGCATAAGTAATTTGTTATCCGAATAATTTTTAATTTCTCTGAATTTAAGTTTTCTAATTCGTATGAAAATATTTCAACTTTTCATAAAAATTGTTTTTTGTTTTGGTTTTTGAAAATATGTTACGAAAATATCTATATAATTAAATATATTTTTATCCAGTAAGGAATTTCTAAATATTTGTAAAGTGAATAAGAGATTTTTCATTATTTAAATTTAGGATTAATTCTACTCCTAAAAAATATATCTAAATGACTGACAAATTATGTGAATAAAATATAATTACAAAATGAATTGGTAAAGAAATTATCTGTGTGTTTCATAATGCGGTAACGTTAGACTAGGCGAGAATTCATAAGGGATCCTGAATAAAAAGCGCCATCAGGATAATGGATAGGGAGGGTTTAGAGGCGACGATCTCCTTACACCTGAGATCGATAGAGTGTGATCAAATGAATCTGGTTATGACGGGGTTTTTCAATTTCAATTTAATTTTTATTCTCCATCATCTTGTGTCTGGTTTTCACATAGTATATTTTTTTCCTTTCAATTTCTTTTTAAAATGTCCAATAGAAAAAAAATAGGGAGTCTAGAATAAAATTTTCTGTAGGAATTCTTTCTGAAGTAGAGAGGACGAGAACCACCCCACCGACTGAAGCTAGTGTACAAAGGCTCCCGCAGTCCCCCTCGCTCAGAATCAATGTGGTAAAACACCCTACCACCGGTCATTCAATACATGAATACAAATGACACCTTTCAGTATTTTATTTTAAATCAGTTTGACCGTAGTTACAATTTTACTTTCATTACAGGGGGGTATATTAACTTTTTCCTTCCGTTTGTAACACATCGAAATACTGCCCTAAGACCCCATAAAGTATTTATATTCTGGGTCGTGGCGAAATTCTGAGTCGATCTAAGTATGTCCGTCCGTCCGTACGTCTGTTGAAATCACGCTAACTTCCGAACGAAACAAGCTACCGACTTGAAACTTGGCACAAGTAGTTGTTATTGATGTAGGTCGGATGGTATTGCAAATGGGCCATATCGGTCCACTTTTACGTATAGCCCCTATAAAACGGACCCCCAAATTTGGCTTGCCAATCCTCTAAGAGAAGCCAATTTCATCCGATCCGGCTGAAATTTTGTACATGGTGTAAGTAACAATCATGAAAAAATTGGTCCACATCGGGCCATAATTATATATAGCCCCCATATAAACCGATTCCCAGATTTGGCTTGCGGAGCCTCAAAGAGAAGCAAATTAGTATATGTTAACTAACAACCATGCAAAAATTGGTTCATATCGGTTCATAATTATATATAGACCCCATATAAACCGATCACCAGATTTGACCTCTGGAGCCTCTTGAAGGAGCAAAATTCATCCGATCCGGTTGAAATTTGGTACATTTCGCAAGTGTATGGCCGATAGCAAGCATGCCAAAATTGGTCCGTATCGATCTATATTATATATAGCCCCCAAATACCGATCCCCAATCACAGAAAAATCACGATTGCCACGCGAGCCAAAAAAATCTACCAAAATTTTATTGCCATAGAAAATTTTGTCAACATTTTATGTTTTTAGGAAACTTTTTCAAAATATAATTTCGATAAATTTTTTTTTTCATTTTTTAATTTCTATAAAAAATTTTGTCAAACATTACATTTCTAATTTTGTCAGAATTTTATTTCTGTAGAAAATTTTACCAAAATGTTATTTCTATAGAAAATTTATGAAGCATTTCATAGTTGGAAAGAAATATTTTGCAAAATCTTCCAAAACATCAAGAATTCTACCAATCTACCAAACAGTAAAAAATCTGCCATTTTTGGTAGTATCGTGTTCATAATTGTATATAGCCCCCATAGTTAAAGTTGAAGACGCTTAAGGTTCGACCCAGACGAATTTATTCCTTTTTTTAATGTCACAAAATTTTCTTAATAACTTAAAAATTTTATAAATTTGTTATTGCATTTTACTAAAAAATTCCTGTCACAATTGCCTCATCATTAGTAAACCCTACATCGACGTATGGCTAGCGAAACAGGGAAAACGTAAAAAAATTACTTGAGTAAGTGAACTGTAATGCATTTGCAAAGGCTGGCAGAAATGTTGAATACCATTCTACCATGTATTGCTTCCTCACCAAACAACAGCAGCGACCAGCAGCAGGAACAACATAAAAAAAAAAACAATAAAGTAACGTACACGGTACTTGGAAAATCCAACAACGACAAAAAATAAAAAGAAAAACTGACTTCGAAAAAAACGCGCGTTGAAACATCAAGCTGAATCAGCTCGTACGCGTGTCAATGTCAGTTCACAGAACAAAAGTCCGTTCAGCCAGGCGTGTGTGGTTAGTTGAAAAGATTACTCAACTTGCAGCTATGCAAAAGGACTATAAGAATTTATGGCCTTGAAGTTGGTGCACATATCAATGTAATATGCTCTTGTATAAGTGCATATATGTATACACGAGTGTATGTCTGTGTGTGTGTGTCTGAAAGAACGATTGTGGGAACTTTTCATTTAAAGCTCTTTTGATGGCACAGCATATTCGGCAGCGTTGTCAGAAACTTCACATGTCATAGGGTCAGCTTGAGATGTGATGGACTATATTGTAGCTACATAAACTACTACGAGTACAACTACTACTACGCGGAATGACCACTACAAGCATATCTAGTTATGTCAAATTTATTACAAGTTCTTATTTAGAATCCGAAAGGGGTGTGGGTGTACAGTAATATTTTATTGCATTGAAGGTCGAATAGTGAAAAATATTTCTTTTGAGCTAAAAAAAAAAAAACCAACGAATGAGCATGGCACTTGTGGTTTCTTTGGTCATAATTTTAATTTTTTGGAAGATATATCCAAAGGCTTATACGTATTTCGCTTTTTATAGTGCAATATTATGGTAACTAAAGAAGTTTTGCCATCGTTATGATATTTGTTTCACATAATTCTATTCGGAAACAATAAATCGGTTCAGATGCCGATTTGGCTGATATTTTGCCCAATATGCACTTCTATGGCCCCGTCGGTCTGTTGAAATCACGGCGACTTTCAAAGGAGACAAGCTATCGGCATCTTAGTACCGGTAGTGGTTTTTCATGCCAATAGGCCATGAGAAAAATTGGCCCATGTATAATCCCCATATAAGCCGATTGCCAGATTTAAACTCCGGAGACTCTTGACGGAGCAAATTTCATCTGATTGGGTTAAATTTTGATGTATACTTTGCACTTTCCAACTATCATGAAAAAAATATTTTATATCGGTTCTTAATTGTGTATGAATTCCCCAATAAGAACGAAATTTGATTATATAGGTATTTAATCTACATTTTTGATATAAGATAACATAGACTCTATATAGGCTAACTTCCAATTAAGAAGGTGTGGATATTTAAGATTCGGCCTTGACAAACTTAAGTTAGTATATAATTTTGAAGCTGTAATTAATGGTAAAAATTTCAATCGGCATAATAGAAGCATTCACCACCTCTCCCAAAAAAAGAGCGTCGCCAATAAAAGTAGTGAACATTTCCTTTTTGAATTTCTTATATTTTGCAAATAAAAAAATTCTATATTTTTTTATACCCTCCATCATAGGATGGGGGTATATTAACTTTGTCATTCCGTTTGTAACACATCGAAATATTGCTCTAAGACCCCATTGATGAATTTAACATGATTTTGTCATAGCACGGATGTCCACCATTTCAACAGCCGTTACATTAATTCACTTCTTAAGGTGTGATCCGAATTCAGTGTTTTGGATATTAATTAAAAACATGTTGTTATATTTTGCCAAATAAAAAATTTTTATATTTTTTTTATACCCTCCACCATAGGATGCGGGTATATTAACTTTGTCATTCCGTTTGTAACACATCGAAATAATGCTCTAAGACCCCATAAAGTATATATATTCTGGGTCGTGGTGAAATTCTGAGTCGATCTGAGCATGTCCGTCCGTCCGTCCGTCCGTCTGTTGAAATCACGCAAACTTCCGAACGAAACAAGCTATCGACTTGAAACTTGGCACAAGTAGTTGCTATTGATGTAGGTCGGATGGTATTGCAAATGGGCCATATAGATCCACTTTTACGTATAGTCCCCATATAAACGGACCCCCAAATTTGGCTTGCGAGGCCTCTCAGAGAAGCAACTTTCATCCGATCCGGCTGAAATTTGATACATGGTGTTAGTATATGGTCTCTAACATCCATGCAAAAATTGGTCCACATCGGTCCATAATTATATATAGCCCCCATATAAACCTATCCCCCGATTTGGCTTTCGGAGCCTCTAAGAGAAGCAAATTTCATCTGATCCGGTTGAAATTCGATACATCGTGTTCGTGGTCCGCATCGGTCCATAATTATATATAGCCCCCATATAAACAGATCCCCCAATTTGGCTTTCGGAGCCTCTATGAGAAGCAAATTTCATCCGATCCGGCTGAAATTTGCTACATGGTGTTAGTATGTTGTCTCTAACAACCATGCAAAAATTGGTCCGCATCGGTCCATAATTATATATAGCCCCCATATAAACCGATCCCCCAATTTGGCTTTCGGAGCTTCTAAGAGAAGCAAATTTCATCTGATCCGGTTGAAATTCGGTACATCGTGTTAGTGTATGGTCTCTAACAAGTATGCAAAAATTGGTCCACATCGGTCAATAATTATATATAGGCCCCATATAAACCGATCCCCAGATTTGGTTTGTGGAGCCTCTAAGAGAAGCAAATTTCATCCGATCCGGCTGAAATTTAGTACATGGTGTCAGTATATGGTCTCTAACAACCATGCAAAAATTGGTCCACATCGGTCAATAATTATATATAGCCCCCATATAAAACGATCCCCAGATTTGGCTTGCGGAGCCTCTAGGTTAGGTTAGGTTATGTGGCAGCCCGATGTATCAGGCTCACTTAGACTCCATCAGTCCATTGTGATACCACAGTGGTGAACTTCTCTCTTATCACTGAGTGCTGCCCGATTCCATGTTAAGCTCAATGAAAAGGGACCTCCTTTTTATAGCCGAGTCCGAACGGCGTTCCACATTCCAGTGAAACCACTTAGAGAAGCTTTGAAACCCTCAGAAATGTCACCAGTATTACTGAGGTGGGATAATCCACCGCTGAAAAACTTTTTGGTGTTCGGTCGTAGCAGGAATCGAACCCACGACCTTATGTATGCAAGGCGGGCATGCTAACCATTGCACCGCGGTGGCTCCCTGCGGAGCCTCTAAGAGAAGCAAATTTCATCCGATCCGGCTGAAATTTGGTGCATGGTGTTATTATATGTTTTTTAGTGACCATGCAAAAATTGGTCCACATCGGTGCATAATTATATATAGACCCCATATAAACCGATCACCAGATTTGTCCTCCGGAGCGCCTTGGAAGAGCAAAATTCATCCAATTCGGTTGAAATTTGGTACGTGATGTTAGTATATGGTATCCAACAACCATGCAGAAGTTGGTTCATATCACTCCATAATTATAAATCGGATGGAAGTGTGCCACCGAGGTCGCGGCGCCCATTTGGCCGATATTTTGTTCCATACATAATTGAGTATATAGCTCCCATACAAACCGATCCGCAGATTTGACCTCCAGTGCCTTTTGGAGAAGCAAAATTCATCCGATCTCGTTGAAATTTGGTACGTGGTGGTAGTATATGTTATGATATTTAACAACCATGCCAAAAGTGGTCCATATTAGTATATAATCATATATAGCCCCCATATAATCCGATCTCTAGATTTGGTTTGGAGCCTCTTGGAGGAGCAAATTTCATCCGAGTCAGTTGAAATTTGGTACATTGTGCTGGTATATGGTCGTTAAAAACCATGCCTAACTAGGTCCATATCGGTCTATAGCTATATATAGAGCTCAGATAAATCGATCCCCAACAAAAATTGGTCCATATCAATTTCATAATTGTATATAGCCCCATATATAAACGACCCCCATATTTCAATTCTGGCTCCCTACGTACCGTGCAAAAGTCCATATCGATTCGTTATTATTTGTAGACTTACCTACACATACCTTTTTTGTCTAATATATACCACGTATGGACTAACTCACAATTTAGAAAACGATTGAAGATACCACAACCCAAGTAATTCGATTGTGGATGAAAGTCTTTCGTAGAAATTTATACGCAATCCATGGTGGGGTGGAGGGTACATAAGATTTGGCCTGGCCGAACTTACGGCCATATATACTTGTTATGATTTTTTTAATGCATTCTAAGCTTGTCTGAAACGTTTGATCTCAAATGTTTTCAAAAGTTCGAAATTTTTCTTAAATGGATTTAACATTTTTGAGGACAAAATTTAAATAAATTGAACCATTTTTTTAATTTTTGCTACAACAGTTAAATTTACTCATTAAATATATATATGAAAAAAAAAATAAATTTAAAAGAAAATGAATTAAAAGGAGTTACTATATAGTTAGTATAAAAACATCTATGGAAGGACATTTTTGGAAATGATTTTAAAGTTGTGGCTTTAGGATAACTTCCAAATTTTTTTCTGTATGGTATCACAAGAGGTGTGATAGTAAATGTTTCTTTATAACAACTATCCCCAAAAAATCCAAAGCCAAACCTGTATCCGTGTTTAAGTCAAAATTTACCTAACTCTCTCCAAATGCTACCATGAATGTAAAAAGCACACAAGAAGGTGTATTCACAACTTTGTGTACTATAAATTGAGACATATTCCGGATCTAACACATATGTTGAACTTCGAAATTTTTCAAATGCCTGAATAGACGGTATAAGACCACCATTTAACTGCTGTTGCTACTACAACTACAAATACTGGTACTTGGATTGCAAAAGAAAAACCAAATAGAAAAAAATAAATATCACCATATCTTGCTGCACATTGCGATAGAATCACATTTGTGTCATGTTGTATTTTTCAATTATTGCTGCAGTCAACCATACGTTATTTTGAATTGTTTAGTTTTCGTTTTCGGTCTTTTTTTTCTCTGGTCACAGGACAATCATGTTGTATTTGTTGAAGGTTTCCTTACTTTTGTATATATTGTAGTTTGCCCTTCTATGAAGAGTTATGTCTCGTTTAAATTTTTGAAGTGTTATTTCCGTTTACAACTGACCATAGAAGGTCAACAACAATTGCGGTTGCAGATATGTGCTTGGTCATAGGATGTGAAAAAGTCTACAGAGGAAGTGAATTGCATGTCAAGCCATTTATTGTTGAAGTGTCTTTAGTGGGTGCTTCCGCTTAGAGCGAAAGTTGTAAAACTCGTGTTGTTTGTTAAGGGAGGAATTTCGTAGACATGTATTATTATAAAGGCTTGTATGGCTAATATACATGAAAATAAATAATAGAAAAATCCCTCGATATAAAGCTTAAATTTCATTTCATGGACTTTTTATTGAATGTAGAAATAAATGTAAAGACGTTCATCGACAGGCAATTAGATTAACAGAAAGATTGGAATCGCAAAAATATTCTAAAATTGATTATGATTGATAAATCGCAAAAATATTCTAAAATTGATTATGAGGCAATTGCTATATTAAACTATGCCTGTTATGGTGTTGGAGCGAAAAGCCTATTTTATTCCTAGAGCCAAAATGATGAAAAGTCGACCAAAAGAAAGTTTTGCTGATTAATTTGAAACTCAATCAACAAAAGAAGACATCGTCACCACCGAGAAAAATAAATTAGAAATTTCAACACTATCCTGAAATAAAACGAAACTATTGTTATATGAAAAATAAAGTCACTCATATCTTTACGGTTGCCACAGGTTTCTAGCATTCTAACAATAATGGTACATATTTTATTGTTTGGTAGATTGGTAGAATTCTTGAAGGTTTGATAGATTTTGCAACATATTCCTTTCCGACAAAGAAGTACTTCACAAATTTTTTTATAGATATAAATTTTGACAAAATTTTCAATAGAAATAAAATTTTGGCAAAATTGTCTTTAGAAATCAAATTTTCCACAGAAATAAAATTTTCTTTAGAAACAAAATTTTGACCAAATTTTCTATAGAAATAAAATTTTGACCAAATTTTCTATAGAAATAAAATTTTTACCAAAGTATCTATAGAAATAAAATTTTGACCAAATTTTCTATAGAAATAAAATGTTGACAAATTTTACTATAAAAATAAAATGTTGACAAAGTTTCTATAGAAAAAATTTTCTATGGAAATAAAATTTTGAAAAAATTTTCTTTAGAAATAAAATTGTGAAAAAAAATTTCTTTAGAAATGAAAATATATAAAAATTTCTTTAGAAATGAAAATATATAAAAATTTCTTTAGAAATGAAAATATATAAAAATTTCTTTAGAAATGAAAATATGTCTAAAGAAATAAAATACTGACAAAATGTTCTATAGAAATAAAATTATTACAAAAATTTTTATGTAAATAAAATTTCCTATATGAATACAATTTTGACAAAATTTTCTATAGAAACAAAATTTTGACAAAAGTTTCTATTGAAATAAAATTTTGACAAAATTTTCTATAGAAATTAAATCTTGACAAAGTTCTATAGAAAAAATTGACAACATTTTCTATAGAAATAAAATTTTGACAACATTTGCTATAGAATTAAAATTTTTATATAAATAAAATTTTCTACAGAAATATAATTTTAATTAAATATTCTATAGAAATAAAATTTTGACAAACTTTTCTGTGGAAATACCATTTTGAAAAAATTACCCATAGAAATAAAACCTTGAGAAAATTTTTTATGAAAAAAAAATTTTGCGAAAATTTTTTTATAGATATAAAATTTATAGAAATTGTTTTATAGAAATAAAATTTTAAAATGTTCTTTAGTAATTAAATTTTGAGAAAATTTTTTATAGAAATAATATGTTTACCAAATTTTCTATAGAAATAAAATTTTGACAAAATTTTCGGTAGAAAAAATTTTGAAAAAATTTTCGGTAGGAAAAATTTTGACAAAATTTTCCATAGAAATAAAATGTTGACAGAATTTTCTATAGAAATAAAATTTAGACCAAATTTTCTACAGAAATACAATTTTACAATATTTTCTATAGAAATAAAATTTGGCAAACTTTTCTATTGAAATAAAATTTTGACAAAGTTTTCTATAGAAATAAAATTTTGACAAAGTTTTTTATAGAAATAAAATTTGTAAAAAATTTTCTTTAAAATAAAATTTTGAAAAAAATGTTCTAGAGAAATAAAAAGTTTACGTCCAATCTTCTATGATCGTAGTCATAAGGAAAAACATCTGTGATATTTTAATTTAGTTTTGTAATTATTTTTGAAATTAATTTAAATATTTGTTTAATGTCGTCGTGTTCCTGTGCCATTACTTTTTACAATTTAAAATTAACTTTAAAAAATATGACAAAAGACTAAATATTTCAATAAAAAATTCATCCCAGAAGAAGTTGGAAATCACCAACGAAACGTCGGATGTAAATATGAAATAAAGTCTTTTTATTTGCATATTGAGCGACCTTGAAAGCCTATTTTAGAACAGATCTAAAAATAACCAAAAAGAAATTGAAAAAATTGTCTAAAAAATTCAATATAAATAACATTTTTAGAAAATTTTTTATAAAAAGAAAAAATTGTATATCAATTAAATTTAGACAAAATTTTCTATAGAAATAAAATTTTGACAAAACTTTCTACAGAAATAAAATCTTGACAATGTTCTATAGAAAAAAATTGACAAAATTTTCTATAGAAATAAAATTTTGACAAAATTTTCTATAGAGATAAAATTTCGACAAAATTTTCTACATCATAAAATTTTGACAAATTTTTTTATATAAATAAAACTTTTATATGAATAAAATTTTGACAAAATTTTCTACAGAAATAAAATTTTAAAAAAATTTCTATAGGAATAAAATTGTATTGTTGTTTTGATTTCAGGTTGAAACCATACGTTGACTAAACCACAAGAGTAGCTTAAACAACAGAGGAAAAATATGTTTTTATTATTTGGGCAAAGCCCTGCAAGACTGTTGGATAAAATTCCTCATCAGCATCCTCTACTTGCAGCAAAACTATCTAAATTCGGGAAATTCACTAATCCGAAAGGTTATTACTCTTGAACCTTCCGAAAAAAGATTTTTTGATAGTCGGCGTTGCCTAAACAAATTTACAAGCGTTTCACTTTACCTTTTATTTTAATTTGTCAAAATTTTCAATAGAAATGAAATTTTGACGAAATTTTCTATTTTCTAAATAAATACAATTTTAATAAATTCGTGTTTTTTTTAAACTCGAACTTGAAAAAACATAGGTTTATTTTTCTAACAAAAAGGTTGACCAAAAGTCAAAAAAAAAAAACTAACACCGGAAAATTGTAACCTAACCTAACTTAACCTATGTAAAAAAAAAATTGTATGTTATGAGAATCCTGCACTTTAGTTATAAGACCTTGTCTTGTTGTGCATGTAAACATTAAAGAAATAAATTAAAATTAAATAAAATTTTGAAAAAATTTTCAATATAACTAAAATTTGGCCAAATTTTCCATAGAAATAAATGTTGAGAAAATTTCCTGTAGAAATAAACTTTTGAGAAAAATTTTCTATAGAAATAAAATTTTGAGAAAATCTTCTACTGAAATGTAATTAAAAGATTCTACAGAAATAAAATTTTGACAAAATTCTCTGTAGAAATAAGATTTTGACGAACTTTTCTATTGAAATACAAATTTAACGATTGGTATACTAAACGGTGGGTCTCAGACTATTTCTTGTCGAGGGAATGAATTATATTCTCCATGCGAATTTTTAGAAAATCGCAGTAATATTGTGAACTTTTGGGCTTACTTGGGCTCATATGGGCTCATAAATATATGCTGCGTTAAAGTTGAGTTAAAGGGTATGGTTAGGTTAGGTTATGTGGCAGCCCGATATATTAGGCTCAATTAGACAATTCAGTCCATTGTGATACCACATTGGTGAACTTCTCTCTTATCACTGAGTGCTGCCCGATTCCATGTTAAGCTCAATGACAAGGGACCTCCTTTTTATAGCCGAGTCCGAACGGCGTTTCACATTGCAGTGAAACCACTTAGAGAAGTTTTAAAACCCTCAGAAATGTCACCAGCATTACTGAGGTGGGATAATCCACCACTGAAAAATTTTTTGGTGTTCGGTCGAAGCAGGAATCGAACCCACGACCCTGTGTATGCAAGGCGGGCATATTAACCATTGCACCACGGTGGCTCCCGAGTTAAAGGGTATAAAAAACTTTTCTTAACAACTTGCAAATTAAATAAAAATTTCACGCCTTTACTCCCCTCGAGTACAGTCACTTCTCTTCGAACATTCTCATACAAATTGCATTTATTTTCGGGTATACTGTCTGTGGCGGTGCTTAATCTTCCACTTAATATGGTTGCTTTTGTATATAATTATCGTAAATTTTTATGCTAAATACATTTTGTTGTTCTCGTTGTCATAAATGCTGCCACCAAAAAAATGGGACAATGGCAACAGCAGCCACCAATGGCTGAGGGCTTGCAGACAAAAATCATAGGCGAAAGTTTTAGTTAGCCAGCCAGCTAATAGCAAAGCGACTAGGAAGAGTAAAATTAACAGCCACCACAACAAAAAAAAGAGAAATAATCTATTTGTATTATTTCACACAGCTGTTGGGTATTTTCTATGGTCTTCGAATGGCGTGGAGTGGATGTACGAATTTACCTCCCCGTTTAATGACATTTTCCGCCAGTATGTTTCCCACCAAAAACAAAATCACCTCCATCGCAACGACCTCCACTACACCGTCACATTTTGTACTCCCTGGTCATTTGTTTACACATTTCTGGCATAAAGTTTACACCACTGACATTGTCCAATGTCCATTTTGGACATTGTGTTGACATTGGTGTCAGTTATTATTTGCCATTGTTTTGATGGCGGCGGTGTTGGTGGTGTTGTTTCCTTCCGTCTGCCTTTTCATAATTATCATTACATTTGCAGTTGGTCCTGGCATTCGGAATTTCACATAATTTTTATGAATTTCTTGTGCGTTGCCCTGTTTATTATTAGCATTTGCATTTATTTGCATAATATCATATCCTGCTGTTGATGTTGGCAATGGCCATAGTGTTACTCCTATCACAAAGGCTGTTGTGCTTTTCACCTAATGCCTAAGCATATTTTTTCGTGTAGAGGTGCAACAAGTGCGAGTATGTGTGTGTGGAGTGAATATATTACTCGTTAAAATTCTATCATACGGACAATGTGATATTCTACTCAAGTGAATTTGTTTTTGGATTTTAATGATTATAAATGGACAACATATTTTTGATACTTAAGCATGGATAAATTTCAGTAGAGGTTCGAGGAAAATGTTTGTGTGGATTCGAAAAATTTTGAGAACTTCCAAGCCAAAAAAAAGTGAAGCCGTCAGGCTGCCATCGAAGTACGTATGAGATCACAGCGATGACCAGCAAAATCTCCTGATTTCAATCCGTTGGACTTTTGATACTGGGATATTTTGAAGAATAAGGCTGTCATGTGCTGTAATTATTTCTTTCGAACTTTGGAATGTCAATGGTATGTTTATCAGCGATCAACACGAGAAGATTTCGTGACGGTCTAGTGTGTGTAACCATACGGTCACGCTAGTACAGCCCGGGTTAATACACCAATGCGTCGATCATGTCAAGATGGCACCGGGAATGGGCCAAAATACCGCAGTGCCACTCTCATGCAGCATGCAAAAATATTGTCGCAAAGTTGTAAACTTGTCGTAAACGTCACATACGAATCGTAAATGTAGAAAAATAACAAATCTTGCACACTAAAAATACTTCAGTCGACTCAGCTAGGTAACGAATTCGATGATAACATAGTTGAAGGTCATAATTCGTTTTAAATATAGTCAATTAGAACAAATCTAAATTGTTTCTAAAATTTTATCAAATATTTTTTTTTGTTTTTGAACTATGAAAATAAGAACAAGTGTATACGGCCGTAAGTTCGGCCAGGCCGAAGCTTATGTACCCTCCACTATGGATTGCGTAGAAACTTTTACTGAAGACTGTCATCCACAATCGAATTACTTGGGTAAATACGTATATAATTAAGTTTGACAAAATTTTCTATAGAAATAAAATTTTGACAACATTTTCTATAGAAGTAAAATTTGGACCACATTTTCTATAGAAATACGATTTTAACAAAATTTTCTACAGAAATAAAATTTTGACAAAATTTTCAAAAGATTTAAAATTTTGACAACATTCTCTATAGGATTAAATTTTTGACAACATTTTCTATAGAAATAAAATTTGACAAAATTTTCTATAGAAATAAAATTTTGCTAGATTATTTTTGACTCGAATGGCAACCATGATTATGAACCGATATGGACCAATTTTTGTGTGATTGGGGATCGGCTATATATAGCTATAGACCGATATGGACCAATTTTGGATTGGTTATTAGCGGCCATATACTAACACCACGTTGCAAATTTCAACCGGATCGGATGAATTTTCCTCTTCAAAGAGGCTCGGCAAGCCAAATCGGGGGATCGGTTTAAATGGGCGCTATATATAATTATGGACCGATGTGGACCAATTTTTGCAGGGTTGTTAGAGACCATATACCAACACCATGTACCAAATTTCAGCCGGATCGGATGAAATTTGCTTCTCTTAGAGCAATCGCAAGCCAAATTTGGGGGTCCGTTTATATGGGGGCTATACGTAAAAGTGGACCGATATGGCCTATTTGCAATACCATCCGACCTACATCAATAACAACTACTTGTTTCGTTCGGAAGTTAGCGTGATTTCAACAGACGGACGGACGGACGGACATGCTCAGATCGACTCAGAATTTCACCACGACCCAGAATATATATACTTTATGGGGTCTTAGAGCAATATTTCGATGTGTTACAAACGGAATGACAAAGTTAATATACCCCCATCCTATGGTGGAGGGTATAAAAAAAGTGAAACCTCCATTAAGGAAAATTTTAATGAATTTTAGAAATATTTAACAAAAAGTTATTACAAGCGCAGATGTCCCGCCGATTTCACAAAAATAAGTAAATATTTTTCGACAAATTAAAAAAAAATTATTAGACATAATTATTTTTTTCACTTGTTAAAGAAAATTCGTAGTTTGAAGGAAAAACAAAATTGGAGTTTAAAATTGCAAAAATGTTTTTAATTGATATAACAAATTGAAACAAAAATTAATAGTATCAATTAATTTTTTAATTGACTTTCAATTAATTTTTTAATTGATACTACCATTTCTGTCATTGAAGATATTTCAATTAAAAAAATAATTGGATCAATTAATTTCATGATTGAATCAGAAAAAAAAAATTGAACTAAAATAAAATTAAATTGACTTCACTTCACTTTTTTTGAGTGTATGATGTAAAATCTAAATTTTGATTTATATGAGGACTATACCGAAATACCTATTTGTTGAACTACATTGCCTCTATATTTTTCATTTCGTGCAAATCGAATAAAAATTGCGATTGCTTGAAGCCCAAGAAGACAAATCGGAAGATCGGTCTATATAGGGGCTATACCGAAACATGGACCGATACACACCATCCTCGACACGGCTATTTCTCCAGATTTTGTATTTCATGCAAATTGGCTAAAAATTTAGAATTTTAGAAGCCCAAGAATTAAAATCGGAAGATCGGTCTATATGGGTCTATACCAAAACATGGACCGATATTATATTCGGCACACCAATTTGTGGACCTGATATACCTCTGGTGTTTGAATTTCAAGCACATCGCTTAATAACTGCAATTTCTACAAGTCCAAGAAGTCAAATCAATATGGGGACTGTACCAAAACATAGTGGTGTGGTGTGCTATATGCGAGTCTAAAATTTATGTAAATCGGATAAAAATTGCGGTGTGTAGATGCTCAAGACCCCCAATAGGGAAGTCGGTTTATATGGAGCTCTTCAAAACTTGGGACGATATAGCCCATCTTCGAACTTGACCTGCCTGTAGACAAAAGATTAATCTGTGTAAAATTGCAGCAGAAATTGTTCATTACATAAGGTTGTAGCGTGATTACAACAGAAAGACAGCCAGACAGGCGGATATCGTTAAATCGTGCTAGAATTTCTCATGGATCAACAATATATATTCTTTGTATAGATGGAAATCGATATTTCTATGACCGAATGACAAACTTATAATAGCCCCATTACCATTCTATGGTGGTGGGTACAAAAATTAACAGAAAACAAATAAAACGCTTTAATTTGTTGCATTAGATATAAGCCACCCTATACACACTAGGTTCCATATGAGCAGATCTACCGATCTGAGTTTTTTTTTTTTTAGCTTCTACAAGATATTATGTAAACACGGCTAATAATGACATTATTGTGGTTGCTTCTTGTTATAATAAAACAGCTCAATATCTTAATATATTGAGTTGTAGAGAAACTTAAAAGGAAGAAAATATGTAAAATTATTATGCAAAGTTTGTTTATCAAGAAATTGAAGTATCATCTTCTTGTTTCTTCTTGTCTTGCCCTCCAATATATTGACGGGCAATCATAGATTACAGTCATCGCGCATTGTGTGTCCGTACATGTGTAAAGGTTCCTTTGATGTGACCACCAGGAGCGTATACAATAGAGAGAATGGCTTTATGCAGTGAGTTTGAACTTTATAATATCTTTTAAAATTCTGGGGATAACTAAAATTTTTCTGAAAGGGCCTAAACCCACTACGCTTATGAGTTTGGGGTTATTTAATGATGCGATTGGTCTGGGTAATGTCATTCAATTTTCAGTAAATATTATTTTCTTTTTTTATGAAAGATGAAGTCAATCTGCACTTGCCAGAAATTAAAAATTATCATCATTTTAAAAATTTGCAAGTGTCAAAATTTAAAACGACTGAAATTTTTTTTCTCAAAAAATATTTTTTAGAAAAAAACAAGTAAGGAAAGTCTAAAGTCGGGCGGGGCCGACTATATTATACCCTGCACCACTTTGTGGATCTAAATTTTCGATACCATATCACATCCGTCAAATGTATTGGATGCTATATATGAAGGTTTTTCGCAAATACATACATTTAAATATCACTCGATTTAGACAGAACTTGATAGACTTTTATTTATGATTTATCGCTCGATATATATGTATTAGAATTTTAGAAAAATTAGAGTCATTTTTACAACTTTTCGACTAAGCAGTGGCGATTTAACAAGGAAAATGTTGGTATTTTGACCATTTTTGTGGAAATCACAAAAACATATATATGGGAGCTATATCTAAATCTGAACCGATTTCAATCAAATTTAGCACGCATAGCTACAATGCTAAATATACTCCCTGTGCAAAATTTCAATCAAATTGGGCTAAAACTCTGGCTTTTAGGGCCATATTAGTCCATATTGGGCGAAAGATATATATGGGAGCTATATCCAAATCTGAACCGATTTCAATCAAATTTTGCACACTTGACTATACTACCAATTGTACTCCTTGTGCAAAATTTCAAGCAAATCGGGATAAAACTCTGGCTTCTGGGTCCATATAAGTCCATATCGGGCGAAAGATATGTATGGGAGCTATATCTAAATCTGAACCGATTTCTTCCAAAATCAATAGGGTTCTATTCTGACCCAAATTAGGAACATGTGCCAAATTTGAAGTCGATTGGACTTAAACTGCGACCTAGACTTTGATCACAAAAATGTGTTCACAGACAGACAGACAGTCGGACGGACGGACGGACGGACAGACGGGCATGGTTATATCGACTCAGGGACCCACCCTGAGCATTATTGCCAAAGACACCATGTGTCTATCTCGTCTCCTTCTGGGTGTTACAAACATATGTACTAACGTATAATACCCTGTTCCACAGTGTGGCGCAGGGTGTAAAAAATGCAGCCATATTTGATATTTTACTCCATTTGTGTAAAACGTTTGAAATAATTATTTAAATAAAGCCAAAAGTTTATTTATCCTAGGGAAGGTCAATACCATCACTTTCGTGGAAGGCCCTTTGGTTTGTTTTGTTTTCCGCGACTCTGATTTTATGAATTTTCCACCGTCAACCTCTGATACTTTTACATGTTTAGTTTAACTTTACAACTTCTTTTGGTTAAAGAAGGCAGGCAGCAGCAACGACAACAGCAGTACCAGCTTTAAGTTTATTTATTTTTTTCTTCGCTGATTTTCATTTTTTGTTTTGTTTTTCTTTTCTTTTGCATGCTTTATCCCACCTACCGTCAAAATGAAAATTAAATGTTTAAGTATCTTCAATTTGTTGGTGTTTTATAAGTGGATTTTCTTTACGTGTTTTTTTACTCCTCCCCTGTTTCTCTTGACTAGGGGAAGCAATTCCCATTTCGGAGCCCTCCCTCTCTCGGATGCAGTCATCATATTTATGACAAGATGTTGTAGCTTAAACTTTTACAATGAAAATTATATTTGCTTATTTTCATGCTGAGCTTTACTTACAAAACAACAAAATTTTATGCTAAAATTAAAAACAGGGAAAATTTTTTGCCAGACAGGTTTAGGTTATCTCTAAGAAAATGGGGGCTAGTCATTGAATATGGTTTACAAAGCTCTTGATTGTTTTACAATTCTTAGCCCCTTTTTTTAATATGTTGGCAATGTGAAACTTAAACAAAAAAGTTTCGAGGTATACCCAACTATTAACGTTTATTAAAAATGTTTTTAAAATATTTTGTTTTTGTTAATTTGGAGGTTTGGCTTATTAATTTTTGCAGATTGCAACTTTTGGTTGTTAACAGTTTTTTAGTGACTTTGTGTAAGGGTAAATCCTAACTTTAAATCGAAAAAATCTAAAAGCAAATGTATTGCTACCCTTTATCCTAAAATAAAAATAAGATTATATTAAGTTTGCCATTTTATTGTCGGTTAAAAATGAAGCATCAATCAAATTAGCATCTGTAGAATTGAATATATACTCCGTATAATGCAGTACCAATTTAGAATTTTTTAACCAACAATAGGCGGTTGTAATATTCCAACCAAAACTTTAGTACTACCGTGCTACCACATACAGAGAGTTTAGCAGAGAAAATAGTGTGAGCTTATTAAACTTTGTGTTTGACACCTTTTTTTCCTAAACCAATAGGATTTCTATTTGAATCAAAGTAAAACCACTATACCAATTTTGATGACGATCTAGCTGCGAGCAGCACTTTGATCGTTAAACAACATAAACATACAGACGGACAGTGCTAAGTCGACTCAGAATTTTATTCTAGGACAATCGTTATACCTAACGATATGTCCCCAAGTCTCACTATAATTGGGGGAGTAAATTTCAAATGCCAAACTTTTTTTCAAATTTTCGAAAACAAGAACATATGAAATTAAGTTCGACCCTCCCGAACCTTAAATACTCGCCACTCTAAATTCAAATCTAATTTTTTCCATTGAAAAGTCTTCGTCGCAGATGGTTACTTCAAAATATATAGAATTTCAGGAATGGATGGGTGTTTGCAGTTAAAGTCGTTTTTTAGGATTAGTTGCAATCAATACGTTTCTAGCTATGTGCATATATATGAGTTGAAATGTCCTCGTAATTCACTGTCAAATAGTTTATTATATTGAGGTATCAAATGAAGTTGAGTCAGCTTGGCATATGCATTAATTGGAATACCATTTATACCCTACCACATGACCGAAAGTATTACACAGTGTATTAAGATTCGCGCTACGTAAATTTTAGCTGGTTATATATATATTGATATGAGACTTATATGGATTGTTCTGGCGATTTTCATTTGGTTACCAGATATAAAAATAATCGACCAAATTTTGAAGAAAATGTCACCAAAAAAACTACAAAAAAAAATATATTTTGCAGTTTTTGATCAAATTTTATGTCTATAGTAAATTTTATTTCTATAAAAAATGGTAAACATTTTATTTATATAGGAAATTTTGTCAAAATTTTGTAAAAAATTTATTTCTATAAAAAATTTTGTCTAAATTTTATTTCTATAGAAAATTTTGTCAAAATTTTATTTCTATAGAAAATTTTGTCAAAATTTTTATTTGTATAGAAAATTTTGTCAAAACTTTATTGCTATAGCACATTTTGTCACATAATTATTTCTATCAAAAAAATTCTTTTTTTTTCAAAATTATATTGATATAGAAAATGTTGTCAAAAGTGTATTTCTCTAGAAAATTTTGTCAAAATTTTATTTCTATAGAAAATTTTGTCAAAATTTTATTGCTATAGCACATTTTGTCACAAAATTATTTCTATCATTTTTTTTTCAAAATTATATTATATATAGAAAATGTTGTCAAAAGTGTATTTCTCTAGAAAATTTTGTCAAATTTGTATTTGTACAGAAGATTTTGTCAAAATTTTATTTCTATAGAAAATTTTGTCAAAATTTTATTTCTATTGAAAATTTTGTCAAAATTTTAATTCTATAGAAAATTTTGTCCAAATTGTATTTCCATAGAAAATATTGTCAAAATTTTATTTATATAGAAAATTTCGACAAAATTTTGTTTCTATCGAAAATTTTGTAAAATTACTATAGAAAGTTTTGCAAAATTAGAAAATTTTGTCCAAATTGTATTTCCATAGAAAATATTGTCAAAATTTTATTTATATAGAAAATTTCGACAAAATTTTGTTTCTATCGAAAATTTTGTAAAATTACTATAGAAAGTTTTGCAAAATTTTATTTCTATGAAAAATTCTGTCAACATTTTATTTTTCATAGAAAATTTTGTCAAATGCTTATATTCTATAGAAAATTTTGTCAAAATTTTATTTCTACAGAAAATTTTGTTAAAAATTTCTTTATACAGAAAATTTCTTCAAAAATGTATTTCTATAGAAAATGTTGTTAACATTTTATTTATTTGGATAATTTTGTTAACATTTTTTCAAAAGTTCTACTAATCTAACAAAATTTTATTTCTATGTAAAATTTTTTCAAAACTTTATTTCTATAGAAAATACTGTCAAAATTTTATATCTATGGATAATTTTGTAAACAATTTATTTCTATAGAAAATTTTGTCAAAATTTTATTTCTATAGAAATTTTTTTGTCAAAATTATAATTCTATAAAAAATTTTGTAAAAATGTTATTTCTACAGAAAATTTTGTCAACAGTTTATTTCTAAAGAAATTTTTTCAAAACTTTATTTCTATAGAAAATATTGTCACAATTTTATTTCTATGGATAATTTTGTCAACAATTTATTTCTATAGAAAATTTTGTTAAAATTTTGTTAAAATTTTGTTGATACAGAAAATTGTGTCAAAAGCGCATTTCTATAGAAAATTTTGTCAAAATTTTATTTATATAGAAAAATTTTTCAAAAATGTATTTCTATGGATTTTTTTTTTCTATGGAAGATGTTGTCAACATTTTGTCAAAAATTTCATTATACAGAAAATTTCGTCAAAAAATTATTTCTATAGAAAATGTTGTTAACATTTTATTTATTTAGATAATTTTGTTAACATTTAATTTATGTAAAAATTTCGACAACATTTTATTTCTATCGAAAATTTTGTAAAATTTTATTACTATAGAAAATTTTGCAAAATTTTAGTTCTATGAAAAATTCTGTCAATATTTTATTTTTAATAGAAAATTTTGTAAAATGTTTCCTTGTATAGAAAATCTTGTCAAAATTTTATTTTTACAGAAAATTTTGTCACAAATTTCTTTATACAGAAAATTTTGTTAACATTTTATTTATGTTGATAATTTTGTTAATATTTTATTTCTGTAGAAAATTTTGTTATATTTTATTTATGTAGAAAATTTTGTTTTTTTCAAAAGTTCTACTATATAATTTTGTTTCTACAGAAAATTTTGTCAAAATTTTAGTTTTATGTAACATTTTGTCTAAATTTTATTTGTATACAAAATTTTGTCAAAATTTTATTCCTATAGTAAATTTTGTCGAAATTTTATTTCTTTTTGTTGTTTTCGTTCAGTCGTTTTGTTTTTAAATGCATATATCATCTGTGATGCGCATTTAGATTGATTGTCTGTACGAAGTACACATAGTGTACCGTAGTACATGTAATGATATAATGGCATTATTTATTAGCCTATCATTACCGGTTATTTTTATGGTGTATGGAAACGTGAAAATGTTTTATTTCTATGGAAAATTTTATCAAGATTTGATTTCTATCGAAAATTTTGTCAAAATTTTATTTGTGTCGAAAATTTTGTCAAAATTTTAGTTATGTAGAAAAATTTGTCAAAATTTTATTACTATGGAATATTTTGTTAAAATTGTATTTCTATAGAAAATGTTGTCAAAATTTTATTTCTATAGAAAATTTTGTCAAAATTTTATTTGTTTAGAAAATTTTGTAAAAATTTTATTTGTGTAGAAAAATTTGTCAAAATTTTATTTCTATGGAATATTTTGTCAGAATTTTGTTTCTGTTTAATATTTTTTATTTCTATTTAATATTTTGTTAAAATTTTATTTCTATAGAAAATTTTTGTCAAAATTGTATTTCTATAGAAAATTTTGTCGAAATTTAATTTCTGATAAAAATTTTGTCAAAACTTTATTTCTGTACAAAATTTTGACCAACTTTTATTTTGTAAAAATTTTATTTTTCTAGAAAATTTTGTCAAAATCATATTTGTATAAAAAATTTTGTCAAAATTTTATTTCTATGGAAAATTTTGCCAAAATTTTATTTCTATGGAATGTTTTGTTTAAATTTTATTTGTGTACAAAATTTTGTCAAAATTTTATTCCTATAGTAAATTTTGTCAAAATTTTATTTCTGTAGAAAATTTTGTCAAAATTTTATTTCTGTAGAAAATGTTGTCAAAATTTTATTTCTATAGAAAATTTTGTCAAATTGTATATCTATAGAGAAACATCAAAAATTCTACCAACTGTATCAACCGTGGTCATAACTCGTCAAATTCGACTTCATCTACAAGTTTGGGAACATATTTTATATGATTGCAAATAACTTATGACAAAATCGTGGTTGAATAAACGTGTTTTATTTTGCATTAGGGTATTCCAAACCCTTCACACATTAATCCTTATTCACACGTATGGTCTTTTTGGGTCTCATACATTGGCTAACGACAATGTTGAATGGAAATTTTCAGTCCGTACAAAAAAGAAGAAAGACCCACAACCAACTTAATTCGTTTATTTCGGCATAACACATGCGCGTATGTGTGTGTTTGTATGAATGGGAATACTTGGCAATAAATATTCAACAAATTTCAAATGATGTAATAAAATTGCCATTCGAATAAAGAAAAAAAGTGAACACATTCACCAGAAATGCCAAACCCTAAAAGTAATTCCAACAATTTGCACTTTGTCATAGTGGCAATGGTGGTTTTCCCAACAATAGTTTCTGGGTGCCAGTTTTTTATTTTGTGGATCACTTTTCCAGTTACTCTCCATAGTCGTTTAGTAGCATTGGTATGATTGTCTGTAATGATAATAATATGCATAATATCAAATGAAACTAATAATTTCCATTCTCTAGGATTTGGGGTTGCAAATAAATCTTCATTTATTATAGCACAACGGATATCAAGAGATTTTCCAATTAGAGACCCCCATGACCCCGTGTGAGAGTTAGATTTTAGGAGAAAAGTTGTTGTAAAAAATTAAATTAAATTGTTCTAATAATGGAGATAGTTTTAAGGATACTATTGTAATAAAATTATAGATGGCGAATTAAAAAAAAAAGGATTTTTGAAAAATATTACACAGTAAAAGTTAAACAGAAATAACTTGAAATTTGTCCAATAAAAAAGGACACCATCATGGCCATGTTTACTGACCTAACAGAAAAAAATACCCAGCAAAAATATTTGGAAGTTCTTCTCAAGGCAAAACTTTAAAATAGCTTCCAAAAATGCCCGTCTAAAGATGTTCTTTAACTGTACTGGAAATTCATTTGAGTTAAATTTTTATACCCTTCACCACTACTGTGGTACAGGGTATAATAAGTTTGTGCATTTGTATGTAACGACAAGAAGGGGTAATCATAGACCAACCTTTTAATATACGGATCGGCTTAGAATTAAATTCTGAGTCAATTTAGCGATGTCCGTCTGTCTGTCTGTTGATGTATTTTTGTGTGCAAAGTACAGCTCGCAGTTTTAGTCCGATTGTCCTAAAATTTGGTATAGGGTCCTGTTTCGGCTCAAAGACGATCCCTTTTGATTTTTTGCTCCGATTTAGTTGAAATTTTGCACAGGGAGTAGAATTAGCAATGTTACTATGCGTGCCAAATTTGGTTGAAATCGGTTCAGATTCGGATATATCTCCCATATGTAGCTTTCGCCCGATTTATACTCATATGACCACAGAGGCCAATTTTTAACTCCGATTTAGTTGAAATTTTGCACAGGGAGTCGAATTAGCATTGTAGATATGCGTGCCAAATTTGGTTGAAATCGGTTCAGATTTAGATATAGCTACCATATATCTTTCGCCCGATTTACACTCATATGACCACAGTGGCCAATCTTTTACTTCGATTTAGTCGAAATTTTGTACAGGGAGTAGAATTAGCATTGTAGCTATGCGTGCCAAATTTGGTTGAAATCGGTTCAGATTTAGATATAGCTCCCATATATATCTTTCGCCCGATTTGCACTCATATGACCACAGACGCCAATTTTTTGCTCCGATTTAGTTGAAATTTTGCACAGAGAGTAGAATTAGCATTGTAGCTATGCGTGCCAAATTTGGTTTAAATCGGTTCAAATTTAGATATAGCTCCCATATATATGTTTTTCTAATGTTGACAAATATGGTCAAAATATCAACATTTTCCTTGTAAAATCGCCACTGCTTATTCGAAAAGTTGTAAAAATGAATCTAATTTTCCTAAACTTCTAATACATATATATCGAGCGATAAATCATAAATAAACTTTTTCGAAGTTTCCTTAAAATTGCTTCAGATTTAAACGTTTCCCATATTTTTTTTACTAACATTGTGTTCCACCCTAGTGCATTAGCCGACTTAAATTTTGAGTCTATAGATTTTGTAGAAGTCTATCGAATTCCTCCAGATCGAGTGATATTTAAATGTATGTATTTGGGACAGACCTTTATATATAGCCCCCAACACATTTGACGGATGTGATATGGTATCGAAAATTTAGATCTACAAAGTGGTGCAGGGTATAATATAGTCGGCCCCGCCCGACTTTAGACTTTCCTTACTTGTTTATAACTCGCTTTTTTCATATTTTTAATAGGAAATTTATATATTTTTGTTTCAAATAGGTTAAAAACAGATTAAAAATTAATAAAATGGTACAAATTATTTAAATTTTGCCGAAAAAATGCTAAATCCTTTCTAGAAAAATTGCGAATTTTTGAAAATATTTGATGAAAAACGTTCCAGACAAGCGTTTTAATGTATTAAAAATCATAAAAAAATTAAAAATTATGTTTTTGTCAAAATATTACAAAATTTCTTAATTAACATCCAAAACACTGAATTCGCCTCACACCTTAAGAAGTGAAGTGAGTGAGGTGGGAGCCACCGTGGTGCAATGGTTTTTTCAGCGGTGGATTATCCCACCTCAGTAATGCTGGTGACATTTCTGAGGGTTTCAAAGCTTCTCTAAGTGGTTTCACTGCAATGTGGAACGCCGTTCCGACTCGGCTATAAAAAGGAGGTCCCTTGTCATTGAGCTTAACATGGAATCGGGCAGCACTCAGTGATAAGAGAGAAGATCACCAATGTGGTATCACAATGGACTGAATAGTCTAAGTGAGCCTGATACATCGGGCTGCCACCTAACCTAACCTAACCTAAGAAGTGATGCAAATTTAATGCAGCGGCTGTTGAAATGGTGGACATCCGTCCTATGACAAGCCAATGTTAAATTCATCGCTTCTGCGTCAATTTGGCACCACTTCCGGATCCAAAAAGAACATTTTCAATACTTTTTTGGCGACGATGGGTATATGTATTTGATTCAATGGCTGCAATATTACTGTTGCTTCAAAACTCCAACATTTTATAATTTTCATCGTAGAGCTTTAACAAACAACATTTGACCAAACATTTGAAGAGTGGGGAGAAAATTTTTTTTCGTTATTGGCTCTATGCTATTTTGTTGGGTGGTGTATGCTCATGAAAAACCGCGAAACTGTCAAAGACAAGTCAACATAGACTGACTAACAATGCACTACGGTATCTTTCGTAAACCTCAAAATAAAAAAAAACAACAACAACAACAAATTCATCTACAACAAATATTATACATGTCCGTTGTTACACATTTGGTTGGTTTTGTAAAAATTTCAATGGACCTATCACAACCGCACATCACCAAAAATCTGGCTTTAAATTTTGGTTGCAGGGTTGGTTGACTTTAGGCGATACGTGAATGGATAGATATATGGTATATTGACAAGTTAACGTACACTTAGAGAAATTGAGCTATATGGGGAATAAATCAGAATATCGACCTATATGGGGATTACATCAGAATGTGGAAAGAGACACTCCATATTCGAGACACCCATTGAACATATTTCTAGATTTTCAATTTCAAGCAAGCAGTGTATAGAAGCTCAAAAATATTAAATTGTGAGATTGGTCTAAATGGTATTTCGGTTAATTGGATAAAAAATGTGGTGTATTAACGTCCAACAAATCGAATCGGAAGATGTGCCTAGAAGGTGGCGGATATGTGTTGCAACAAACTTCATATTGCTATCATTTACCATTGCTATCGTTTGGCAACTGACAGGCTCATTCCAATATGAGTGCATTTTATTTGTTTTCAAGCCTACAACAGAATTTTTATTTATTGCATTCAGAAAGTAGTCAGAAGTTATTCGCTTAGCACAATTCCTGCTTCGACCGAACACCAAAAAGTTTTTCAGCGGTGGATTATCCCACCTCAGTAATGCTGGTAACATTTCTGAGGGTTTCTAAGCTTCTCTAAGTGGTTTCACTGCAATGTGGAGGTCCCTTATCATTGAGCTTAATATGGAATCGGGCAGCACTCAGTGATAAGAGAGAAGTTCACCAATGTGGTATCACAATGGACTGAATAGTCTAAGTGAGCCCGAAATATCGGGCTGCCAGCTAACCTAACCTAACCTACTCCCTGTGCAAAATTTCAACTAAATCGGAGTTAAAAATTGACCTCTGTGGTCATATGAGTGTAAATCGGGCGAAAGCTATATATAGGAGATATATCTAAATCTGAACCGATTTCAACCAAATTTGGCACGCATAGCTACAATGCTAATTCTACTCCCTGTGCAAAATTTCAACTAAATCGGAGTTAAAAATTGGCCTCTGTGGTCATATGAGTGTAAATCGGGCGAAAGCTATATATGGGAGCTATATCTAAATCTGAACCGATTTCAATAAAATTTGGCACACTTGACTACACTACTAATTATTCTCCTAGTGCAAAATTTCAACCAAATTGGGGTAAAACTCTGGCTTCTGAGACCGTATTAGTCCATATCGGGCTCACTTGACTATAGTACTAACTGTTCTTCTTATGCAAAATTTTAAGCAAATTAGGGTAAAATTCTGGCTTCTGGGGCCATATAATTCCATATCGAGCGAAATATATATATGGAAGCTATATCTAAATCTGAACCGATTTCTTCCAAAATCAATAGGGTTCTAGTCTGAGCCAAAGCACATATTTGTGCCAAATTTGAAGTCGATTGGACTAAAACTGCGACCTAGACTTTGATTACAAAAATGTGTGCACGGACAGACGGACATACGGACATGGTTATATCGACTCAGGAGCCCACCCTGAGCATTTTTGCCAAAAACACCATATCTCCTTCTGGGTGTTTCAAACATATGCACTATCTTATAAAACCCTATTCCACAGTGTGGCGCAGGGTATAAAAAAAACCCACAACTTATCGGATATAGATTTGAGCTTTACACTGCATATACACGGTCAAAAAATTTTTGACTTTCTTTATTAAAAATGTGAAAAAAAATATGGAGAAAATGTGTTTGCTTCGCAATGGTTATACTTAAAGTCATTCGGTTGGTTATTTTATCCCCAGATCGGTGTCATCTGACATTAATTCCTTCTAACCCATTTTTCTAACCAACTTTTTTTCCAGGGTATTGAACAGCATACCGTGTTATATGCTTCATACACAATTATTTAGAGAAGTGTTGGTTTTGAGAGAATAGATAGATATACGCACAAAGGCGATTTGGGCTATGGCCCACAATAGATAGACTCCCAAAAAACACCATACAGGAAAAAAACTCCAAACATACGAGTATCATAATAAATCTTCATCATATGAACGCTAAATTGACATTTTGCAAACGAGAGCCAAAGACTGATGTTGTCAGCAGCAAATGATAGACATTCGCAGCAGGCTAGCTAGAACGGGACAAATATGAACTTTAATAATGCAAAAAAAAAAAAAAAATTGGAAAAACAGTGGGGAAATTTTTAATATTTGAATATTTTTAAAAATTTTCAATGTATACATAAATCTCCAAAAAATGTCTTTATTATTGTTTGTTGTATTTTTTGTAATTAGAATATTATTTCATATATTTTGTAAAAATATTATTCTTGCCAATGAGCGCACATTGTTAAACTTGCATATATTAATAATTTTATAGGAAGTCTCTATAGTCTATGTACACACAAAAAATTATCACCAAAATTTTTTCAATTAAACAGTTAATTGAATTTGGAAACGGATTCAATTAATATGTTAATTGATTCAATTAATTATTTAATCAAATCCGAATAAAAACCAATTAAGAAAATGATTGATATTTGTTACGTTTCCAATTAAAATATTAATTGATTCAATCAATTTATTAATCAATTCGGAAATAATTTTCAATTACAAACGTGATTGAAATTTTTTCCGTTTCCAATTACACATGTGATTGATCCAATCACCTTTGTGATTGAAACTGAATAATTTTGAGCAATGGAAAGAGCGAAAAGAGAACAAGAGAATGGGTATTTATTCAACAATGTATGATGGAGAGATCAGTCTGTGGAAGTAACTCGTAACGAACGGTTGGGTTTTTGTTTTTCGCGTAAATTGAAAAACATGATTGGCGACATTCTGTCTGCTGCATTCAAAATGTGTGCATAAATATTTTGAACGCAACAACAAATCATAGCAAAGGGTTGAAATAAATAAAGTGTGCAACAACAAACGGACACGTGGTAAAGGTTTGAAAAAGATATATGAGAGAACGCATTTGAAATTACCTGTGTTTGTGTTTTGTGGTATTGTGAAAATGGAAAACAATCTACGTTTATTGAAGGTAAGAAATTGTGAAATGTGAATACCGTTTTCCATTGAAGCCTGTTTACATTAAACGGACTAAAATAATATATTTTTTATTCATTTCTTTTAGTAACCAATTTTATTTCGTGAAATTGACCAATCAATCCCATCAACTCCATCATTTTATCAAATATGTAAGAATATGTTTGAAACAAAAATGTGGGTACCGTATTGATCTTTTAAAATTATAATTTTTTTCACTCCTAGTTTTCTTAAAACCAAGAGCGGTATGGGTTTGTTGGAAGATTCACCTTGAAGTTGCGAAGTGGCGTTGGCATTAAATTGTATTTTTGTTTTACCTGCCTTTTTCAGTTTGAACCCAAGTAGAGAGCAGTATATCTGATATATAAACTAATGAGCTGAATTATGTAATGGTAAAAAAGTTCTTTCTTTTGGATTTAAAAATATGAAAAATATCCGAAAATAATTAAAATATGTATTTCCCATTTATATATTTTTTCTATTTTTAGAATTTGCAAAGTATCATCAATATAATACCAAATATTACATTGCTTTCCCATTATTTTTGTCTATGATTGGTTCAAATTTTAATAGACGATTTCAATGTGCGGAAATTTTGGAAAGGAATTGTTACTAAAATTAAATTATCGAGCTCCTTAATACACCTTTTTATGCTAAAAGACTACAACTGCAAAAGAAGATTATAAATCTGCAACCTGGAACTAAGAAATGAACTTGATATTCTATGCAGGTAATGTTTAACAAAATTAACTTTTAATTTAACAAAATTAAATTCGAATTATTCTGTCTACTTTCAGAAAAACTAATTTAGCTTACAGGCTGCTGATTTATTGGAAATCTAGGCGCATCTACATATTAGAAGGACCATGCTAACATGGTTATTATTATAAGGAAGATAATGATTTATATAATTTATGTAATTGTATTTGTAAGTTATATTAGAACAAACCACAAATGACAAGAACCAAATTTATTTGTTTATTGCATAATTCAAAAAATAATAAAATGTTAAATATGTTTTATAAGAAACACATATTTTCTTTTATTTCAAATAAAATTAAATACGATTTTGGGGTCGCAATATATATTTTTTGATTGAAATTTATAGCCAATTTCAATTAATTATTTAATTGAATGAATCAAATAGTTGATTGATTTTTGTCGCGAAATTAATTAAAATTTTAATTGATTCAATTAAAACTGTGATTGAATTTTATGTTAAAAATCAATCACGCTTTTAATTGATTCAATCACACAATTAATTGATTCCGTGATAAAAGTCAATTAAATTTTTAATTGAAAATCGTGTTGGTTTTCAATCAAAATGGGTGATTGATACTATCATTTTCGTGATTGAAGACATTTCAATTAAAAAAATGATTGAATCCGCGATTTTCGTGATTGAAATCAAAAAAATTTTTTTTGTGTGTACACATTCCGGGAAAATTCATTTAAACCGACCTTAACATCTGACCTGTAAAGTTTTGTTTGCATTATAGCCGCTTAGTTCCAATTGGATGCAAGTTTAGGTTAAAGCTTAAACCAAACAGTTTATCTTGTTTTGCTAAATAGGCTAATGCCATACTCAGCCACAAACATTGTTCATACGTATGAGGATACATTAAACGGTAGTAGTAGCTAACATCTGCTTTTACATATTGATGGCAATCTATTCACAAACAGGGTGTACCGAAGGTATTAGTTGTTTGGTTGACAATATTGTTACCTAATTCAATTATGAATATTAAGGGTCAGTAGACGAATTAAAAAATCAAATATTGTTCTTTCGGCCGTCTTCGAATTTATTGAATTTTTTTGCCATATAATTAATAAATTATTTACACAATTTTAAACACTAAATTTACACACTATCAAGAACACATTTCTTCAAAATAAAGAAATTTTATCAGGTGTAGTAAAAAATTATCCCATGCTCTGGTTTATGAATTGGGAAAACGAATTGTTTTCCCTCTATATATAACACACAAGAGAAAAAGTTATAATTCCAAAATTTGAGACAAAGTTCTGCAACGTAGCTCCAGCCATCAAAAATGGCGCCATAATCCTGAAATATTGCAGAGATTCGTGTTTTATCTGTACGCAGGATAAGTTCAAAGATGGGCTATATCGGTCAAGGTTTTGATATCGTCCTCATATCAAGCGACCCCCGATTTGCGGTCTTGATCATGTAAATACCTCAATTTTCATTCGATTTGCATGAAATTGGAATTGGAACTATCTGTGATCCATAATTAGGAGTGCCGAATATGGTGCATATCGGTCCATGTTTTGGTATATGTTAGCACCCATATAGACCAATTTTCCGATTCGATATATTGGGCGTTCTGAATCGTTAATCTAGAGGTATCCCAGCAAAAAAATTTGGAAGTTCTTCCAAAGGCACAACCTTTAAAGCACTTCCAGAAGATGCACTCCCAATGATGCTCTTTATTTTAACTACCCAGGAAGTTCTTTTATTCAATTTTTTATAACATGGGTTTTTCATACTTTTAATGGATAATTTTAACTTTTTTTTTTGTTTCAAATAGGTTAAAAATAGAGTAAGAATTCATAAAATGGTACAAACCATTTAAATTTTGTCGACAAAAATGCTAAATCCAATCTGAAAAAATTGTGAATTTTTGAAAATATTTGAGGTCAAACGTTTCCGACCAGCGTTAGAATCCAGTAAAAATTATAAAAATTATTTATTTGACAAAATATCACAGAATTTTTTAATTTACATCCAAAACATTGAATTCGGATCACACCTAAAGAAGTAATGCAAATTCAGTGCAACGGCTGTTGAAATGGAGGACTTCCGTCCTATGACAAGCCCATGTTAAATTCATCGCTTCTTCGTCAATTTTGCACCACTTCCGGATCAAAAAAGAACATTCTCATTACTTTTTTGGCGACGCTTTTTTTGCTGGGATGTTACATTCATAAATTCATAAAATTCTATAGAACATCGATTTAAAATCATATGAAAGGCGAGATGTTCAAAACTCAAACAAACCTGAACCGAACTAGTTGGGTGAGTATATGCCATCATATCCTCCTGAAATTGATTCATGGTGGCACATAATTTTTTTTTATACCCACCACCATAAAATGGTGACGGGGGTATAATAAGTTTGTCATTCCGTTTGTAACACATCGAAATATCGATTTCCCACTATATAAATTATATATATTCTTGATCAGGGAGAAATTCTAAGACGATATAACGATGTCCGTCTGTCTGTCTGTCTGTTGTAATCACGCTACAATCTTCAATAGTGAAGCGATCGTGCTGAAATTTTGCACAAACTCGTCTTTTGTCTGCAGGCAGGTCAACTTCGAAGATGGGTTTTGATATAGTCCCATATAAACCGACCTCCCGATTTGGGGTCTTCGACTTATAAAAACCGTAGTTTTTATCCAATTCAACTGAAATTGGAAATCTAGAGGTATTTTAGGACCATAAAGATGTGTGCCAAAAATGGTGAGTATCGGTCCATGTTTTGGTATAGCCCCCATATAGACCAATTTTACTTCTTGGGCTTATAGAAACCGCAGTTTTTATTCAATTTACCTGAAATTGGAAATTTAGAGGTATTATAGGACCACAAATACGTGTGCCAAAAATTGTGAGTATCGGTCCATATTTTAGTATAGCCCCCATATAGACCGATCTACCGATTTTACTTCTTGGGCTTATAGAAACCGCAGTTTTTATTCAATTTACCTGAAATTGGAAATCGAGAGGTACTTTAGAACCGTAAAGAGGTGTGTCAAAAATGGTGAGCATCGGTCCATGTTTTGGTATGGTTCCCATATAAACCGACCTCCCGATTTGGGGTCTTGGGCTTATAGAAACCGTAGTTTTTATATAATTTGCCTGAAATTGAAAATCTAGAGGTACTTGAGGACCATCAAAAGGTGTGTCGAAAATGGTCCGTATCCTTCCATGTCTTGGTATAGCCCCCATATAGATCGATCTCCCGATTTTACATTTTGGGTTTATATAATCCGTAGTTTATATACAATTTGCCTGAAATTGGAAATTTATATAGGTATTTTAAGACCATAAAGAGGTGTGTCACAAATGATGAGTATCGGTCCATGGTTTGGTATAGCCCCCATATAGACCGATATCCCGATTTTACTTCTTGGGCGTCTAGAATCCGAAGTTTTGATCCCATTTGCCTGAAATTGGAAATCTAGAGATATTTTCGGGCCATAAATAGGTGTGCCGAAAACGGTGAGTATTGGTCCATATTTTAGTATAGCCCCCATAGGAACGATCTCCCGATTTAACTCCTTGGGTTTCTAGAAACCGTAGTTTTTATCCGATTTGCCTGAAATTGTAAATATTCTGGTATTTTAGGCTCACAAAAACGTGCATCGGATTAAGTTTTTATCGGTCCACTTGGCAATGCCTCCATATAGACCGACTTCACTTCTTGAGGGTATAGAAGGCGCACAGATCATGAAAATTGCTTGAAACTCAATATAAACTTCTCGGGTGAAAATCTACAGATTTAAGATTTCAAATCAAGACGTTATTTTATAATTTTCTTGCACATTTACAAGAGATGTTGATGATTCCTCTAAAACTCAAACAAAAATGGTTCTTATAAATCCAGAATCTGATATAGTCCTCATAGGTGAAATCTTTAAATTTATCTTCGGGAAGTGTCCTCAAGTCCTCAAGCCCTCCTGAAATTTAAAAGGAAACCCTAACATTTGGTTTATGGTGGTGGGTATTTAAGATTCGTCCCGGCCGAGCTTACTGCTGTATATACTTGTTTTTATTTATTTTTCCAATTAAAGTTTTAATTGAGTTTTAAAAAATATTAAATTAAAAATTTAATTGATTCAACAAATTTTTTAATTGAAACAAAAAACAATCACAAAAATTGATAGTATCATTTAACTTTTTAATTGACTGTCAATTAGTTTTTTTAATTGATACTATCATTTCTGTGATTGAAGATATTTCAATTAAAAAATTAATTGGATAATTTAATTTCCTGATTGAATCAGAAAATCAATCACGAAACTTACTGCTTTTCATATATCTTTTCAGGTTAACTTGTGTGACACCTATATGTTGAGCTCTATTCGTATCCATCCATTCAGGATTCAGGTTGCCCTTTCTCATGTCATGGCTTGTTGTTCAGTAACATAGTGTCTCTAACGAAATCCCTGATTCCAAGATGGGCCAGGTCCTGAATTACCTCTACACGGATATGATTAACTCTTTGCCTAGTAAAAACGGGACGATGACAAATAGATCATCCTCAAAACACGCCCTACATGCACAATCCTTTGCTGCTTCTATTTGGCACATATGTGCTATCAATTCTAGGTGCCCGTACATTATTTCCACGGCCTTCATGACTGTCGACCTATTCTCATTGAGTAGCTCTTAGTCTGGGTCACCCCCATAGTATTTTCGTCGTCCTAACGACTGCTTCATAGGTCCAAATCGCTTTATGTGTCTCCCGAAGCCAATCATAGGTTAGGTGAAATTAGGTGGCAGCCCGATATTTCAGGCTCACCTAGACTATTCAGTCCATTGTGATACCACATTGATGAACTTCTCTCTTATAATTGAATGCTGCTCTATTCCATGTCTAGATCAATGAAAAGGGGTCTTCCTTTGTGTAGCCGAGTCCGAACGACGTTACACACTGGCGTGAAACCGCTTAGAGAAGCTTTGAAACACTTAGAAATACCACCAGCATTACTGAAAGGGGATAATCCACTGCTGAAAAAGTGTTTAGTGTTCGGTCTAATCAGGAATCGAACCCATGACCCTTTGTATGCAAGGCGAGCATGCTAACCATTGCACCGCGGTGGCTCCCAGAGTCATTCATACAACTCAACGGCATGTCCCGACATCCATATGATACGGATCCTGCCATGTTCCGAATACTCATGAACCTTAGCATTTACCGGACCCTGTATCATATTTGCTAACCATCCTAACAACAAACACACAAAAAAACAACTTCTTTATGGCAAACATTTAGGCAAAGCTGATACCTTTGCAACTCTATCAGGCTTCTGTGCTGTTAAGCATAGGTTTCTGACATATGTCGTCATCCTCGTCAATGTGGGTGTTTAGTTGAATATCGGGACGTATGCCTGTGTTATCCTTGTTATCCGTGGTTCTGTAACTCTTGATAAGCTCCAAATACACTTCTCCCTTTTGGATCTACAACCAATGTTTGATGAATGATTGTGTGAACATATGTTTTCACTTTATGTTTGTTTACAGCGCCCGTTGCTTTTTTCGTTTGTTAGAGGGAAAAGGAAATCATCATTAAATTGCGTGGCAAATCCTTTTTAGCTGTTGCATAAATGTGCACATAATTGCATGAATCAAGTTGTTCCTTTTCAAATATTTGAACAACTTGTGTACATGTGTTTTTTTTTCGACACATATATACATATTGGTGTGAATATGTATATATCTGTAAAGAGAGCTATGAAAAGTTGTGTATTTATATTAAAAATTCAAAATACACACCGAGAAAAAATATTTTAATTGACATGTTTGTGTTGTCGTTGTGGTAATATAGTAATGACTCTGATAGATTTTAACTTCCAGTTACTAGAGCCTAAACAATTAACTTTACATGAAAAATTTGTGAGGCTTTCGGAACTTCCATATATAAAATTTATTCTTTCTTTCTAGGTTCTCAAGCAACCACTATGTAGTTGTGGCTTATATGGAAGCTACTGTAGCAATTAGATCAATGTAGTTCATCTCCCATCTCGACTGCAAAACAAAAAATTGAATTCCAAGAATTCATTTTATTACATCAAAAATTTACTCATATTTCGAACAGTGCAACAACGAAGATATTCAAATATTTGAACAAGTGTGCATTCATATGAATGACCAAATTTTAGTAAAACATATGGCTCTTTGTGAATGACGGTATTCGTATGTCTTTGGAAAAAGTGAATCGTTATTACAAATCCCAAAAATATCAACAGACACACACACACTCTCCTCATACCATTTCATTATTGTTGGCAGTTACAACTTTTGGTGATCATAGATGCATGTAAATTTTATCTAAATTACATCGTTTACCCCAACAGTGTACACTCTCATATATAAATGAGTTTACTACATTGCTTTGATGGATGTAGATGTGTGGCAAAGTACTTCAATAAATATGGGTGTATGGGTGAGTGTATAAATGTTTTACCACATATATATGGGGACATTTAATAGAGCATGAGAGAGAGAGAGTGGAAGAGACAATGAAACTATATTGACTCGTTCTCTCCCTGTCATCCCTTTTGTAAACTGAACGAGTGTTATTATCTGTGTTTGTATGTATGTATGGCTATGAATCCTCATAGTGGTGAGTATATTTGTTTCTCTAATGTTATCATTTATTTGGTATATTGGATCATTATATTGATGACGATAACGACGACCACGACGACGTTACATTTAGGGAAATTATTCATTTTGTAAATTTCGTATAGCGTGAAGACACCACTTATATTAAGGGGTCGCAATTTCCCAAAGTGTTTTGGTCATAGTGTAAGCACTCGAACTGTAATACGATTGTGGACATAAACCAAAGAAATTGAAGGAGTATGTTTGGTGTTGGTGTACATTAAGGAAACAATGTTCGTTTCTTAGAGTTCGTTTATGGAAAGGAGAGACAATGCTGGTGACCAATGATTGCTGTGGAGAAAATTTTGAGTGAAAGCCATAATGCCATTGGAAATATAAAAGCAATAATGATAAGGTTGATGTTTTGTCATGTTGCATACAACCATAAGTATTGTTTACGGCAAAAGAACCGAAAAATGAAGGCGAGTATCTTATGATATGATGACTAGAAAATGGTTGATTTCATCGTGCACAAACAAGGAAAAGTTACTACTTTTACAAAAAACGGAGATAGTATGATCCAAGATGAAAAAATAAAATATTTAAAGATTTCGAATTTCTACACAGAGAACACAGATTGGTTGTGATAATCGAATTTATTGCCAACCTCATTTTGGAAGTTGCAGCAACTATCTGTTGGCAGTTGTGTCACCTAACTAATTCAGTCGACACAATCGAATGATGGGAGATGCAACTAATACCACTTCTGGTGTTGGTTGTGTCAGCCGATGAAATAGGTTATGGGTGACTTCGTTATTCGATTGTACCACCCAACCTTATTAATACCCCCAATCGAATTGAAAAGTAGATACATATATTTTATTAAATTACAAATTATAGGTTTTTATACCCTCCACCATAGGATGGGGGTATATTAACTTTGTCATTCCGTTTGTAACACATCGAAATATTGCTCTAAGACCCCATAAAGTATATATATTCTGGGTCGTGGTGAAATTCTGAGTCGATCTAAGCATGTCCGTCCGTCCGTCCGTCTGTCCGTCTGTCCGGCTGTCCGTCCGTCTGTGGAAATCACGCTAACTTCCGAACGAAACTAGCTATCGACTTGAAACTTGGCATAAGTAGTTTTTATTGATGTAGGTCGGATGGTATTGAAAATGGGCCATATCGGCCCACGTTTACGAATAGCCCCCATATAAACCGATCCCCAAATTTGGCTTGCGGAGCCTTCCGGAGCAGCAAAATTCATCCGATCCGGTTGAAATTTGGCACGTGGTCTAAGTATACGGTATCTAACAACCATGCAAAAATTGGTCCATATCGGTCCATAATTATATATAGCCCCCATATAAACCGATCCCCAGATTTGACCTCCGGAGCCTCTTGGAGGAGCAAACTTCATCCTACCCGATTGAAATTTGGTACGTGGTGTTAGTATATGGTCTCTAACAACCATGCAAAAACTGGTCCATATCGGTCCATAATTATATATAGCTCCCATATAAACCGATCCCCAGATTTGACCTCCGGAGCCTCTTGGAGGGGCAAAATTCATCCGATCCGTTTGAAATTGGGTACCTGATGTAAGTATACGGTTTCTAACAAGCATGCAAAAATTGGTCCATATCGGTCCATAATTATATATAGCACCCATATAAACCGATCCCCAGATTTGAACTCTGGAGCCTCTTGGATGAGCAAAATTCATCCGATCCAATTGAAATTTAGTGCGTGGTGTTAGTATATGGTCTCTAACAACCATGCAAAAATTGGTCCATATCGGTCCATAATTATATATAGCTCCCATATAAACCGATCCCCAGATTTGACCTCCGGAACCTCTTGGAGGAGCAAAAGTCATCCGATGCGGTTGAAATTTGGTACATTTCGTTAGTATATGGCCTCTAACAGCCATGTAAAAATTGTCAAATTTTATTTCCATAGAAAATTTTGTCAAAATTTTATTTCTATAGAAAATTTTGTAAAAAATTTATTTCTGTAGAAAATTTTGTCAACATTTTATTTCTATAGACAATTTTGTCAACATTTTATTTCTATAGAACATTTTGTCAACATTTTATTTCTATAGAAAATTTTGTCAACATTTTATTTCTATAGAAAATTTTGTCAAAATTTTATTGCTATAGAAAATTTTGTCAACATTTTACTTCCATAGAAAATTTTGTCAACATTTTATTTTTATAGAAAATTTTGTCAAGTTTTTATTTCTATAGAAAATTTTGTCAAAATTTTATTTCTATAGAAAATTTTGTCAAACTGAATTATATACGTATTTAATCGGCCTTTTTTTTTTGTTTAATATATACCCCTTATGGACTAACAATTTAGAAGACAGTGTTAAAAAGTTTTACGATACCTTGCCATCGGCAAGTGTTATCGCAACCCAAGTAATTCGATTGTGGATGACAGCCTTTAGTAGAAGTTCCTACGCAATCCATGGTGGAGGGTACATAAGATTCGGCCTGGCCGAACTTACGGCCGTATATACTTGTTATTATTTAAATATTATTTATTATCCGAATCAACTGACAATGTTAGCGCCCATAACCCACCGTAGTATGCTTTACGGTCCAAAAACTAAAATTGATTTCCTGAGGCCGCATTTGATCCCTGAAATTCGAAATTTTATTTTGTGTCCTTAAGCATAAACAGTTCAGCTACAAACTATTGTTTTTTATTCGGTTTCAGTCCATTGCGTGCTTTTGAAGATAATACCTTGTATGCGGCCCACGGAAGTTTTACATCTTGGCAGTATTTTCCACCATATGTACTCGTTTTGAATTGAAATCCATGTTCACATGTTATGGATTTAATAATACAAAAAATATAATGAATTTAACAATGATGACATTGACATTTGAAAAATTATTCAAATTTCTTTACGGTAGGTCGTATGTACCGATGTCAGGAAATATTTTTCATAGAAGAGACATTTGGTTGCCACAACTATTTATCTTGCAACACACAAGAAAACTTATTGGAATTTTCACCAAATGATTGTAGGAGACAAAAAATATTCAACAATACTGGGAAACTATTGAGACAACTTATATTATGTTCTGAGTGTCGAATATTAATTACTGCAAACGTTATCCAACCAATCTGTTTTCTGTGTCTAGAAACTCTTCTCAAAATTTTATTTCTATAGAAAATTTTGTCAAATTTTTTGCTTTTTTAGACAATTATCTCAAAATTTTAATTCTGTAGACAAATTTCTAAAAACTTTATTTCTATAGAAAATTTCGTCAAAATTTTATTTCTATAGAATATTTTCTCAAAAATTTATTTCTATAAAAAATGTTATCCACATTTTATCTCTATAGAAAATTTTGTCAAAATTTTATTTCTATAGAAAATTTTGTCACAATTTTATTTCTATAGAAAATTTTGTCAAAATTTTATTTCTATAGAAAATTTTGTCAAAATTTTATTTCTATAGAAAATTTTGTCAAAATTTTATTTCTATAGAAAATGTTGTAAGCATGTTTATGTCTATAAAAATTTTGTCAACTTTTCATTTCTATAGATAATTTCGTCAAAATTGTTGCGTTTTTAGAGAATTTTCTCAAAATTTTAATTCTGTAGAAAATTTTCTCAAAATTTTAGTTCTATAGATAATTTTATACAAAATTTTATTTCTATAGAAAATGTTCTCAAAAATTTATTTCTATAGATAATGTTCTCAAAATTTTATTTCTATAGAAAATTTTGTCAAAATTTTATTTCATTCGTTTTTTTTGTTATTGTTGGTTTCACTTCAATCATTATTGTTGTTTTTCATTTCACCTTAAAACCATGCATTGACTAAACTATAAGTGTAGCTTAACCAACAGAGGAAAAGTATGCTTGTCAAATTTATTTGGGCAAAGCCCTATAGACTGCACGATGGTTGGATGTACAGCTGTTTCGGAATTACCACATTCCTCTACTAGCAGCAAAACAATCAACCAATTATCATAATAAATTCGGTTAATTGATTCAACCCAAAGTGAACTACACTGGAACTAGAACGGATCATTCTTGACTACGACAGTGGGATCTGTCACTTATCGGCTCAAAACAATTGCGTTTTTGAGCTCTCAAAACATAACCCATGACCCTTTTATTCAAAGGGTCATGGGTTCTATTCTAGTTTGGACTAAACATCAAAAAGTTTCTTAGCCATAGAGTATCTCCTCTCAGTAATGCTTGTGAACTTTATGAGTGTCTTTAAGAATATAAAACCGTTTTTATACCCTCCACCATAGGATGGGGGTATATTAACTTCGTCATTCCGTTTGTAACACATCGAAATATTGATCTAAGACCCCATAAAGTATATATATTCTGGGTCGTGGTGAAATTCTGAGTCAATCTGAGCAAGTCCGTCCGTTCGTCCGTCTGTTGAAATCACGCTAACTTCCGAACAAAATAAGCTATCGACTTGAAACTTGGCACAAGTAGTTGCTATTGATGTAGGTCGGATGGTTTTGCAAATGGGCCATATTGGTCCACTTTTACGTATAGCCCACATATAAACCGAAATTTGAAGTTTGAAATTTGGTACGTGGTGTTAGTATATGGTCTCTAACAACCATGCAAAAATTGGTCCATATCGGTCCATAATTATATATAGCCCCCATATAAACCGACCCCCCGATTTGGCTTGCGGAGCCTCTAAGAGAAGCAAATGTCATCCGATCCGGCTGAAATTTTTTACATGATGTTAGTATATGGTCTCTTATGACCATGCAAAAATTGGTCGATATCGGTGCATAATTATATATAGGCCCCATATAAACCGATCCCCAGATTTGACCTCTGGAGCACCTTGGAAGAGCAAAATTCTTCCCATTCGGTTGAAATTTGGTACGTGATGTTAGTATATGGTATCCAACAACCGTGCAGGAGTTGGTTCCTATCAGTCCATAATTATACATTGGTTAGGTTAGGTTATGTGGCAGCCCGATGTATCAGGCTCACTTAGACTATTCAGTCCATTGTGATACCATAGTGGTAAACTTCTCCCTTATCACTGAGTGCTGCCCGATTCCATGTTAAGCTCAATGACAAGGGACCTCCTTTTTATAGCCGAGTCCGAACGGCGTTCCACATTCCAGTGAAACCACTTAGAGAAGCTTTGAAACCCTCAGAAATGTCACCAGCATTACTGAGGTGGGATAATCCACCGCCGAAAAACTTTTTGGTGTTCGGTCGTAGCAGGAATCGAACCCACGACCTTGTGTATGCAAGGCGGGCATGCTAACCATTGCACCACGGTGGCTCCCATAATTATACATAGCTCCCATATAAACCGATCGCCAGATTTGTCCTCCGGTGCCTTTTGGAGAAGCAAAATTCATCCGATCTGGTTGAAATTGGTACGTGGTGGTGGTATATGATATATAACAACGATGCCAAAAGTTGTCCATATCAGTCCATAATCATTTATAACCCCCATATAAACCGATCCAGAGATTTGGTTTTGGAGCCTCTTGGAGAAGCAAATTTCATCCGAGTGAGTTGAAATTTGTGGATGACAGTCTTTCGTAGAAGTTTCTACGCAATCCATAGTGGAGGGTACATAAGATTCGGTCTGGCCGAATTTACGGCCGTATATACTTGTTCTTGTTCTCTTTGCTGATCACGCAAGGCTCCGAGTTTTTGAGTAACACCAATGGATTGAAGGGGGTGAAAGGTTGTCATTACATGTCATGATGTTAAATTTGAGGGAAGTTCAATTGTTTGGCGACCATGTTCTTTCCATAATGCCTTCAGATATTCTTAGTCGAATTCTTCAAATCATCCGCTTTGAGTAGTGCCTTCATTGCCAAAGTCACAATTTTTTAACTTCGCGAACCAGTGTTGTGCAATGACACGGCTAATATATGCCTAAGACACATTTTCATATACACTGTTTCGGCTGCCGTTTTACCTCGAAAAGCAGATGTTAAATTTTTGATTTTTCTCCAGGTTATTTTGGCCGCGAAATTTGAGGAATAGTTAAATGATCCATAAAACAAATAAAACAGTTTTGTGGCGGTGAAAAAACCCTTTTGAACTATTATATACATTTTGCTAAACAGAAAATCTTTGTAAACTAACTCTAAATATTCGAGATTCTTAAACACAACTTTACTGTTACAACCCATTAAAATATAGTAACGCTTTCAATATTCTTTCTAAGTGGCAAATTGAAAATGCTTTCAAAACCTTTGCCTCATTTATAACACTTTTATTCAGCATTCCTCTGCCAAAAATTTAATCATAAAACCATATTTGAATACACATGAAATGTTTAAAGGAAATAATAAAGAACGAAAATTTATGATTTCATAACGCTTACCAAACTACCAATTGAATTCATTGACAAACCGTTTGATTGCATCTTCACAAATTTTGCTATTTGAATAAGCCTTGCCTCAAGGCACAAATCCCAAAAACGTTATTTCCTTTTATTATTAATGGTCGCATAATATATCAAATTTCAATAGTTTTCAAACTTTTCACACACAAATGCGTATCCGAGTGTGTGTGCGTAAGTGTGTGCATGTGGGCAAAAGGCAACGAACCTATCGTCCCAAATTTTTGTGGCATGAAATAAAACTGAAAACTTTCACATTTTGTCATATAACCATACCGAAAATAAATTTTATAAAATACCAAATCAATTTTTATATGAGGTTTTTGGTAGAGAAGCGTCGGTTGGAGCGTGTGTCTACTTGACTATTTTTTATGAGAGAGATAGAAAACAAACATGTGTATAATCGGAGACGGAAACAAAAATTATTGAAAAGAATGGGCTACGGACAAATCTTTCCTTAGGCATAAAGATTTAAGTCGAGCTCGTGACGGGAAAAGTTTTCTCACGCACTGTATTTATGCTAGAACTCACAAAAGGAGAATCTGTAATCATGCAATTCACTCACGAACAATTTTAAATTCTCACACTATAAAAAAGTTTTTCAAATTGCGAATATTTAGATATATAGCCAGCATTACTGATTTGCTAACGTTATTGCAAAATTTATCTTTAAACCTAAACCAATACCCCTATACCGAGGGTTGCGTTTTATATTTCGGGTTTGGGCAACATTAGTGTTGCAATCTTTCAGCTCTATCTTAAAGCCTGACATTATTGAGGTTATTTTTTTATTTAGAGAAGCTTAAAAAATTCCTATCGCGCAAAATATGGAATTAAATCGCGGAACAAGTTAATTAACTTAACAACAGACAAAACATTCTATACAAATAAAATTTTTACAAAATTTTTATAGGAATAAAATTTTGAAAAAATTTTCTATAGAAATAAAAATTTTGTCAATATTTTCTATAGAAATAAAATGTTTACAAAATTTCCTATTCAAATAAAACTGTGGCAAAATTTTCCATAGAAATAAAATTGTGGCAAAATTTTTTATAGAAATAAAATTAAGACAAAAAAATTTTGACAAAATTGTCTATAGAAATAAAATTTTGACAAAATTTCTAAAGAAATAAAATTTTGACAAAATTTTTTACAGAAATAAAATTTAAAAAAAAAAATGTCTATAGAAATAAAATTTAAACAAAAGTTTCTAAAGAAATACAATTTTTAAAAAAATTTCTATAGAAATAAAATTTTGATAAAATTTCCTATAGAAATAAATATTTGACAAAAATGTCTATAGAAATAAAATTTTGACAAAATTTCTAAAGAAATAATATTTTGAAAAAATTTTCTACAGAAATAAAATTAAAAAAAAAAATTTTCTATAGAAATAAAATGTTGACAAAATTTCCCATTCAAATAAAATTGTGCAAAATTTTCTATAGAAATAAAATTGTGGCAACATTTTTTATAGAAATAAAATTGTTACAACATTTTCTATAGAAATAAGATTTTGACAAAATTGTCTGTAGAAATAAAATTTTGACAAAATTTTTTAAAGAAATGAAATTTTGACAAATTTTCTACAGAAATAAAATTAAAAAAAAAAATTCTATAGAAATAAAATGTTGAAAAAATTTCCTATTCACATAAAATTTTGACAAAATTGTCTATAGAAATAAAATTTTGACAAAATTTTCTACAGAAATAAAATTTTAAAAAAATTTTCTATAGAAATAAAATGTTAGGTTAGGTTATGTGGCAGCCCGATGTATCAGGCTCCCTTAGACTATTCAGTCCATTGCGTTACCACATTGGTGAACTTCTCTTAAATGTTGACAAAAAAATTGTGACAAAATTTTCTATAGAAATAAAATTGTGGCAAAATTTTCTAGAGAAATAAAATTGTGGCAACATTTTTTATAGAAATAAAATTAAGACAAAAATTTTTACAATATTTTCTATAGAAATAAAATTTTGACAAAATTGTCTATAGAAATAAAATTTGACAAAATTGTTTAAAGAAATAAAATTTTGACAAAATTTGCTATAGAAATAAAATTTTGACAAAATTTTATATAGAAATAAAATGTTGACAAAATTTTCTATAGAAATAAAATTTTGCCAAATTTTTCTATGGAAATAAAAAAAAAAGATTTTTTTGTTTGTTAATGTTTTGACAAAATTTTCTCCCAATTTTGGTAGATTATTTTTGGCAAGTAATTAATTATGGATGTATGCGTATGAGCCCTAAAGTAAACTTTAGTCGACTGTATGGGTGATTCAGAATGTCCCAAATCCAACAAAAGTTGCTTTATTTCATGTTCGGGACAAATAATTTTTCATATCGGTCCATACCTATATGAAGCCCCCATATAAACCAATCCCCAGATTTGATTTCTTTAGCCTCATGGAGGAACAAATCTCATAAGGTTCTTGTGAAATTTGGTGTACATGTAAGTTTGCCAATTATTTTTTAAATGTGGTAATGTTGCGAATAGCAAAATGTTGGTTACTAAAGGAATCACAAGCGGTTACCCAATTTTTGCATATCAAAAGCATCAAAAATTCAAACTTAAATCACTAGTAACAGTTTCACATAATTTTACAACCATATATTTTTTCTTCTTTTTCTATATATTTATGAAATTCTCTATTTATTTTTGTTCATATTTAATATTGACTAAAATTAAAAAATAAATAATGTAAATTTGCACATTGACAATTGAATTTCGTGTAATAAGAAACTAAGAAAAGTAACTAACAGACATGTTCCCAAAAGCAAGAAACAACTACTGTGACCAATCACACAAATATGTAGTTACACACAGACACACACACACATATATATAACTCAATTGTAGATACATGGAAAAATCATGAAGGAAGTTGGGATGGAAGAACAATGGGACAATTTACAATGAATAGAGGCAATAAAAAATTAAAACAAGTATATACGGCCGTAAGTTCGGCCAGGCCGAATCTTATGTACCCTCCACCGTGGATTGAAACTTCTACGAAAGACTGTCATCCGCAATTGAATTACTTGGGTATCTTAAAACTTCTTAACACGTTTTTCTAGATTGTGAGTTAGTCCATACGTGGTATATATTAGAGAAAAAAGTTATGTATAGGTAAGTGTACAAATAAATACGAATCGATATGGACTTTTGTACGGTACGTAGAGAGCCAGAATTGAAATATGGGGGTCGCTTATATGGGGGCTATATACAATTATGAACTTGATATGGACCAATTTTTGTGTGATTGGGGATCGATTTATCTGAGGGCTATATATAACTATAGACCGATATGAACCTAGTTAGGTATGGTTGTTAATGGCCATATACTAGCACAATGTACTAAATTTCAACTGACTCGGATGAAATTTGCTCCTCCAAGAGGCTAAAAAAAACCCAATCTCGGGATCGGTTTATATGGGGGCTATATATGATTATGGACTGATATGGACCACTTTTGGCATGGTTGTTAAATATCATACACTACCACCACGTACCAAATTTCAAGCAGATCGGATGAATTTTGCTCTTCCAAAGGGCTCTGGAGTTCAAATCTGGGGATCGGTTTGTATGGGGCCTATATATAAGTATGGACCGATACCGACCAATTTTTGCATGGGAGTTTGAGGCCATATATTAACACCCCGTACCAAATTTCAACTGAATCAGATGAATTTTGGTCTTCCAAGAGGCTTCGGAGTTCAAATCTGATGATCGGTTTCTATGGGAGCTATATATATTTATAGACCTATGTGGACCACTTTTGGCATGGTTGTTAAATATCAAATACTAACACCACGTACCAAATTTCAGCCGGATCGGATGAAATTTGCTTCTCTTAGAGGCCTCGCAAGCCAAATCGGGGGATCGGTTTATATGGGGGCTATATATAATTATGGACCGATGTGGACCAATTTTTGCATGGTTGTTAGAGACCATATACTAACACCATGTACCAAATTTAAGCCGGATCGGATGAAATTTGTTTCTCTTAGAGGCCTCGCAAGCCAAATTTGGGGGTCCGTTAATATGAGGGCTATACGTAAAAGTGGACCGATATGGCCCATTTGCAATACCATCCGACCTACATCAATAGCAACTACTTGTGCCAAGTTTTAAGTCGATAGCTTGTTTCGTTCGGAAGTTAGCGTGATTTCAACAGACGGACGGACGGACATGCTCAGATCGACTCATCATTTTATCACGACCCATAATATATATACTTTATGGGGTCTTAGAGCAATATTTCGATGTGTTACAAACGGAATGACAAAGTTAATATACCCCCATCCTATGATGGAGGGTATAAAAAAAAAAAAAAAAAACATTTTACTTTTTAGGCCATAATTTTACAAATAGGGTAATAGGCCACATAAAATCCATGATTTATTTTAATTAAATCTGATCAGACATGATCGTATCTCCCATATATTGGGTAGTCTAAAAACATCATCAAATGCCTTTGAACAATTAAAAAATGTTGGCTGTAATAGAAATTCGAAGTTTGGGTAACAAATTAATGGTCTGTGAAAAATTTTAATGGAACATGAAAGACGATTATGGTTTGATAATAATATTGGAAAGAGATAATGGTATAAACGTGGTTAAGAACAACAAATGCCCCCAAAAGCTAGGATTGAAATCTCGAAAAGTTATGCTAAGTGTATGGTGGGATTGGAAAGGGATCATCAGTCCTAGTCAAACAATTCATTATGCACTTTACTGTTAACAACTTATGAGATTGAAGCCAACAATTGGCAAAACAAGGTCTGAAATGATCAATGCCAAGAATATACGGATTTAAGTTCGACCGGGCCGAATCTTAAATATCCACCACCATGAATCAATATATAATAGTTTCCTTTGAAAAGATTTTAATTTCCAGGTAAATCGGATAAAAATTGGGTGCTAAAAAAGTCAAATCGGACCAATTTACATTATATTCGGCAATCTTACGTCTGAACCTAAAATACCTTTAGATTTACAATTTCAAGTCAATCAGATAAAAAAATACCCTCAAGAAGTCAAATCGGGAGATCAGGCTATATGGGGGATACACCAAAACATGGACCAATTTACATCATATTCGTCACTCTTATGTATGGTCCTAAAATACCTTTAGGTTTTTAGGATAAAAATTGCAATTAGGATAAAAATTGCGGTGTTTAAAAGCTCAAGAAATCAAATTGGGAGATCAGACTATTGGTGGTTACACCGAAACATGGATTGATACACACCATCTCACATCGGCAAACTTAAAATACCGCCAGATTTTGAATTTCAGCAAATCGGATAAAAATTGCGGTGCCTAGATGATCAAGACCTCAAACTGGGGAGGGCGGTTTTTATGGAGGCTATTTCAAAACATGGACCGATATAACCCATATTCGAATTTGACCTGTTTGGAGACAAGAAAATAATCTCTGTCAAATTTCAGCCTGTTTGTGTCATTATTGACTGCTGTAGCATGATTACAACAGACAGACGGACATGGTTATATCGTCTGAGCAAGAATATATATTCTTCGTATAGTCGGAAATCTTTATACAAACGGAAGAATAAACTAAAGGTATAAAAGTGGCTTCGGATTCCATCAGGACAGCCCTAGACCACGCAAATTGTTGCCAACTCCACAAAAACTGTGAGATCTTGGCTGGGAAGTTTAAATGCTTCCACCATATAATCTTGACCTTAAGCCATTGGACTAATATTTGATTAATGCACAACCCTTTTGGTGTTATAAAGTTGGCCTGGAAAAATTATTTTTCGAAGGCTTATGGATTTCTGCGCAAAATTCTTTTTAAACAACTCTCACTCTACACTTCTTTCAATATATAAATAATATTCAACCCACAGTGCAACCAACAAATTTTCTTTACAACAATCAGCTACAGTCGCCTTGTAGTGAAACAAAGTAACTGCTTTTGTGCATTGGTATGGAAAGTTAAAGTTCATTATGAATAAGGTCTTCTTTGGCATACTGAAATTTGTTTCAATGTCCCATTTCTTTATTGTATCCTATGAGAACAAGGGTTAAGATACTTAACTTAATCGAACTATCAGATAATGTTGTAAGGGGTAAAATGAAATCGTTGTCTGTATCAAATACATCGTTTATCTCCATTCAAAGTGGATTCTCCTTTGAACATGTATGTTTTCCTTGATATTTTCTGAAACAATACACCCACAAACAAGAAAGAGAAGTGGAAATGCTGTGAAAAGAATCAGAAAGACAATAAACTGAATAGTCTAAGTGAGCCTGAAATAAATCGAGCTGCAACTTTAACCTAACAATGTCAACCATTGGATGCTACAAATGGATTTAGCATTTTTTTTCGACAAAATTGAAATAATTTGTACATTTTATTAAATTTTACTCTGTTTTAAATCTATTTGAAACAAAAAAAAATTAACCATTTAAAATATGAAAAAGCGAATTATAAAAAAAGCTACAGCAACCCTGTACTCGTGCCATAAAGGGAAATATAACAAAAAATTCTGCATTATTGACATTTGAATCCTTTCACAGATACCTTGCAATTGAATGTCAAACATTATTTTTTTTTTCTTCATAGCATATAACAGACGTCATTTTGTTTTATACTATTTCGTGGAAAATGAAAAAATAATCAAGGAAAAATGGTTTTGGTTGTGTTCAGAAAGGCATCCTTTTTTCAAGTTTCCATCGTACTTATTTTGGCAGTATTACAATATGTACAAAATTATTTTATACAATTTACCCTTCAACATACAACAATAATAACAAATACAATTGTCATAGACCATAGATTCTGTATGTCACCATTATATTTCCTACGTAGACATTTGGTGATCACCATATCTGTAGTAAAAAACGGAGACAAGAAGAAAGACAGAAAATCGACCATACGTAGGACAATGAATGAAAAACTATGCTAAGGACAACTTTGCCTTGAAACTAAGAAAATTCTGATACATATTGCTGGAATATCGCTAGCTTTGGGAACAAGGTAGTGAAAATGTTCTTTTTGGATCCGGAAGTGGTGTAAACTTGGCGCAGATGCAATGAATTTAACATGGGCTAGTTACAGGACGTATGTCCAGGTTTGATCAGGTTGATCTTGGGATATTTTGATAAATAAATAATTTTAAATTTTAATGCATACTAACGCTTGTCTGAAACGCTTGGTCGACAAAATTTAAATAATTTGTACCATTTTATTAATTCATACTCTGTTTTTAACCTATTTGAAACATAAAAAGTTAAAATTTTTTTGTTTGATCTGAATTCAGTGTTTTGGGATATTTTGATAAATAAAAAGTTAAAATTACACTTTCAAAATATGAAAAAAGGGGGTTATAAAAATTTGAATTAACCCTCTAATGCCTCAATTTTTATGCGATCTGATTAAATTTTTAATGTTAACGACACGAAAGCAAGAAAACTAAATAAGAAAAATGTATACGGTAATATTCAGTATATGCTGTGAAGCCTCTTGAATAGTTTTAACTAAGTTTTCTTTTTATTTTACCCATTTTTGCTGTCTTAAGGTGTGTTTTACTAAAAGCTTCCTTATTAAATGAAGGCCGCCTAAAGGCGGGCTTGGGCATTAAAGGGTTAAAAGAAATTTCCGAGTAGTTAAAATAAAGAATATCTTTGGGAGGTAATTTTTGGAAGTGCTTTTAGAATAACTTCCAATTGTTTGCTGGGTTACTAACACTATGATTATGAATCATTAGAGCGAATCTTATGTGTCCTTTATCATACAAAAACATACAAAACTATCTGTTATAAACAATATCTCAAAGCTGGGTATATTGCGTAATTGAAAATGCCGTTCCTTTAAAATAACATATAAAGTTGAAAAAGTAGAATCTTTAGTGCTATATAATTTTAACAAGTATAAACGGCCGTAAGTTCGGCCAGGCCGAATCTTATGTACCCTCCACCATGGATTGCGTAGAAACGTCTACGAAAGACTGTTATACACAATCGAATTACTTGAGTTGTGGCATCTTAAATCGTTTTCTAAATTGTGAGTTAGTCCACACGTGGTATATATTAGACAAAAAGGTATGTAAGTCTACAAATAATAACGAATCGATATGGACTTTTGCACGGTACGTAGGGAGCCAGAATTGAAATATGGGGGTCGCTTATATGGGGGCTATATACAATTATGAACTTGATATGGACCAATTTTTGTGTAATTGGGGATCGATTTATCTGAGGGCTATATATAACTATAGACCGATATGAACCCAGTTAGGTATGTTTGTTAACGGCCATATACTAGCACAATGTACCAAATTTCAACTGACTCGGAGGAAATTTACTCTTCCAAGGGGCTCCAAAATCAAATCTCGGGATCGGTTTATATGGGGGCTATATATGATTATGGACTGATATGGACCACTTTTGGCATGGTTGTTAAATATCATACACTAGCACCAGGTACCAAATTTCAACCAGATCGGATGAATTTTGCTTCTCCACAAGGCACCGGAGGTCAAATCTGGGGATAGGTTTATATGGGGGCTATATATAATTATGGACTGATATGAACCAATTCATGCAAGATTGTTGGATACCATATGCTAACACAACGTACCAAATTTCAACCGAATCCGATGAATTTTGCTCTTCCAAGGGGCTCCGGAGGTCAAATCTGAGGATCGGTTTATATGGGGGCTATACATAATTATGGACCGATTTCGACCAATGTTTGCATGGGTGTTTGAGGCCATATATTAACACCACGTACCAAATATCAACTGAATCAGATGAATTTTGGTCTTCCAAGAGGCTCCGGAGGTCAAATCTGGCGATGGGTTTATATGGAGCTATATATAATTATGCACCGATGTGGACCAATTTTTGCATGGTCATTAGAGACCATGTACCAAATTTCAGCCGGATAGGATGAAATTTACTTCTCTTAGAGGCTCCACAAGCCAAATCTGGGGATCGGTTTATATGGGGGCTATATATAATTATGGACCGATATGGACCAATTTTTGTATGGTTGTTAAAGACCTTACACTAACACAATGTACCAAATTTCAGCCGGATCGGATGAAATTTGCTTCTCTTAGAGGCTCCGAAAACCAAATCGGGGGATCGGTTTATATGGGGGCTATATATAATTATGGACCGATGTGGACCAATTTTTGTGTGGTTGTTAGAGACCATATACCAACATCATGTACCAAATTTCAGCCGGATCGGATGAAATTTACTTCTCTTTGAGGCTCCGCAAGCCAAATCTGGGGATCGGTTTATATGGGGGCTATATATAATTATGGACCGATGGGGACCAATTTTTGCATGATTGTTAGAGACCATATACCAATACCATGTACCAAATTTCAGCCGTATCGGATAAAATATGCTTCTCTTAGAGGCTCCACAAGCCAAATCTGGGGATCGGTTTATATGGGGGCTATATAGAATTAAGGACCGATATGGACCAATTTGTCCATGGTTGTTAGAGACCATATACCAACATCATGTACCAAATTACAGCCGGATCGGATGAAATGTGCTTATCTTTGAGGCTCCGCAAGCCAAATCTGGGAATCGGTTTATATGGGGGCCAAGGCCGTAGCCAGGATTTTAATTCGGGGGGGGTTCAACTTTAAAAAAAAATATTCATATAATCTCATGTGTAGAAAATTTTATTTATGCATAGGTATGTATACAATATTTTTATACCCACCACCATAGAATGGTGACGGGGGTATAATAAGTTTGTCATTCCGTTTGTAACACATCGAAATATCGATTTCCGACTATATAATGTATATATATATTCTTGATCAGGGAGAAGTTCTAAGACGATATAACGTCTGTCTGTCCGTCTGTTGTAATCACGCTACAGTCTTCAATAATGAAGCAATCGTACTGAAATTTTGCACAAACTCGCTTTTTGTCTGCAGGCAGGTCAAGTTCGAAGATGGGCTATATCGGTCCAGGTTTTGGTATAGTCCCCATATAAACCGACCTCCCGATTTGGGGTCTTGAGCTTATAGAAACCGTAGTTTTTATCTTATTTGTCTGAAATTGGAAATCTAGAGGTATTCTAGGGCCATTAAGAGTTGTGCCAAAAATGGTGAGTATCGGTCCATGTTTTGGTATAGCCCCCATATAGACCGATCTCCCGATTTTACTTCTTGGGCTTATAGAAACCGCAGTTTTTATTCAATTTACCTGAAATTGGAAATTTAGAGGTATTGTAGGACCACAAATACGTGTGCCAAAAATTGTGAGTATCGATCCATATTTTGGTATAGCCCCCATATAAACCGATCTCCCGATTTTACTTCTTGGGATTATAGAAACCGCAGTTTTTATTCAATTTACCTGAAATTGGAAATTTAGAGGTATTGTAGGACCATAAATACGTGTGCCAAAAATTGTGAGTATCGGTCCATGTTTTGGTATGGTCCCCATATAAAACGACCTCCCGATTTGGGGTCTTGGGCTTATAGAAACCGTAGTTTTTATCCAATTTGTCTGAAATTGGAAATCTAGAGGTATTTTAGGACCATAAAGAGGTGTGCCGAAAATGGTGAATATCGGTCCATATTTTGGTATAGCCCCCATATAGACCGATTTCAAGATTTTACTTCTTGGGCTTCTAGAATCCGAAGTTTTTATCCTATTTGCCTGAAATTGGAAATCTAGAGGTATTTTCGGGTCATAAAGAGGTGTGCCGAAAACGGTGAGTATCGGTCCATATTTTAGTATAGCCCCCATAAGAACGACCTCCCGATTTAACACCTTGGGTTTCTAGAAACCGTAGTTTTTATCTGATTTGCCTGAAATTGTAAATATTCTGGTATTTTAGGCTCACAAAAACGTGTATCGGATTAAGTTTTTATCGATCCATTTGGTAATGCCTCCATATAGACCGACTTCACTTCTTGAGGGTGTAGAAGGCGCACTGATCATGAAAATTGCTTGAAACTCAATGTAAAATTTCCAGATTTTACTTCTACAGATTTAAGATTTCAAATCAAGACTTTATTTTATAATTTTCTTGCACACTTAGAAGAGATGTTAATGATTCCTTTAAAACTCAAACAAAAATGGTTCTTATAAATCCAGAATCTGATATAGTCCTCATAGGTGAAATCTTTAAATTTATCTTCGGGAATATCCTCAAGTCCTCAAGCCCTCCTGAAATTTCAAAGGAAACCCTAATATTTGGTTCATGGTGGTGGGTATTTAAGATTCGGTCCGGCCGAACTTAGTGCTGTATATACTTGTTATAATACTAAATTGAGCCGACGGGCTTTTTGGGCAGCAAATAAATCAATGACTTCTTCAGTCGACACATTTATTCGGCGATGAACCGACATTAATGCCAATCCTTTGAGTCTACTCTCGCTAGTCGAATTTCTAAGATACGTTTTTAATCTCTTCATTGTTGAAAATGAACGTTCGGATGAGCACGTAGTAACTGCAGGGATGGAAAATGCAGTACTATAGTACTTTTTCAAACCTTTTTCACCCCGGTCAGTACCGTAGTACCCCCGCGAGTCGATATCAGATTTATGGTACAATAGCTTTGACAAAATATTTTAATATTTTGAGAAAGTCTTTATCAACCTTATTTGCTAATAGTCTTTTACAAATATGGCAAAACAGACATGTTCATGTGGGAAGAAAATCTCGATTTTGTAAAAGACATAGTCAAAAACAGGATTTTATTGAACTTCAAGAAAGTTTTAGTCGAAAAAAGAATGCGATTCTACAATATCGATTTTTTATTTCGCTAGAAATAGTTGTCAACATTTCATTTCTATATAGAATTTTTGCAAAATTTGATTTTATAGAAAATTTTGTCAAAATTTTATTTCAATTGAAAATTTTGTAAAAATTTTATTTCTATAGGAAATTTTTGCAAAATTTTATTTCTATAGAAAATTTTGCCAAAATTTTATTTTCTTTAAAATTCAGTCTCTTGACAATAATCTTCCAGTGAAATTTAGTAAAAAGTACCTTTCCGCTCAAAAAATACCTTTTTTGTACTTTCTTAAAAATTGTATTTTCCATCCCTGAGTAACTGGGATCCCTAAGTGACTAAAATTTTTAAAAGAATATGCACGTTTGGAAAAATCTCTTTATTGCTTCCATCGCTGAATTAGGCAGGTTCTTTTCGCAGGTTTTGCGCCATTTCATTTACACATGTGTGTTTGGCTGTTTCGTTGTTGTTGCTATGGCCAAACAAAGCGAGTCATGTTCATAAAAAGAACAACAAACACACATAAAAAGCAGAAATACATTTTCCAAAAATGAAATTTGTGGTGCGAGAACAAAAATAATTTGTTTTTTTTTCGACCGTCGTTTGATGGGCTTTTCAACTAGTATTCTGTGATTTGTGCAAGTTTTATTGGGAAGCGTTTTTCAAAATAAAACCTCAAGCTTTTCTTCAACATCTTCGATAAGATTTTTCTATGCAGCTAAAAATAAATTTTTATTAATATAAAAATATTCATTCATTTCGGGGGGGGTTTGATCCCCCACATCCCCCCCCCCTGAATACGGCCTTGATGGGGGCTATATATATTTATAGACCGATGTGGACCAATTTTTTCATGGTTGTTAGAGACCATATACTAACACCATGTACCAAATTTCAGCCGGATCGGATGAAATTTGCTTCTCTTAAAGGCTCCGCAAGCCAAATCGGGTGATCGCTTCTATGGGGTCTATATATAAATATGGACCGATGTGGACCAATTTTTGTGTGGTTGTTAGAGACCATATACCAACATCATGTACCAAATTTCAGCCGGATCGGATGAAATTTACTTCTCTTTGAGGCTCCGCAAGCCAAATCTGGGGATCGGTTTATATGGGGGCTATATATAATTATGGACCGATGGAGACCAATTTTTGCATGATTGTTAGAGACCATATACCAATACCATGTACCAAATTTCAGCCGGATCGGATGAAATATGCTTCTCTTAGAGGCTCCACAAGCCAAATCTGGGAATCGGTTTATATGGGGGCTATATAGAATTAAGGACCAATATGGACCAATTTGTCCATGGTTATTAGAGACCATGTACCAACACCATGTACCAAATTTCAGCCGGATCGGATGAAATTTGCTTCTCTGTTAGGCTCCGCAAGCCAAATCTGGGGATCGGCTTATATGGGGGCTATATATAATTATGGACCGATGTGGACCAATTTTTGCATGGTTGTTAGAGACCATATACCAACACCATATACCAAATTTCAGCCGGATCGGATGAAATATGTCTGAGGGTCCCTTTATATGGGGTTTATACGTAAAAGTGGAGCGATATGGCCCATTTTCAATACCATCCGACCTACATCGATAACAACTACTTGTACCAAGTTTCAAGTTGATAGCTTGTTTCGTTCGGAAGTTAGCGTGATTTCAACAGACGGACGGACGGACGGACGGACATGCTTAGATCGACTCAGAATTTCACCACGACCCAGAATATGTATACTTTATGGGGTCTTAGAGCAATATTTCGATGTGTTACAAACGGAATGACAAAGTTAATATACCCCCTCATCCTATGGTGGAGGGTATAAAAAGACTCATTTGAATTGGACATGTTTCACATCAACTGCCTTATAAATTAGCAAAATATCAGACATATCGTTTGATATAATTTTAACATTAATCTTTTAATATTGTAGCAAACTAATTCTGAAAATGTAATCTATGCGGTTTCACTTTTAGCATATTAGTCTTATATTTGCATTTGCTACAGCTGAATTTGTTGATTCAAATTTCTGATGGAGACCAAACAAAAAACTCTGATGTAGCTTCGGGTTGGCTGAGCGCCATTTGAAGTTAAACTTTTCTTCCACCCTTATAGCCCCCTATTGTCATATATTTGATAGCCATTTCTTCTGTCATTGTGTATATACCAATGACGGTCATGGACGTAAGCAGAAAACCAGGCACGGCAAGACCCATAGCAAATGGAAAGAAAAAGAGTTGACAATACTTTTTGGCAAATTAAATTATTGCGGGTTTTATGAGATGTATGCGAAGTAATAAAATAATAAAAATGTATGTATTTTTTGGGCAACAGATATGTGGCATGTCTTTGGGTTTCACAAATTGAAAAATACAATGCAGTCCCAACAACAGGCAAAACCATCGAATCCCCGAAAACCAAACGAAAAAGGTTACAAAGTAATCCTTTTGTATGTCCTTCTTCAGTTGGTCTTGACGATAGCCAAGTAATCTTAGGGATCTACACTCTTTTTTATTGGATGACAATTTCTTCCGGTATATTTCCTAGAATTTGATTAAATTTAAAATACAATCAGCTCCTTTTTTTATCAACCCCAAAATGAATGTTCCACCACATGACACAGACATACACACACATACCCATGAATGAAGGAAGAGACAAAACTCTCAATGACCATAACACGCAACTCACATAGGCAAACAATGAAAACTTTATCCTTTGTTTTACCTGCCTCCAGGGTGTAAAATCTAGTGTCGAGTATGTCCTATTAAATAGATTGACAAAATTATATTTTGTTGGATAGTTTAAAGTGACTTTTAAGCGGAAGTTATATGAGTCGTATAATTCATAGGATTTCCGTATTCGTTTTGCAAAAATTTCATTCAACAAATAGTTAAAAGGCAAATAGAAATTGGAATATTTTAGAATAATATGTTCTACTCAGCAAGGAAATATACCAAAAAAAGCAAGGATTTTTTTAGGGGTTTGGAGGTGGTACAAAATCAGATCAGAAGCAATTAGAGGTGATTTTTAGGGAGCCACCGTGGTGCAATAGTTAGCATGCCCGCCTTGCATACACAAGGTCGTGGGTTCGATTCCTGCTTCGACCGAACACCAAAAAGTTTTTCAGCGGTGGATTATCCCACCTCAGTAATGCTGGTGACATTTCTGAGGGTTTCAAAGCTTCTCTTAGTGGTTTCACTGCAATGTGGAACGCCGTTCTGACTCGGCTATACCCTTGTCATTGAGCTTAACATGGAATCGGGCAGCACTCAGTGATAAGAGAGAAGTTCACCAATGTGGTATCACAATGTACTGAATAGTCTAAGTGAGCCTGATACATCGGGATGCCACCTAACCTAACCTAAAGGTGATTTTTAACGAGCTATCACAATTAAAATAAAAAACACATAAAATTCAAACAAACAAAAAAAAGTATATACGGCCGTAAGTTGGGCCAGGCCGAATCTTATGTACCCTCCACAGTGGATTGTGTAGAAACTTCTACTAAAGACGGTCATCCACAATTAAATTACTTGGGTTGTGGCCGATGGCAAGGCATCTTAAAACATCTTAACATCATCGTCTAAATTGCAAGTTATTTCAATTTTGTGATGGTTGTTATCGGCCATACACAACAAGCGAAATGTACCAAATTTCAACCGGATCGGATGAATTTTGCTCCTCCAAGAGGCTCCGGAGGTCAAATCTGGATATCGGTTTATATGGGGGCTATATATAATTATGAACGGCTGTGGACCAATTTTTGCCTGGTTGTTAGAGACCATATACTAACACCACGTACTAAGTTTCAACCGGATCGGATGAATTTTGCTCCTCCAAGAGGCTCCGGAGGTCAAATCTGGAGATCGGTTTATATGGGGGCTACATATAATTATGAACCGATGTGGACCAATTTTTACATGGTTGTTAGAGACCAATATCATGTACCAAATTTTCTTCTTTTTGAGGCTCCGCTTGCCAAATCTGCGAATCGGTTTATATGGGGGCTAATATTATGGACCGATGTGAATCAATTTGTGCATGGTTATTAGAGGCCATATACCAACACCATGTACCAAATTTCAGCTAGATCGGATGAAATGTGCTTCTCTTAGAGGCTCCGCAAGCCAAATCTAGGGGTCCGCTTATATGGGGGCTCTACATAAAAGTGAACTGATATGGCCCATTTGCAATACCATCCGACCTACATAAATAACAACTACTTGTGCCAAGTTTCAAGTCGATAGCTTGCTTCGTTCGGAAGTTAGCGTGATTTCAACAGACGGACGGACAGACATGCTTATATCGACGCAGGATTTCACCACGACCCAGAATATGTATACTTTATGGGGACCTAGAGCAATATTTCGATGTGTTAAAAACGGAAAGACAAAGTTAATATACCCCTCATCTTATGGTGGAGGGTATAAAATTGCATTAAGTTTTTATTTGAAACTATGGTACGGTCCGAATACTTTAATGCATGGATTTTATTTCACGCAAATGTGTATCACTATAAGCCGAAATATATTAAAGCAATTATGGAAGAGTGTCGTTGGGTTCCTTCGGAAGGTTGCGGGGAAACCAAGTTGACGAAAAACCGTAGAAACTGCCACATTCTGATGGCCATGAACAGACAGAAATTGCGGTCTTCAATTATAATTATAACTGGACATAACACAATTTTGTCAAAATTTTATTTCTATGCAAAATTTTATTTCTATACAAAATTAACTATAGAAATAAAATGTTGACAAAATATTCTGTGAAAATAAAATTTTGACACAATTTTCTAAAGAAATACAATTTTGACCAAATTTTCTATAGAAATAAAATTTGGAAAAAAAGTCTTTAAAAATAAAATGTTGACAAAATTTCGATAGAAATAAAATTATGAAAAAATTTTCTAAAGAAATACCATTTTGAAAAAATTGTTTATAAAAAAATTGACAAAACTTTCTATAGGGATAAAATTTTGACAAAATTTTCTATAGAAATAAAATTTTTACACAAAATGTTCTATAGAAATAAAATTTTGGCTAAATTTCCATAGAAATAAAATTATGAAAAAATTTTCTGTAGAAATAAACTGTTGACAAAATTTTCTATAGAATTAAAATTTTGACAAAATGTCGATTCTAATAAAATTATGAAAAAATTTCTAAAGAAATACAATTTTGAAAAAATTTTCTATAGGAATAAAGTTTTGACAAATAGAGAGCCCTAGGGTGAGATGATATCCAACTGTTTTGCCGAAAAGGTAAGAGCTTGGCTGACGGTTTCTATAAGAAAATTTTATTTCTATAGAAAATTTTGTCAAAATTTTATTTCTACAGAAAATTTTGTTAACATTTTATCTATGGATAGTTTTGTCAAAACTTTATTTCAATAGAAAATTTTGTCAAAATTTAATATTTATAGAAAATTGTGTCAAAATTTTATTTCTATGGAAAATTTTGTCAACAATTTTTATACCCTTCACCACTACTGTGGTACAGGGTATAATAAGTTTGTGCATTTGTATGCAACGCCAAGAAGGAAAAGTCTGAGACCCATCGTTTAGTATACCAATCGTCTTAGAATTGAATTCTGAGTCGATTTAGCGATGTCCGTCTGTCTGTCTGTTGGTGTATTTTTGTGTGCAAAGTACAGCTCGCAGTTTTAGCCCGATTGTCCTAAAATTTGGTATAGGGTCCTGTATCGGCTCAAAGACGATCCCTATTGATTTTCGGTTCAGATTTAGATATAGATGCCATATATATTTTTCACCGATCTGGTCATAATTGGCGTGTATATCAACCGATCTTCCTCAAATTCCGTACATCCGAATATTTTATGAGTCTCGAAAAACCTGCAAAATATCAGCCAAATCGGTTCAGATTTAGATATATCTCCCATATATAGCTTTCGCCCGATTTACACTCATTTGCCCACAGAGGCCAATTTTTTGCTCCGATTTAGTTGAAATTTTGCACATGGAGTAGAATTAGCATTGTAGCTATGTGTGTCAAATTTGGTTGAAATCGGTTCAGATTTAGATATAGCTCCCATATATAGCTTTCGCCCGATTTACACTCAAATGACCACAGAGGACAATTTTTTTGCTCCGATTTAGTTGAAATTTTGCACAGGGAGTAGAATTAGCATTGTAGCTATGTGTGCCAAATTTGGTTGAAATCGGTTCAGATTTAGATATAGCTCCCAATAATAGCTTTCGCCCGATTTACACTCATATGACCACAGAGGCCAATTTTTTGCTACGATTTAATTGAAATTTTGCACAGGGAGTAGAATTACCATTGTAGCTATGCGTGTCAAATTTGGTTGAAATCGGTTCAGATTTAGATATATCTCCCATATATAGCTTTCGCCCGATTTACACTCATATGACCACAGAGGCCAATTTTTAACTCCGATTTAGTTGAAATTTTGCACAGGGAGTAGAATTAGCATTGTAGCTATGCGTGCCAAATTTGGTTGACATCGGTTCAGATTTAGATATAGCTCTCATATATATGTTTTTCTGATTTCGACAAAAATGGTCAAAATACCAACATTTTCCTTGTAGAATCGCCACTGCTTAGTCGAAAATTCTAAAAATGACTCTAATTTTCCTAAACTTTCAATACATATATATCGAGCGATAAATCATAAATAAACTTTTGCGATGTTTCTTTAAAATTGCTTCAGAATTAAATGTTTCCCATATTTATTTTTTACTAACATTGTGTTCCATTCTAGTGCATTAGCCGACTTAAATGTTGAGTCTATAGATTTTGTAGAAGTCTATCAAATTCTGTCCAGATCGAGTGATATTTAAATGTATGTATTTGGAACAAACCTTTATATATAGACCCCAACACATTTGACGGATGTGATATGGTGTCGAAAATTTAGATCTACAAAGTGGTGCAGGGTATAATATAGTCGGCCCCGCCCGACTTTAGACTTTACTTACTTGTTTTCTATAGAGAATTTTTTGAACAATTTTTTTCTATAGAGAAATTTGTCAAAATTTTATTTCTATAGATATAAAATTTTGTTAAAATTTTATTTTTGTAGAAAATGTTGTTAAAATTTGTTCCTATAGAAATTGTGTCAAAAATGTGTTTCTTTAGAAAATGTTGTCAGCATTTTATTCCAACAGAAAATTTTGTCAAAATTTTATTTCTAAAAAAATCGTTTCAAATTTATATTTCTAATGAATAATTTGTTATAATTTTATCTATAGAATATGTTGTCAGAATTTTTATCTATAGAAAATTTTGTCAATTTTTTTTGTTTTTTTTTTTTTTTTTTTAAGATTTCTACCAATCTAACAAACAATAAAAAAATCTACCATTTTTGGTAGAATTCTACCAACTGTGGCAACCGTTGTTACGCTCCGACTGTCATTATCTTGGAAGAAGTACGTCCAATGATGCCAACAGCCTATAATCTTCACCAAACTGTAACTTTTTCGTATGCATTGGTTGCTTTTCGAATGTTTCTGCCTGTTCTTAACTCCAAAATCGAAGCATGCGATGGATTTTCTTAACAGATTACACATTTTGATATACTTCAATATACTTCAATAATTTGCGAGCGATATTCATTTGTAATACGATTCATGGTTAACTTATAGACAAAACTGAATATGTTTGACAGTGAGAAAAAAAAAAACGAAACACGTGCCAAATGTTTAAACCGCTGTTGCCAAAAAGATAATAGCTATAATATCACCCCATAATTTCACATGGGCTTATCACAGCGCAAAAGCCATTTTATTAAACATCCACAGCAATAATCAGAGATTTTCAAATCTCAAAAACTCAATAATTTCCCAATTTATTTTGGCCACTTTAAAAATCTGAAAATTACTCCCTTTCGCTTTGTAATTCTAGAAAGCCAGCTGCATATCATTGATATCGACGATTTTAATTGTTATTGCTTTCCCAAGATAGCTGTCGGTCATGCATTGCACGTAATTTTTAATGGATAATAAAAAAAATTTGCAGCAGCGGCATTGAAGCCTTTACCATTTTCTCTGTCTATCACTACCGTAGAGCTCATCCTCCCAACCCTATAGTTAGTACACCAAAACCATAGCAAAAATCATTATACATCATTAAATCGTACAACTTTATTAACCTCAATAATATGGTGTACATCAATTTCAGCATTGTGTCGATGGGCCAGGGAGACCAAGAAGAAAGATAGAGAGCAAGAAACAAAAAAAAAAACCAAACAACAAGGACATCGTGTTGCAAATAAAATATGGTTGAGTGCAATGTAAGTGTTGCCCATTACGTTATTAACCACCAGGATAGTACAACCGAAAGACTCTTATGTCCTGCCTGTCATGACAGGGACAGAAATTTAATGGATAATGCTCGCATTGACATGCATGTCAATATGGGATGATTCCACTGTTGATGCCAATGATGATGTCGATGATGCGATGCCTGATAGTGAAGTTGATACTGGTGGTTTTGGTTACATGAGTGGTTGCACAGTATTTTTGTGTTTGGTAATTTTTAAGAAAATCTGAATAAAATTGTGTCTGGAAGAGACTTGACTAAATTAGTTCTTCCGGAAGTCAAAACTGAGGGCCGGTTTATATGGGGGCTATCAGGCTTCAAGTCGATAGCTTTTTTCGTTCGGAATTCAACATACGGACGGACATATCTACATCTAAATAACACCATTAAACTTAAACGCCAGCAAGAAAAACTTCATTTTTGAGTGTAATAGATCAAAATGATTTGCAGGCTTGTGAACAATAAAATAAAAAACGAAAATTTAACATTTAAAAAAAAAAAATATTTTTCTTTCTTAAAACTTTGTTTCCGAAATACTGTTGCCCATTTCTATAGCCCTTATAAAGCGCGACCAAAGTACTGATGAAAATCACTTTTGGGGTAATATGGTCTCGGTAAACATTCTTACTTACTTACACATGGAGACACTTACCTAAGGACTCACATGAGCATTGAGACGAACATAAAACTGAACACATTACTGTCAAGTGCAAGATTTAAAACATGAAGCAGCAACTCAGCCGACAAAACTGATCCCAAAGGTTTAATAAAAATCGCTGTTCGCTGTATGCCGTAGGTATTGATGCCCTATGACTGACGATTGCATGACGTTGATGATGTGGACTATGAAGGCGAGGACGGTAGGCAGCAATGCCTGCTCTCTCGGTATGATGTGAATTACAGTGAGCCAAGGGTTCATGTTATGGTCATTTACTAGAGATGGTTGAAACATTGAACTGATGCTCATTGAAATGGTTTGGGATGGCTTAAATCTGTATTGATAGTAATTGCTGCGATAGTATTGCTGATGGTCCGAACTGGTTGTGGCACATTGTGCTATAGTGGCAATGTTTAGGGATGCCGGTTAAGAAAATCCCATACATCAAAGGTGCTATTAATTCCCTAATAAGATTGTCAATGAATTTTGTGTAATTTTGGAAGGAAACCCCAAACATATGCCCCGAATATGAATAACTGCATAAAAATTCTGTATTGTTTTCTATAAAATTAAAAATTTGACACAATTTTCTATAGAAAAAAAATTGACAAATTTTCTATAGAAAAAAAATTGACAAATTTTCTATTGAAAAAAAAATTGACCAAATTTTCTATAGAAATAAAATTTTGACAAAATTTTTTATAGAAAAAAATTGACAAAATTTTCTATAGAAATAAAATTTTGACAAAATTTTCTACAGAAATAAAATTTTGACAAAATTTTCTACAGAAATAAAATTTTGACAAAATTTTTTATAGAAATAACAGTTTGACAAAATTTTCTATAGAAATAACAGTTTGACAAAATTTTCTATAGAAATAATAAGATTTTTTTTAATTTGGTAGATTTTTGTAAAATTTTGTTAGATTATACTATTTGGACAAATTTTTCAATAAAAATAAAATTTTGACAAAATTTTCTATGGAAATAAAATTTTGACAAAATTTTTTATAGAGATAAAATGTTGACAAAATTTTCTATAGAAATAAATTTTAGACAAAATTTTCTATAGAGGTGAAATGTTGACATAATTTTCTATATAAATAAAATTTTGAAAAGATTTTCTATAGAAATAACATTTTGACAAAAAATTTCTGTAGAAATAAAATTTTTATAAAATTTCCTACAGAAATAAAATTTTGACAAAATTTTCTATAGAAATAAAATGGTGCCAAATTTTTCTGTATATATTAAATATTGAAAACATTTTCTATAGAAATAAAATTTTGACAAAATTTTTTATAGAAATAAAAGTTTGACAAAATTTTCTATAGAAATAAAATGTTGACAAAATTTTCTTTAAAAGTAAAATTTTGACAAAATTTTCAGTAGTAATAAAATTTTGACAAAATTTTCAGTAGTAAAAAAATTTTGACAAAATTTTCTGTAGTAATAAAATTTTGTTCTATGGAAAACAATTTTGACAAAATGTTCTATGGAAATAAAATTTTGACAAAATTTTCTATAGAAATAAAATTCAGGCAAAATTTTCCATAGAAATAAAATTTTGACAAAATAGAAATAAAATTGGGACAAAATATTCTATAGAAATAGAACTTTAGCAAAATTTTCTGTAGACATAAAATTTTTACAAAAAGTTTCTATAGAAATAAAAAACAAAAAAATAAAATTTGGCAAATTTTTCATAAATTCTTTAATTCTTTAAACTTTTTAATATTCTTGTTAGGTCCTAGTATCAAAGTCCATTATGATTTTTGTAAAACTTTATTAGATTATATATAGAAATAAAATTTGGACACAATTTTCTATAGAAAAAAAAAATTGACAAAATTTCCTATTGAAAAAAAATTGACAAAATTTTTTATAGAAATAAAATTTTGACAAAATTTTTTATAGAAAAAAATAGACAAAATTTTCTATAGAAATAAAATTTTGAAAAAATTTTCTATAGAAATAAAATTTTGACAAAATTTTCTATAGAAATAAAATTTTGACAAAATTTTCTATAGAAATAAAATTTTGACAACATTTTCTATAGAAATAACAGTTTGACAAAATTTTCTATAGAAATAATAAGATTTTTTAATTTCGTAGATTTTTGTAAAATTTTGTTAGGTTATACTATTTGGACAAATTTTTCAATAAAAATAAAATTTTGACAAATTTTTCTATGGAAATAAAATTTTGACAAAATTTTTTATAGAGATAAAATGTTGACAAAATTTTTTATAGAAATAAAATTTTGACAAAATTTTTTATAGAAATAAAAATTTGACAAAATTTTCTATAGAAATAAATTTTAGACAAAATTTTCTATAGAGATGAAATGTTGACAAAATTTTCTATATAAATAAAATTTTGAAAAGATTTTCTATAGAAATAACATTTTGACAAAAAATTTCTATAAAATAAAATTTTTATAAAATTTACTACAGAAATAAAATTTTGACAAAATTTTCTATAGAAATAAAATGGTGGCAAAATTTTCTGTATAAATTAAATATTGAAAACATTTTCTATACAAATAAAATTTTGACAAAATTTTTTATAGAAATAAAAGTTTGACAAAATTTTCTACAGAAATAAAATTTTGAAAAAAATGTCTATATAAATTTAATTTTGACAAAATTTTCTATAGAAATAAAATTCAGGCAAAATTTTCCATAGAAATAAAATTTTGACAAAATAGAAATAAAATTGTGACAAAATATCCTATAGAAATAAAACTTTAGCAAAATTTTCTATAGACATAAAATTTTTACAAAAAGTTTCTATAGAAATAAAAAAAAACCAAAAAATTAAATTTCGCAAATTTTTCATAAATTCTTTAAACTTTTTAATATTCTTGTTAGGTCCTAGTATCAAAATCCATTATGATTTTTGTAAAATTTTATTAGATTATATATAGAAATAAAATTTTGACAAAATTTTCTATAGAAATAATATTTTGACAAAATCTTCTAAAGAAATAAATATTTGACAAAATTTTCTATAGAAATAAAATTTTGACAAAATTTTCTATAGAAATAAAATTTTGTCAAAATCTTCTATAGAAATAAATATTTGACAAAATTTTTTATAGAAATAAAATTTTGACAAAATTTTTTTATAGAAATAAAATTTTGACAAAATTTTTTATAGAAATAAAAATTTGACAAAATTTTTTATAGAAATAAAATTTTGACAAAAATTTTTATAGAAATAAAAATTTGACAAAATTTTTTATAGAAATAAAATTTTGACAAAATTTTTTATAGAAATAAAAATTTGACAAAATTTTTTATAGAAATTAAAAAAAATACAACATTTTTATAAATTGTAGTATTCGTGTTGGGTCATTCTATCACAATCAATTGTGGTAAAATTTTGTAATACTTTGTGAGTCTGAATAGTTACAAGAGCACTATATTTCAAAAATAATGAAAATAGGCTTATTAAGCTTGATGCAGTGACCACCATAATCTATCTATTAAAAATATACATGGCATTAATATGTATTGTTAATATTGGGAACGAAAATTAAAAATGCGAGATTTTTTAGCTGAAATAATGTCCATCGCTAGTTACATCTTTTTGTGTTTCTGACCACACATAGGGATATCGTGACGAAAAAACTACTCTTTTTTTTGACACAATTTGCGAATCGACCCATTTTTTAGCTTACTCTTAGGAACGAAAATGTTGATGAACCAGGTCATGCGTTATCGATCGGAACAAGTGGTAATCAGAAGAGGAAACGTCTGGTCTATACGACAAGCTTTGTAAAATAACCTTATGTTGTGACCATTCAATACACAATGCCCGGTTTATACGCATCAATTGAGTTCGTAAATCTCTATGATTTTTCCACTCGGTCATAGTAAACCACACCATGGAAGATATGAAATGAGGTTCTAAAACGTATATAGTTTCAGTATTGTCTGATGCGTATATATAGTTCAAGTCCGATCGGCGTTTCACTTTACATTGAACCCAGCTTTGAACTGAAGCTTTGAAAGTTTCCAAAATATCATCTGTTTAACTGAGAGAGGATAAACAACTTTTTAAAATTTTTATTTCATTTTAAATTAATGTCGAAATAAATTTTACCTACATCTCAAGTCGGCATTTCTATTGCCGTACATCAATACCATTAACAGCAATGGTGGTTCTCTCTCAGCAACGTGGAAATATTTAATTATTTGTCATGCTAACGCACAAACGACTCATGCGAGTATTGTGAGTTTAAAAGAAAATAACATTTAGCAATTTTGACTCTATCGATCGCCAACCACACTCCAAACCTGCCCCCAGAACCACACGGTAGAATTCATCGTGCAAATTTTGTGTGACAAATTTTGCTACGACTAAATGAACATAGCATTGATACTTGGTCCTTGTGTGATTATAACTCGATATCAGTTGAAGACCAGTGCCAACCATCGTCAAACACATAGATAGTGGGATGTGTGTTTGTGCCAATTGCTAAATACCTAGGGATGTAGTGCAGACAGTAAGTGCGACAGCAATCAACCAATATGCCACAAAATACCAGCAGAAATATCAACTGAAACGGAGTATGTTATAATGTAACCAATGGCAATTACGGCCGCAACAACCGAGCTATTGAATCATGCTGGCTGTTACCACTACCATCACAATGGCTATGTGATATAGGCGTAACTGTGCATACACTGGCACAATATGCACCATATTTAAAAATGTTTAATAGCGTAAGTGTTTTTTGGGGCGAAAGTGAGATATGAGCGAATTCAGGTAAAAATGTTACATTTTTTACTAAAGAAAATAAAATAGAACTTCTATCATGGTAGCTTAAAAGAACTATTACCAATGTCATACTAATTTAGTATCTGTCAAAATGAGAAACATGTTACATGATATTATATATATTTTTTTACAGATCATCATATTTACATAGTAGTTAATTCTATAGAACTGAAGTCAAGTTGTCCTTACAAATTGGAAGTAAATCTTTAAAGTAATTGAGATTTTTTTCACGACTTTATTTGATGGACGCGTATTACTTGAAATATTTCATATTTGTATACCCTCCACCATAGGATGGGTGGTGTATTAACTTTGTCATTCCGTTTGTAACACATCGAAATATTGGTCTGTGATGCAATGGTTAGCATGCCCTCGTTGCATTCACTAGGTCGTGGGTTCGATTCCTGCTTCAACCAAACATCAATGTGGAACGCCGTTCAGACTCGGCTATAAAAAGGAGGTCCCTTGTCATTGAGCTTAACAATGAATCGGGCTGCACTCAGTGATAAGAGAGAAGTTCACCAATGTGGTATCACAATGGACTGAATAGTCTATGTGAGCCTGATACATCGGGCTGCCACTTAAACTAACCTAACCTAAGACCATATAAAGTATATATATTCTGGGTCGTGGTGAAACTTTGAGTCAATCTAGAGATGTCCATCCGTCCGTCTGTTAAAATCACGCTAACTTCCGAACGATACAAGCTATCGACTTGAATCTTGGCACAAGTAGTTGTTATTGATGTATGTCAGATGGTATTGCAAATGGGCCATATCGGACCACTTTTACGTATAGCCCCCATATAAACCAAACCCCAGGATTGGTTTGCCTCTTAAAGAAGCAAATTTCATCCGATCCGATTGAAATTTGGTACGTGGTTTTTATATATGGCCTCTAACACCTATGCAAAAATTGGTCAACATCGCTCCATAATTATATATAGCCCCCAGATTTGGGCCAGTTGGAGGAGTAAATTTTATCCGATCCGGTTGAAATTTGGTAGGTAGTGTTTATATATATCCACTGACACCAATGCAAACATCGGTCCATAATTATATATAGCCCCCAATATAAACCGATGCCCAGTTTTGAGCCACTTGGAGGAGTAAATTTGATCTGATCAACATGAAATTTTACCTCATTCCAGAGTAAGCTAAGTCGACTTAGCATGTTTTGATGAAGTTCGGTGTTGATGTGAATTGCATCCTGTCAAAAGTTCGAATTTATTGGACATTTCTATTAAAAGTTATGGTTATGTTCACTCCACCATGGAACATGAACAACAGAGTGTCATCCACAATCGAATTACTTGGCTTGCGGTAACACTTGCCGATGGCAAGGTATCTTAAAACTTCTTAACACCGTCTTCTCAATTGTACGTTAGTCAATAGGGTTATATATTAAACAAAAAAGGCGATTAAATATGTATATAATTCAGTTTGACAAAATTTTCTAAAGAAATAAAACTTTGACAAAATTTTCTATAGAAATAAAATTTTTGACAAAATTTTCCATAGCAATAAAATTTTGACAAAATTTTCCATAGCAATAAAATTTTGACAAAATTTTCTAAAGTAATAAAATTTTGACAAAATTTTCTATAGTAATAAAATTTTGGCAAAATTTTCTATAGTTATAAAATTTTCAGAAAATTTTCTATAGAAATAAAATTTTGACAAAATTTTCTATGGCAATAAAATTTTGACAGAATTTTCTATAGAAATAAAATTTTGACCAAATTTTCTATAGCAATAAAATTTTGACAAAATTTTCTATAGTAATAAAATTTTGACAAAATTTTCTATAGCAATAAAATTTTGAGAAAATTTTCTACAGAAATAAAATTTTCACAAAATTTTCTATAGAAATAAAATTTTGACAAAGTTTTCAATAGTAATAATATTTTGACAAAATTTTCTATAGTAATAAAATTTTGACAAAATTTTCTATAGTAATAAAAGTTTGACAAAATTTTCTATAGCAATAAAATTTTGACAGAATTTTCTATAGAAATAAAATTTTGACAAAATTTTCTATAGAAATAAAATATTGACAAAATTTTCTATAGTAATAAAATTTTGACAAAATTTTCTATAGCAATAAAATTTTGACAGAATTTTCTATAGAAATAAAATTTTGACAAAATTTTTTATAGAAATAAAATTTTGACAAAATTTTCTATAGAAATAAAATATTGACAAAATTTTCTATAGTAATGAAGTTTTCAGAAAATTTTCTATAGCAATACAATTTTGAGAAAATTTTCTACAGAAATAAAATTTTCACAAAATTTTCTATAGAAATAAAATTTTGACAAAATTTTCTATAGTAATAAAATTTTGACAAAATTTTCTATAGCAATAAAATTTTGACAGAATTTTCTATAGAAATAAAATTTTGACAACATTTTCTATAGAAATAAAATATTGACAAAAGTTTCTATAGTAATAAAATGTTGACAAAATTTTCTATAGAAATAAAATATTGACAAAATTTTCTATAGTAATAAAATTTTCATAAAATTTTTTATAGAAATAAAATTTTGACAAAATTTTCTATAGCAATAAAATTTTGACAGAATTTTCTACAGAAATAAAATTTTGACAAAATTTTCTATAAAAATAAAATATTGACAAAATTTTCTATAGCAATAAAATTTTTCTATAGCAATAAAATTTTGAAAAATTTTCTATAGAAATAAAATGTTGACAAAATTTTCTATAGAAATAAAATGTTAACAAAAGTTTCTATAGTAATAAAATATTGACAAAATTTTCTATAGAAATAAAATATTGACAAAATTTTCTATAGTAATAAAATTTTGAGAAAATGTTCTATAGAAATAAAATCTTGACAAAATTTTGTATAGTAACAACAATTTGACAAAATGTTCAATAGTAATAAAATCTTGGCAAAATTTTCTATAGTAATAAAATTTTGACAGAATTTTCTATAGAAATAAAATTTTGACAAAATTTGCTATAGTAATAACATTTTGACAAAATTTTCTATAGTAATAAAATTTTGAGAAAATATTCTATAAGACTAAAATTTTGGTAGATTATTTTTGGGGATCGACTATATATATAACTATAGACTGATATGGACCAATTTTGGCATGGTTGTTAGCGGCCATATAATAGCGTAATGTACCAAATTTCACCACGTTCCAAATTTCAACCGGATCGGATGAATTTTGCCCCTCCAAGAGCTTCGGAGGTCAAATCTGGGGATCGGTTTAAATTGGGGTTATATATAATTAAGACCGGTATGGACCAATTTTTGTATGGTTGTTAGAGACCACATACTAACACCATGTACCAAATTTCAACCGAATCGGATGAAGTTTGCTCATCCGTGAGGCTCCGGAGGTCAATTTTGACAAAATTTTCTATAGAAATAACATTTTGACAAATCTGGGATCGGTTTAAATGGGGGTTATATACAATTAAGACCGGTATGGACCAATTTTTGTATGGTTGTTATCCTGGAGGCTCCGGCTATATATAGTTATGGACCGATGTGGGCCAATTTTTGCGTAGTTGTTAGAGACCATATACCTACACCATGTACCAAATTTCAGGCGGATCTGATGCAATTTTCTTCTGTTAGAGGCTCTGCAAGCCAAATCTGGGGATCGGTTTATATGGGGACTATGGACCGATATGGACCAATTTTTGCATTGTTGTTAGAGACCATATACTAACACAACATACCAAATTTCAATTTTGGTTCTTGAAGAGCTATGCCAAATTTTAATATCTCCCAATTTGAGGACACGGAAACCGGATTTTTAAAATCGTGAGGTATTGTAGATCAAAAAGACCAACTCCCTTATAGACCAATTTCCCGATTTGAAGTTTTGGGTCCATAGAAATATAATTTTCACTTGACATATATAATTTGGTCCCAAAAAGGGCACTATCAATATTATTTGCGTTCAATTTAATATAGTCCACATATATGGTGAATCAAATTACCCATTTGATCAATTTCACCGTTCACTGTATACACCTACAGAATTTAATTCTCGAATCATATGAAAGGTAATATTTTCATACGATTTTCATGAATGCTTAGACAGTAACATAATTGCAGTAAACCTCTAGAAATTAAAACAAAAATTTTCGTACAAATCTAAAATATAATGTTAAAAATTTCATATTTATCTTCGGAAATCGTACCATTTAAAACTGTTGTCTTGAGGGAAGGGTATATTCCTTTAAATTCGCTTGAAATGTGGATATTTCAAGTTTATAATACCGACAAGTTATCGGACTATGGGTGGTATTAGTACTGATATTACATACATGTCGCTCATACGTACCCATGTACTCAGTGGTTACCACACATCTGGCAAAACCCTAGATCATGCGAACTACATATTAACACAATTTCTTTATATTTGTTCAATCTTCACAAAAATTTCCTGAAATGTCACATACATTTAAAAATATACGAAATGCTTACTCAAACTGGTTTCAACCAAAAAGGACAATTTGATAGGAATATTATTTCCATTTTTGCTCTAGCAACTTTGCAATACTTAATTGTTGTTTTGGTGATTTCTGCTGATGTTTCTCACAAAAATGCAAAGTGCCATGAGTACAACGCTTGAATGCACGGCACATCAGCGAATGCACCATTTGCAAACAATCATTCTGTTGCAGTTGTTGCGGTGGTTACCAACGATGGGTGGATAAAGAGAAGGCCATATACCGACGAATATGGTTAGCAATCAGTGGACAATGTGGAAGGCATTGAGTCAACCTACAAAACTTATATATACTGATTGATTGAGAATAGCTTTGCTAAAGGTAATATCCTTATAAAACATACGAGTATAATTTGTGTAAAGTTGTAGGTGGTGGTGGTTGTGTGAGTGTATTTTTTTCTGAAATGAAAATGAACAATTTAAAAATCGAAATTACAATAAAAACCCAGCAAAAAATGTTGAGGTTGTTCTAAAGGCACAAGTTTATCCAAAAATGTGATTCCTAAGATGTTATTTATTTTTACTACACAGGAAAATCTTTTAATTCAAATTTTTATATCTCACATTTTTCGTATTTTTAATAAGTAATTTTAACTTCTTTTAATATGTAATTTTAAGTTTTTATACCCTAAACCACATAGTGGTCAGGGTATAATATGTTTGATCGGCCAAAAAATGTGCCTACCAGAAATACTGATTTTAGACCCCATAAAATATATACCGATCGACTCAGAATCACCTCCTGAGTCGATCTAGTATTTCTATGTATGTATTTGTTGTTCACAGGATTCCGGTCGCAATTATTAACCGATTTTGATGAAATTTGGTACAGGGAGGTTTTTGGGCACAAGGACGAACGCTATTGAATTTGGAAGAAATCGGATCAAATTTTGTTATAGCTCCCATATATATGTATCGCCCGATTTCGACAAATGGGGTCACGTTGCGCTTTTTTTGAAACGGATCGTCACCAAATTTGGCAAAAGGTAATCTTTTCCATCGCCCTTTAAGTCTGCAAAATTTCATCCAAATCGGGTTAGATTTAGATATAGCTCTCATATATATGTATGGCCCGATTTTCCCAAATTTGGCCACAAAACTTTTATTTATCAACCGATCTTACTCAAAGTTGGCTAAATATAATATAGTACTAACTATATGTGCAAAAAATCATCCAAATCGGTTCAGATTTAGCTATAGCTCCCATATATATGTACCGCCCAATTTTTCTAAATTTGGCCATAAAACCCTTATTTATGCACCGATCCAAATTTGGCTAAATGTAGTCTTTTATAGCACTAACTATATGTGCAAAAAATCATCGAAATCGGTTCAGATTTAGATATAGCTCCCATATATATGTATAGCCCGATTTTCCCAAATTTGGCCATAGAACCCTTACTTATTAACCGATCTTACTAAAAGTTGGCTAGATCCAGTCCTCTATAGTACTAACTATATGTGCAAAATTTCGTCTAAATCGGTTCAGATGTAGATATAGCTCCCATATATGTATCACCCGATTTTAAAAAATTCGCCCCTAATAACCTTATGTTTGACCATACAGGCCTCATTTCTTAACTGATCTTACTCAAATCTTGCACAAGGTAACCTTTTGTGGTATTAATCAAAACCGCAAAATATTATGCAAATTGGTTCAGATTTAGTTATAGCTTCCATATATATGCATCGCTCGATTTTCCCAAATTTGGCCATAGTACTCTTATTTATTAACCAATGTTACTCAAATTTCAAATTTTGATGTACTAGCCGATCGTACTTATACGTACTTGTAGCTCTTACATAAGAATATTGCTCGATTTTTGCAAATTTGTATTTATTACCCACACTAATTGGGCGATTTTCTCTTTTTTAATAATGGGCTCAATATTAGTGGCATACTAACTCCGTAGGTGCAATATCAACACAGCCAGAGTTGCTAGAAGTATGGGAAATTCCCTATATGTAGGGTTTTTCTAATATTTAGCGTCTTGTAGGGACCTAGGGCCACAATATAGGACATTTTCACTCAACACAATTTGTAATAATTTTTACATTTTTGTGGCTCTAGAGGAGGAAATTAGAAGCCGGCAAGGCTTGATTTTTAACAATGTGTGGTAAACTTTATTCTTATAGAAAATGTTGTCAACATTTTATTTCTATAGAACATTTTGTCAAAATTGTATTTCTATAGAAATTTTTTTCAAAATATTATTTCTATAAAAAATTTTCTCAAAATTTTATTTCTGTGGAATTTTTTCTCAAAATTTTAAGGAAAAATCGGTTCACTGAATTTTTGTGTTGATCAAAGGCAACTAATCGACTTTTTATGGTGATCAAAACCGACCCGTTAAACTTTAACGAAAAAGTAGAAAAGTTATATTTTTTTTACAATGGAAATTCCAAAAAAGTTCAAAAGTCGCGACGCCAGCAATCGAAAAACAATCAACAATCGAAAACCCCAAGAATTCACTTTTTTATACCCTCCACCATAGGATGGGCGGTATATTAACTTTGTCATTCCGTTTGTAACACATCGAAATATTGGTCTAAGAGCCCATAAAGCATATATATTCTGGATCGTGATGAAATTCTGAGTCGATCTTGCTACGTCCGTCCGTCTGTAGAAATCACACAAACTTCCGAACGAAACAAGCTATCGTCTTAAAACCTGATGTAGGTCGGATGGTATTGCGAAAGGGCCACATCGGACCACGCTTACGTATAGCCCCCATATAAACCGACCCACAGAGAGATTAAATTTGGTACGTGCTGTTAGTATATAGCCTCTAACATCCATGCAAAAATTGGTCCATATCGATTCATAATTATATATAGCCCCTTTATAAACCGATCACCAGATTTTGTTTGCGGATCCTCTTGGAGGAACAAATGTCATCAGATCCAGTTGAAATTTGGTACGTGGTGCTAGTATATGGTCTCTATACATTCATGCTAAAATTGGTCCATATAGGTGCATAAGTATATATAGGCCCCATATAAACCGATCCCCAGATTTGACCTCCGGAGCCTCTTGGAGGAACAAATTTCGTCCGATTCGGTTGAAATTTGGAACTTATTTTAGTATTATGTTCTCTAACAACCATGCAAAAATTGGTGGTCCACATCGGTCCATAATTATATAAAGCCCCCAATATTAACCGATCCCCCGATTTGGCTTTCGGAACCTCTTGCAGGAGCAAATTTCATCCAATTCGGTTTAAATTTTCTATGATGTGTAAGTATATGGCCACTATCATTTATGCAAAAATTTATCCATATCGGTCTATAATTATATGTAGCCCCGATATAAACCGATCCCCAGATTTGACCTCGGGACCCTCTTGGAAGAGCATATTTCTTGGATTCGGCTGGAATTTGATACGTGATGTTAGTATATGGTCGCTAACAACCATGCCAAAATTGGTCCATATCGGTTTATTGTTATATATAGCCCACGATAAACCGATCCGTACATTTTACTTCTTGCTGAATAAGCAAACTTCATTTAATCTTGTTAAAATTTAGGTTCATAATTGTAGCCTCCATATAAACCGACCGCCGAACCGAACCGATATTTCACTTCTGCCTCTCTTTTAATGCGCATTAATTCATACTGGTCAAGAACTGAATTAAATATAATTCAGTTCATCACCGATAATCTTAATCTGCCTTTTTTGCTTAATATATATACCCCGTATGGACTAATTTCCAATTTAGAAGACGATATTAAGGAGTTTTCTGGGAAAATTTTGCTCAATTACACGGCGGTCTCCTAGTTATAGCCGCATAGGAAATACGTGTCACATTGTATATGAAATATCCTCAGCAGGACTTGAGTAGAAACCATGACGCTTTTTATGTGGCTTTGCTACCATAGCATCATAATGCGCTCTCAATTTATCCCTTTCTCTCTCCCTTTATTTCTGCATTCTTTTTCCTTTATTCTCTAAAGAATGAAGAATGCATATATCCATACAAACCTCCACTTTTAAAATTACATTACATTTTTTTCCACATTATATGAAGGAATTGTCGTGGCGCTGACATGTGTTAATTAACAAATGTAACGTTTTATAAATGCGCTATGTGGTTTTACGTTGACACTGTGCTGCGTAGTATATATTGTGGTAATGCAAGTGGGAAATTACGAATTGTTGGTCAATCGTTTGTTCTCCTTCTGTCTACCATTGTCATCACCAGGAAATTACTCAAACAGCACGAATTATAATGCATTCATCGTTAATTGAACTTTTCGTTGAAAAGTCGGATAATAGTGGAAATCCAACAAAACGCTAGGGTTTGTTTATTGAAGTAAAATTGTTGGAAATATGAGAAGGAAATAATTAAAATTGTGATTAACCTATAATCTGGTATATTGATGTCGAAGGTGTTTTAAAATGTCTTCATTGTATAGATTTGTATATTGTGTAGGCCAAATAATAATGTCCGGTTCAATATGTTATAGTGCTCAATATAAAAAGAACTCCATTTTATAACCGGGTTAGGACGGCGAATCTCACCATGTGTGAAACCACAGAGATAAGTTTTGAGACATTTCGGAGAAGAGATAAACCACCACCGAAAAACTTTTTACTTTTCAGGAGTTTTTGCAATATACCAAAGATGAGCTAAATCAGTTTAGATGTAGATACAGCTCTCATAATTTATATGCGGGAGAGGATCAACAGTAATGTTGCTACAATTGGTTTTAAAATTTGTACTATAATCCAGCAAAAAAATCGTCGACAAAAAGTAGTGAAAAAGTTTCTTTTTAGTTCCGGATGTGTTGTAAAATTGGCTCAAAAGCGATGAATTTATTATGGGTTTGTCCTACACAGACAAAAATTTCACTAAAATGTTTCCAATAAAAGTCTTAATTGAGTTTAAACAAAAATATTCAATTAAAAATTTAATTGACTCCATTTTTTTTTTTTTAATTGAAACAAAAATCAATCACAAACAAGTATATATAGCAGTAAGTTCGGTCGGCCATGAATCAAATATAATAGCTTCCTTTGAAAACTCTTAGTTATAGCGGGTTGATAATATATAGAATTTCGGAGTGTTTTGATGACAGATATTCTCCTAAGCAGTCCAGTTCAACCGCTTCCCGAAGATAAATTTTAAAGATTCCAGTTCAACCGTTTCCCGAAGATAAATTTAAAGATTCTCCCTGTGAAGACTAGATCAGATTTTGGACTTATAACAACCATTTTTGTTTGAGTTTTAGAGGAATCACCAACATCGCGTGTATGTGTGCAAGAAAATGATGAACAAACGCCTTGATTATAAATCCAAAATCTGTATATTTTTACCCCCATTATTCAAATGATTAGATGAAATAAAATCCGGAAATTTTGCTTTCAGTTTCATGCACTTTTCATGATCAGTGCGCCTTCTATACCCTCAAGAAGTGACATTGGTATATATAGAGGTCTTACCAAATGGACCAACAAAAACTAAATGATAACAAATAAGCCCAAGGAGTTAAATGGGGAGATCACTGTATATGGGTGCTATGCCAAAAACATGCACCTATACACACCGAATTCAGCACACTTAATTGTGGTTCTGAAAACCCTACAGAATCTAGACCCTAAATCGTAGGACCGGTTTATAAAGGGGGATATATCAAAATCTCTAACGAAAGACAATATATTCGGAACACCTGTTTATGGCCTTAAAAAAAACCTGTAGATTTCAAATTTAAGGCAAATTCGATAAAAACTATGGTTTCTAGAAGCTTAAGAAGTAAAATCGGGAAATCGATCTATATGCGGCCTACACCAAAACATGGATCGATAGACCCTATTTTCGGTAAACCTATTTGTGGTCATAAAATACCTCTAAATTTCAGATAAATCGGATTGAAAATACGGTTTGTAGAAGCCCAAGAAATAAAATTGGGAGATCGGTCTATTTGGGGGGTTATACCAAAACAAGGACCGATAGGCACGATTTTCGGCACACCAATTTAAGGTCCTAAAATACTTCTAAGTTTCAAAAATTTCAGGGCCTAAAATAGCTCTAGAATTCTAATTTCAGGCAAATCGGATAGATAATACAATTTCCAGAAGCTCAAGAAGTGAAATCAAGATATTGGTCTACATGGGGGCTAGACTAAAAGATACGTCCCATTTTCGCCACATCTTTTTGTTGGTCCACAATACCACCAGATTTCAAATTTCAGGCAAATCGGAGAGAGAATACTGTTTCTAGAAGCCCAAGACCCTAAAGGGGGGGGGGGTTGGTTTATATGGGGGCTTTACCAAAACATGGACCGATATAGCCCATCTTCGAATTTGATCTGCCTGCAAACAAAAAACGAATCTGTGCCAAATTACAGGACGATAGCGCCACTATTGAAAGCTGTAGCGTGATTAAAACAGACAAACAGTAGAACATGGTTATATCGTTTTATAATTTCTCCCTTATCAAGAATATATAAATATATTGCATATAGTCGGAAATCGATATTTCGATGTGTTACAAACGGAATGACAAACTTATTATATCGCAATTACCATAAAAATAACAATATCAATTATTTTTTAATTGATACTAACATTTCTGTGATTGAAGACATTTCAATTAAAAACTAGTATATACGGCCGTAAGTTCGGCCAGGCCGAATATTATGTACCCCGCGTAGAAACTTCTACTAAAGACGGTCATCCACAATTAAATTACTTGGGTTGCGGCCAATGGCAAGGCATCTTAAAACATCTTAACATCATCTTCTAAATTATAAGTTAGTCCATGCGGGATATATAGTAGACAAAGGAAAGGTCGACCAAATGCGTATATATTCAGTTCTTGGCCGGCATATATAGGGAAGAAATAATTACGAACCGATATGAACTTTTGTACTGTAATTATAGAGCCAGAATTGAAATATGGGGGTCGCTTTCTATGAGGGCTATATACAATTATGATCACGAGTCTACCAAAAAATACTGTTTGGTAGATTCGTAGAATTCTTGATGTTTTGTAAGATTTTGCAAAATATTCCTCTCCAACTATGAAATGCTTCATAGATTTTCTATAGAAGTAACCTTTTGACAAAATTTTCTACACAAATAAAATTCTGGCAAAATTTTCTATAGAAACAAATTTTTGATAAAATTTTGTATAGAAATAAAATTTTGACAAAACTTTCTATAAAAATAAAATTCTGACACAATTTCCTAAAGACATACAATGTTGACACAATTTTCTATAGAAATATAAAATTTTGACAAAATTTTTTATGGCAATAAAATTTTGGAAGATTATTTTTGGCTCGAGTGGCAATCGTGATTTTTCTGTGATTGGGGATCGGTTTATATGGGGCTATATACGAGTATAACATAGATCGAAACGGATCAATTTTGGCATGGTTGTTATGGGCCATACACTAGCGAAATTTACCAAATTTCAACCGGATCGGATGAATTTTGCTCCTTCAAGAGGCTCCGAAGGTCAAATCTGGGGATCGGTTTATATGGGGGCTATATATAATTATGGACCGATGTGGACCAATTTTCGCATTGTTGTTAGAGACCATATACTAACACCACGTACTAAGTTTCTACCGGATCGGATGAATTTTGCTCCTCCAAGAGGCTCCGGAGTTCAAATCTGGGCATAGCTATATATAATTATGGCAGCTATATATAATTATGGACCGATATTCAACAATTCTGGCATGGTTGTTAGAGACCTTATACTAACCCCACGTACCAAATTTCAACCAGATCGGATGAAATTTGCTTCTCTTAGTGGCTCCGCAAGCCAAATCTGGGGATCGGTTTATATGAGGCTATATATAATTATGGACCGATGTGGACCAATTTTCGCATTGTTGTTAGAGACCACATACCAATATCATGCACCAAAGTTCATCCGGATCAGATGAAATTTGCTTCTCTTTGAGGCTCCGCAAGCCAAATCTGGGGATCGGTTTATATAGGGGCTATATATAATTATGGACCGATGTGGACCAATTTTCGCATGGTTGTTAGAGACCACATACTAATATCATGCACCAAGGTTCATCCGGATCAGATGAAATTTGCTTCTCTTAGAGGCTCCGCAAGCCAAATCTGGGGAACAGTTTATATGGGGGCTATATATAATTATGGACCGATGTGGACCAATTTTCGCATGGTTGTAAGATACCACATACCAATATCATGCACCAAAGTTCATCCGGATCAGATGATATTTGCTTCTCTTGGAGGCTCCGCAAGTCCAATCTGGGGATCGGTTTATATGGAGGCTATATATAATTATGGACCTATGTGGACCAATTTTCGCATGGTTGTTAGAGACCACATACCAATATCATGCACCAAATTTCATCCGGATCAGATGAAATTTGCTTCTCTTAGAGGCTCCGCAAGCCAAATCTGGGGATCGGTTTATGTGGGGGCTATATATAATTATGGACCGATGTGGACCAATTTGCGCATGGTTGTTAGAGACCATATAACAAATTTTAGCCGAATCGGATGAAATTTGCTTCTCCTTGAGGTTCCGCAAGCCAAATCTGGGGATCGGTTTATATGGGGGCTATATATAATTATGGACCGATGTAGACCACTTTTTGCATGGTTGTTAGAAACCATATATCTACTTTTAGTCGGACCGGATGAAATTTGCTTCTCTTTGAGGCTCCGCAAGCCAAATCTGGGGATCGGTTTATATGGGAGCTATGTACAATTATGGACCGATGTGGACCAATTTTTGCATGGTTGGTAGAGATTATATACCAACACCATGTACCAAATGTAAGCCAGATCGGATGAAATATGCTTCTCTTAGAGGCTCCGCAAGCCAAATCGGGGGGTCCGTTCATTACTAATGTATTCTAACGCTTGTATGAAATGGAATGGATTTAGCATTTAGCGATAAAATTTAAATAATTTCTATAAGTTTATTAATTCTTGCTCGTAAGCTGACAAAATGAGCTTGGATGAAAGCATGAACAAATTAGTCTGGAAAGAGTCAGGGATTTGCTTCGCTTGCACTTTCGTTCTTCAAGTGACCACCAGAAAACTTCAATTGGCCACCAGAACTCAAACACGCCTATGGTAATAAAACGTGCAATCGTAGCAGCAGATGGTTGCTCCCCGCTTATATTCATCGACTGTGCTGAATATTATCGGGAAAATATCCTTAAGACAGTGTTGAAGTCCTGTTCGGTTTATATGGAAGCTATATCAACATCTTGATTTATATAGCCCATCTTCAAACATAGGTTGCTTGCAGAGAAAAAAACGAATCCCTACCTAATTTCAGAAGGATAGCTTCATTATTGAAGGCTGTGATTATAATAGACAGACGGACGGAAAACGTTACACCATCATAGAATGTCTCCCTGATCAAAAATAAATATAATTTTTATAGTCCGCAATTGGGAGCCACCGTGGTGCAATGGTTAGCATGCCCGCCTTGCATTCACAAGGTCGTGGGTTCGATTCCTGCTTCAACCGAACATCAAAAAGTTTTTCAGCGGTGGATTATCCCACCTCAGTAATGCTGGTGACATTTCTGAGGGTTTCAAAGCTTCTCTAATTGGTTTCGCTGCAATGTGGAACGCCGTTCGGACTCGGCTATAAAAAGGAGATCCCTTGTCATTGAGCTTAACATGGAATCGGACAGCACTCAGTGATAAGAGAGAAGTTCACCAATGTGGTATTACAATGGACTCAATAGTCTAAGTGAGGCTGATACATCGGGCTGCCACCTAACCTAACCTAACCTAGTCCGCAATTAATATTTACGTATGTTACAAACGGAATGACATAACTTATTATACCCCCCATCACGATCATTCATCATCATTCATGGTGGGTATAATCATATCGGATATCGTTGTTATTATTTCCATATTTTCAACCATTAGACCAATAATGCCTCTGTATGAACTATATCTCTAATTATATAAGTGCAAATAAAATTAACGCCCTATGCAGATATAATTCACAGAAAAGCTCCCTTTAATATTCGCATAGTTTTAAATCCATATAAATCCCTTGCGTAATTACAATTTCAAAACAAAAATTTATTATTGAACTTCTTCTCTTTGCTAAACGATTTGTTAATTATAATTATGACAATATTGCAAACATAATCAATTAAGTTGATTTGAATTTTTAATTATTTTTCATTTGGCTTTTAAAATTTCAATTAAATTTCATTGGATAATGTCAGCAATCCCTCGCACAGATTTCAGCTTAACACTGAAGTAATAAACGTCATCAAAATGTTATTCAATAGAAAAACAAAATTAAATAAATTGAAAAATAAGAGCAGTCATTTCAACTCCCCATTGGCAACATATCTAATGAATAAACACTCGCTACTCGCTAGATCACGCTCAATATAAGCATTGTTGTTGTCTTCGTTGTTGTTGTTGTTGTTGTTGCTGTTGTCATCGTTTACAATCATTTGGAAGAAGATGCCTGCACATCCGTTTCCCCTACAACAAGAAGAGCTCAACCAACCAACATAGCATTGAACAAGCCATCAACAAAGAATCCCCCAGATGATATTATAAACGACTGTCTGATTTGTATGTGTTTGTGTGTGCATGTATGTGTGTGTTGGATATTTATAAGGGTAAAGAAAATAAAGCACTAAATAGCATTGAATGAGTAAAAATTTTCTAAATCTAGAGAGCATCCCCATAGTGAAACATATCTAGCATAATATTCAAATGTGATGCTAATGATGACACATTTGCAACACGCTCATACATAAGGAGAGACTATTTATGCGACCGTGTGTTAAACAATATCTCCGAGTTTTTTCCTTTCTTTTTTGTTTCTTCCTTGTTGTGTTGTTGTTGCCATATTTTACATGGGAACTTTTTATAACACAGATCATATGAACACTCATGCGAACCTTCATGTACTCAACGATTCAGTGTTAACATGTTTCAGATACTCATACATCAAACAACCTCAAACCACTAGCACGACGACACATAATGATCCAAATAAAGGAGCATTCCCCATACACTTTGAGTGTATTCAATAAGGGCAGATTGTCCATGTATGGCATAAAAAATATCATACAACAACTTAAAGTTTATCTGTTGTCTGAGTACCTGAAAGGGAATTATCATAAAACGATTCAGGGGATAAAAACCTACCACTAATTGGCAGAATATTTTCAAAATCTTCTTAGGAACAAAAATCGCAGTTAGTTAAATAGAATTGATAAAATTAGAAAAAGCTATGGGACTCTCATAATTTAGATGTAAAGAAGGCATGGATGCTACCCTCTATACAAGTTCTAATACAGAGATGCAAAAATGGACAAAATACCATAGATGTGGTGTACATAGGGTACCTCAGCTTTTGGTATGTAGTCAGGGACCTTCCCCTTGCCCCACTTCTTGAAGATTGTGCCAAAGCTCTCCGATTTGCTTGAAATTCTCAGAGGAGGTTAGGGTTGGCGTCTAGACAAAGAACCCCCATTTCATTTCTCGATATTTGGTCCGCTCCTTTTTTGGAAAAAAAATATTTGATTTACTAGAAATTTGTAAAAGACGCACAGGGAGGTTATGAAATCAAGATCTGACTATTTGAATCAAATACATTTTTAATTGAATACATTTTTTTACATTTCTATTAAAATTTTAATTGGTAATTTTTTTTCTATGTATGTTAAAAAAAACATAAATAGCACAAGAGAATAAAACATATTTTCATATTTCCATATATAAATGCATTGTAGTGTAATATCGTACACTCTCAGAATATATTAGAAATTTAAATAAGCCTGACATAAGGAATAAGAATCAGAAAAAAGCAACAAACGGTTGCTAATATTCAACATGACAAAGACTTCTGTTCTGGTGTATACATTCATATATGTTAGACAACGTGCATGTGCCTCGATAATGCACACGAGTGTGAGTGTATTCGAATTTCACCACACATTGTATTCGAATATTCCCTTTTGATTATGCAGTGAGTGAGTACAGTGGTTTTTTGAAGAAAACCATGTCCCAAACAATTTTTGGATTTGATGCCGGTCCGTCGCCCTGCTATTTATGTGGCATTATATGCATTATATACAATAAAATAAATTTTACTTTATTTTTCAAAAACCAAAAATGTCGAAAATAACATAAAATTTCAGAATCACTTTAAATTTTTTCGAATTGGCTACCTTTCCTATGATTTATGACCTTCAAACACCTATAAAGCGTTCATACACTGTATGAAAATGGCTCTGCGGTGTTTTGGTCCATTACCAGCGAAGCGCCATCTTGATAGAATCAACACTTTGATATTGTTTATTGCCAACGTTACTAGCCCAAATGCCTCCTGTGCAAAAGTCTAACGGATTGAGATCACCGTTGCCTCTCGAGCCAAAATAATGTACAATTTTAACAAAATTTTACCAAAAAAAAAACTACCAAATAGAAAAGTCTTATTTCTAAAAAATCTGTCAAAATTTGATATCTATTGAACATTTTGTTAAAATTTTATTTCTATGGAAAATGTCAAAATTTTATTTCTATAAAAAACTTTGTCAAAATTTTATTTCTATAGAAAATGTTGTCAAAATTTTATTTATATGGAAAATTTTGTCAAAATTTTATTTTTTATAGAAAATTTTGTCAAAATTCTATTTCTATAGAAAATTTTGGCCAAAATTTTATTTCTATAGAAAGTTTTGTCAAAATTCTATTTCTATAGAAGATTTTGTCAAAATTCTATTTCTATAGAAAATTTTGTCAAAATTTTATTTCTATAGAAAATTTTGTCAAAATTCTATTTCTATAGAAAATGTTGTCAAAATTTTATTTCTATGGAAAATGTTGTCAAAATTTTATTTCTATGTAAAATTTTGTCAAAATTTTATTTCTATGGAAAATTTTGTCAAAATTTTATTTCTATAGAAATATTTCTATAGAAGATTTTGTCAAAATTTTATTTCTATAGAAGATTTTGTCAAAATTTTATTTCTATAGAAAATTTTGTCAAAATTTTATTTTAATAGAAAATTTTGTCAAAATTTTATTTCTATAGAAAATTTTATCAAAATTTTATTTCTATAGAAAATATTGTCAAAATTTTATTTCTATAGAGGATGTTGTCAAAATTTTATTTCTATGGACAAGTTTGTCAAAATTTTTTTTCTATGGAAAAATTTGTCAAAATTTTATTTTTTATAGAAAATTTTGTCAAAATTCTATTTCTATAGAAAATTTTGTCAAAATTCTATTTCTATAGAAAATTTTGTCAAAATTCTATTTCTATAGAAAATTTTGTCAAAATTTTATTTCTATAGAAAATTTTGTCAAAATTCTATTTCTATAACAAATTTTGTCAACATTTTATTTCTATAAAAAATTTTGTCATTTTATTTCTATGGAAATTTTTGTAAACATTTTATTTCTATACAAAATTTTGTCAAAATTTTATTCCTATAGAAAATTTTGTCCACATTTTATTTCTATAGAAAATTTTTAAACAATTTTATTTCTATAGAAAATTTTTTAAAAATTTTATTTCTATAGAAAATTTTTTAAAAATTTTATTTCTATAGAAAATTTTGTCAAAAATTTTATTTCTATAGAAAATTTTGTCAAAATTTTATTTCTATAGAAAAATTTATCAAAATTTTATTTCTATAGAAAATTTTGTCAAAATTTTATTTTTGTAGAAAATGTAGTCCACATTTTAATTCTGTATAAAATGTTGTCCACATTTTATTTCTGTAGAAAATTTTGTCAAAATTATATTTATATAGAAAATCTTGTACAAGTTTTATTTCTATAGAAAATGTTGTCAAAATTTTATTTCTATAGAAAATGTTGTCAAAATTTTATTTCTATGGACAACTTTGTCAAAATTTTTTTCTATAGAAAATTTTATCAAAATTTTATTTCTATAAAAAATTTTGTCAAAATTCTATTTCCATAGAAAATTTTATCAAAATTCTATTTCTATAAAAAATGTTGTCAAAATTTTATTTCTATACAAAATTTTGTCAAAATTTTATTTCTATACAAAATTTTGTCAAAATTTTATTTCTATACAAAATTTTGTCAAAATTGTATTTCTATAGAAAATTTTGTCAAAATTTTATTTCTATAGAAAATTTTGTCAACATTTCATTTCTATAGAAAATTTTGTCCACATTTTATTTCTGTACAAAATTTTGTCAAAATTGTATTTATATGGAAAATCTTATAAAAATTTTATTTATTTAAATATTTAAGTCTATGGATTACAATCCTTACAGACTAGCAATTTAAAAATAAATTAAATCTCAAATATTAATAAATTTATTTAGTGAAACTAAAAATCTAAATTAAAGTTATTATTCAATTTGTTACATTCGTTTAAAGCTCTCAAAATGGGCTCGCATGAAGCAAAATTACTCCTATTAAAAGGAATATTGAAATAGTCATGACGTGTAAGATTCCGTACTGGTACTTCAAAACCAATAATCTCTAGAAGAGGGGGACAATATATAAATCCATTAATTACCTTAAAAACAAACAAAATAGAACATTTTAATCTACGATTCTCAAGAGATTCCAAATGATTTAATCTGCATCTAGCTTGATATGAGGGCAAAGGTTCAGTAAAAGGTACAGATACTAAAGCAAATTTAATGAATACGTTCACAATTTACATTATATGTACGACTCCATACCGTGGCAGCCTAGACCTAACATAGGCCTCATGTAGAGCCTTTCCGGTATATGGATCCAAAAACTCTTTACAATTCCTCTTCACAAACGCTAACATCGAATACAATATGTAATCTATATGTAAGTTTTGTATTTCTATATTTTATGCCAAAATTTTATTTCTATAGAAAATTTAGTCAACATTTTATTACTATAGAAAATTTTGCCAAAATTTTATTTCTATAGAAAATTTTGTCAAAATTTTTATTCTATAGAAAATTTTGTCAAAATTTTTATTCTATAGAAAATTTTGTCAAAATTTTATTTCTATTGAAATTTTTCTAAAAATTTTATTTCTATAGAAAAATTTGTTAAAATTTTACTTCTATGGAAACACTTGTCAAAATTGTATTTCTATAGAAACTTTTTTCAAAATTTTAGTTTTATAGAAGATTTTCTAAAAATTTTATTTTTGTAGAGAATTTTGCCAAATTTAGTTTCTATAGAATATTTTGCTAAAATTTTATTTCTATAGAAAATTTTGTCAAAATATTATTTCTATAGAAAATTTTGTCAAAATTTTATTTGTATAGAAAAATTTGTCTAAATTATATTTCTATAGAAAATTTTGTCAAAATATTATTTCTATAGAAAATTGTGTCAAAATATTATTTCTATAGAAAATAGTGTCAAAATTTTATTTCTATAGAAAATTTTGTCAAAATTATATTTCTATAGAAAATTTTGTCAAAATTATATTTCTATAGAAAATTTTGTCAAAATTTTATTTCTATAGAAAATTTTATCAAAAATTTTATTCTATTAAAAATTTTGTCAAAATTATTTCGATAAAAAATTTTGTCAATTTTTTTTTTTTTTTTTTTGTGTATAGAAAATTTTGTCAAAATTTTATTTCTTAGAAAATTTTGTCAAAATTATATTTCTATGGAAAATTTTGTCAACATTTTATTTCATAAAAATATTCGTTTAAATTTTATTCCTATAGGAAATTTTTTCTAAACTTTATCTCTATAGGGAATTTTTTCTAGATTTTATTTCCACAGAAAAAATTTTAGAAAAAATTTTTCTAATTTTTGTTGGCGAGGAATGTTTTGCGAAATCTGCCAAAACATCAAGAATTCCACCAATATACCAAACAGTAAAAAATCTACCATTTTTGATAGAATTCTACCAACAATGGCAACCGTGATTGAGATCCGGAGATTTTGGTGGCCATTGTACGGTAGAAATTAATGGTTTCTCATCGGGGAAAAGTGAATTCGGAAACTGGCCGGGAATCACCTTCTTGGCTCTTTGCAGTCTAGCTTTTTGTGGATCGGTGAGCTCTTTACTTTTTTTTAAACCTCAATTGGACTAATCAAGCTCCTTTGTTATACGCTTTGAGATGATTAATTTTTGGTCAACAAATCCAAAATTTATTTTGATAAGCATTTTATAAGGATTGCTGAATTCACCTAATGCTTTGTTTCTAATCAATTTATATAAGTGGTCTGAGGAATCGCAAAATTACACTCATATACCACAGTCCAAAAAAAATATCAGAGCAACTTTTGCTAGTTTCTGGTAATCAAGAGCACAAGAAGTTTACTTGAGACTTGGATGTAGTTAAGCAAGAAGGTTAGTTTGAAAGAGACGTGTGAAAATAGGAAATTCAATTCCGTCTTTATCTTTGTTTGGTGAGATGGGCTCCTTGTCATTCGCAATCACACGGCGCTAGTATGAATCTTGTTAATGGAGTGCTTTATGGTATATAGCGGTAGCTGATATGTAAAAGCGTATAACAAAAATTATTTTAAAACTAAGTCAAGGGTGAAAACCCATACCGAGATGAAGGATAGAAAGCCTTGGATTTCTAAAAAGGATTATATTTTCATCCATCAGGCTTCATTTTGAATGCAAGTATTTGTTTCTTTCCTATAATCCAAAGATAGCGGTAAAAACTTTATCACATATTGCTAAAAATAAAAAAACTTAAAAATTAGTTTGATGTTGTTATATCTTTTTGCACTCTAATTGTCAACGTTTGTGAAAATCTCTACAAATATAAAAATGAAACTTCCAAAATTTGCATACATATATACTGAGTATATTTTTCGTTGTGTTTGTTTCCATTTGTATTCATTTCCCCGAAGAGGATTTGAAATTTTCGAAAATCAAAACAAAGGAAATTCCCCGTAGGCACTGTGGTTGTCAACAGCAAAATTAATGTCACCTCCATATAAATAAGTAAATAAACAAAGTTGCATTTTCGGTGTATGAATATTGAACGTTGGGGGTACGGAACTCATTTAATGGGGTATGGAATATACCGCAATGTGGTTGGTTTAAAATTTTATAATGACATTTAGCTATGTACTTAAATTCGTTTTGTATAGAGTTTTAAGGAAATCTGTGATTTATGTTATTTAATGCATTTTGCGATATGAATTGATTGAAAAAGTAACTATTAGTTTGAAAGTATGTTTCTCTAGATGAAATAAATTAATACCATTTTCCCAATATCGATTTTTGAAGAAATAAATCAGCCTACCATTTTGACCTTCCTTTAGGAATATTGGTATTGATTCTGAGCAAAAAATAAATTCAAATTTTGGAACATATCTATCTTTTAATCCATAATCAAATAAATTGAAATCAGGATACGGCTCTCATTTATCGAATTTTCATTCCCTTTTTGCGATGTACTTACAAAGATATTTATGTACAATCAACTGTCAGTTTAAAAAACCAAATTATCAAATTAAAATATAATATATCCATAAAAATCAATATATTATATAATTTAAAGACAGTTTCTTTAAATCAAAAGTGTAGTGAAATAATTTTCATTATTTCAAAAATATACGACTTATATGGAGGCACGCAAATTTCCAAGCTTCATGTCCTAAGTTAAATAAAAAACTGTCTTTTAATTAAAAATGCATTATTTTAAAGAAAGTTATCCATAGTGTTGTGTTAATTGTGTGTGCGGAAATTTGGGTTGTATAATCTCATATTAAGTCAATGTTTTTATTTTGGCAGTGTACATATTCTCAATAATATAAACTCCTTTCGGAAACGTAAATTATTTTTTTTTTTTTAAATTTGAGAATTGTAACATAGTAATAAATCAAACTATTGTCTATCGCTAGCCACTGCTTGTCGAATCTTTCTGGCATCCTACGGATTCCGCGAAGGAGAGAACGACTCGTCTTTTGACTCAATTTACAATTTTTGGCTTCTCCAAAGGCTATATGATGAGTGATAGCTCTTAGAGAATCATTGATACTCAAAAATGTCACCATCATTACTGGAAGAAGATAATCTATGATAATCTACATTATGATTTTTTTCGCCAGGATTTGTTGTATTGGAGCCACATTTCACCATCAATAACAATGCGACTGAAAAAACCTTTGCTTTGTTGTCTATGGTGCTGCAGTTCGCAACTAAAAAATCGCATCTGGTAGTCTCTCGACTTCAACTTGTGCGGTACCACACAATTTCCAAATGGCTTGGCGTACAACTTCGAATAATTTGACAAGTTCTTTTTGCGTTTGACATGAGTCCTTAACGGGTAATGACCACGGTTGCCATTCGAGTCAAAATAATTTGCGAAATTTTACTCAAATGTTTACCAAAAACTAGCAAAAAAAACTTTTTTTGCAAAATTTTATTTCTTAAAAAATGTTGTCAACATTTCATTTTTATAGAAAATTTTGTCAAAATGTTATTTCTGTAAAAAATTTTGTCAAAATGATATTTCTATAGAAAATTTTGTCAACATTTTATTTCTATAGACAATTTTGTCAAAATTTTATTTCTATAGAAATTTGTGTGAAAATTTTATTTCTATAGAAAAATTTGCCAAAGGTTTTTTTCTATAGAAAATGTTGCCAAAATTTTATTTCTATAGAAAATTTTGTCTAGATTTTATTTTTATAGAAAATTTTGTCAAAATTTTATTTCTGTAGTAACTTTTGTCAAAATTTTACTTATAAAAAAATTTTATTAACATTGTATTTCTATAGAAAAGTTTGTCAAAAGTTTATTTCTATAGAAAATTTTATCAAAATTTTATTTCTATAGAAAATTTTATCAAAATATTATTTCTATAGAAAATTATGTCAAAATGTTACTTATGTAGAAAATTTTGTCAAAATTTTATTTCTATAGAAAATTTTGCCAACTTTTTATTTCTATTTTATAGAACATTTTGTCAAAATGTTATTTCTATAGAAAATTTTTATTCTTATTTCAGTAGAACATTTTGTCAAAATGTTATTTCTATAGAAAATTTTGTCAAAATTTTATTTCTATAGAAAATGTTGTCAAAAATTTTATTTCTATAGAAAATGTTGTCAAAATTTTATTTCTGTAGAAAATGATGTCAAATTTTTATTTCTATAGAAAATTTTGTCAAAATTTTATTTGTATGGAAAATTTTCTCAAAGTTTTATTTATACAGAAAAATTTCTCAAAATTTTATTTCTATAGAAAATTTTGTCAAAACCCAGCAAAAACTCTCATTACCCGGTAATCTTGTAGGTAAGCCTATTTAAAAATTAATAACCACTTATTAATTGGCATCGCTTCGGATTACATTTACATACGCATGTCCTAGAAGGAAAGTACTTCTCCCCAGGCATACTTTCGGCCATAAAATAAGTAGTGCATTTAAAGCATATAATCACCTAATATGTAATGACTTATTCGTAGATACACCAAAGCTTGCAAAATAGCCACTTATTGTCTCAGGCAACCAAATCTCGAAAATATTGATTTCTGGATCAAAATATGGCGAGTGATGCTGTAATAAAAGAACTACTTGAATAGAAACGAATATTGTATAAATAAAACAAAAATCTAATAAATAATCTAAATAAGATGCAAATTAATTTCACACTTAAAATAGAAATAAATGTAGGTTGTTTAAGGGAGTTGGATTCGTGAATTACGTTATAATATATCCAATAGCCAATTCACATAAGGTTCAAAATCTACTAAAATTGGATTTTATGTCTCTTTTTTATAAGGCAAATGGCATTCGAAATTTAGTTTAAGCGCATTTTGGAAGTGTAATGTGAATGAGGTATAAGAAAGCATTTATTTTATAACATAATATGACAATGTCATTAAACACAATTATTATGAAATATTTGTGATAAAAATTTCTTAACGGAAAAATTTTCAGAATTACCGTTATATTACATATTCTTTTTGATTTTTTTATGTAAGCGCTCGATTATGTGAATAATTATACCTAATGGTACCATCATTTACTCTATTTTATTAATTCGTTAACTACAACTGCATAAAATTTGAGAATAACAATTCAAAAATTACCGAGAAGTATTTATTTTTGTCATTACAAGTTAGTCATTATAACTCGCCGCAATGTAATGCAACGTGTAATGACAGCCTTACTCCTGGTAATGTCAATTGTAATGAGATGTGGTTACCTAGTTTTTGCTGGGAATGTTATTTCTATAGAAAGTTATGTCAAAATTTTATTTTTATTTCTATAGAACTTTTATAGAAAATTATGTCAAAATTTTATTTTTATTTCTATAGAACATTTATAGAAAATTTTGTCAAATTTTTTATTTAAAAAAAAAAATTTTGTCAAAATTGTATTTCTATAAAAAATTTTGTCAAAATTTTATTTCTATATAAAATTTTGTCAAAATTTTATTTCTGTAGAAAGTTTTGTCAAAATTTTATTTCTGTAGAAAATTATGTCAAAATTTAATTTTTATAAAAAATTTTGTCAAAATTTTATTTCTATAGAAAATTTTGTCAAAATTTTATTTCTATTGGCTAAACTACAAGTGTAGCTTAACAAACAGAGAAAAAGAGTGTTTGTCAAATTTATTTGGGCAAAGCCATATAGACTGCAAGATGGTTGGATGGACGCACGTTTCGGAATTATCACATTCCTCATCAGCATCCTCTACTTGCAGCAAAACTATCAACCAATTATCAGAATAAATTCAGGCAGTTCACTAAACCCAAAAGTGAACCACACTTGAACCTTCCGAAAAAAGGGTTTACACGATAACCGTCTTATGCCGAAATAAATTCGTACAAACATATCTCTTTTCCTTTGCCACCGTCAAATCATCGATTTGAGTGCAGTTGGCTGGGTTTATTTTGAGCGTGCTTTCTCGTTTTTTTTATTTGTCAAATTTATATTTCTTTACAAATTTTTGTCAAAATTTTATTTCTACAGAAAATTTTGTCAAAATTTTATTTTTATTAAAAATTTTGTCAAAATTGTATTTCTATAGAACATTTTATCAAAATTTTATTTCTATAGAAAATTTTGTAAAATTTTTATTTCTATAGAAAATTTTGTCAAAAATTTATTTGTATAGAAAATTGTGTCAAATTTTTATACCCACCACCATAGAATGGTGATGGGGGTATAATCAGTTTGTCATTCCGTTTGTAACACATCGAAATATCGATTTCCGACTATATAAAGTATATATATGCATGATCAGGGAGAAATTCTAAGACGATATAAGCATGTCCGTCTATTTGTCTGTTGTAAACACGCTACAGCCTTCAATAATGGCGCTACCCTCATGAAATTTGGCACAGAAGCGTGTTTTTTTACAGGCAGGTCAAGTTTTAAGATGGGCTTAGTTTAGTTTAGTTTTATTTACCCAATTTCATTTATATACAATACAATTTTAATTTATCATTCAAATTCATATTCCTAGCAATCTTTAAATTTTTTCTAGGATTATAACTCTTGATTTTATAGTGAATAATACGGTAGGCCGGCCCAGCCTATTTGCCTCTAAATTTCCATTGGGATATCGCATCCCTAAGTCTTCTTTATTAAGATGGGCTATTTCGGTCCAAGTTTTGATATAGTCCCCATATAAACCTACCTCCCGATTTGGGGTCTTGATCTTTTAAAACCCGTAGTTTTTATCCAAATTGGAAATCTAGATGTGTTTTAGGACCATCAAAGAGTGTGCCGAAAACTGTGCCTATTGGTCCATGTTTAGGTATAGGCCCCATATAGACCGATTTCCGGATTTTGCTTCTTGGGCTTCCAGAAACTGTATTTTTTTATCCAATTTGCCTGAAATTGAAGATCTGGAGGTATTTTAGGACTAAAGTTTGGTGTGGCGAAAATGGGGTGTATCAGTCCACGTTTTGGTATAGACCCCATATAGACCGATCTCCCGAACAACGTTGTTTATATATAAAACATTTGAATTTCAACTATTAATTGATTGAAATTACGACTCATATGCGATCACGGAAGTAATGTGGGAAATTAGTCCATTGATTAGGTTAGTCTAAAAAGGCAAAACAATTTATTTCAGGCTTACCTAGACTATTCATTCTATTGTGATACCACATTAACCAAAGAAAATACATATTCCATATAGACACTTGAAGCTTTCTTTACCATTGAACCCACCCGATTATTTTGTTCTGTTGAAACATGTCTAGAGAAAACTAACATATCTAGTGAGCGGCTTAAGTTAAATGGATCCATATTTGTTATTGCAACGTCTGCAATTCTCCCATCGGACAGTCGCCGTTATAGCAGCCTTCTTACGCAGTATGAACTTGTATGTACCCAGAGGCACACCAACAGATTCTAGTTCCCCTGGAATATGTAAAGTAGTTCCTATCCTTGCAAACTCATCCGCTTCGTAGTTCTCTGGTACGTTCCTGTGGCCAGGAGCGCATATTAGGTGAATGTTTATTGCTCAGTCATCTCGTTGAGAAATTTGGGACAGTCTACGACCATTTTGGAGTTCAGAATCACAGAGTTCAAGGTTTTTATCGAAGGTTGACTGTCTGACTATTTATACTTATGTCAACACTTGTTGGATTATGGTTTATCCGCTCTCGTGTCATATCTGAGCGTATTAAACAGCGTCTCTAAGTGGTTTCAACGAGCCTTGTCATTGAGCTTCACATAAAATCGGGCAACACTCAGTGATAAGAGAGAAGTTCACCCCTGTGGTATCACAATGGATTGAATAATCTATGTGAGCCTAAAATATCGCGCTGCCACTATACCTAACCTAATCTACTATAGATCTTTATTATTGAAGTATTTACCTTTTTCTTGTTTTCATTTTAATATAGCAATTTAATGAGCATGAGTTACAATCTGAAAAGCAAAATAACACATATATCTTATTTTTTCTTTGATGTAATAGTTGTTTTTCTATTCAAATTCAAATCTTTTTTCTTTGGATGGTATTTAAATTACTTTCGTTCAATCAATCGAAATGAAATGAACTTTGGTTTGTTATTGAATTTACAGCAAGAGATTGAAAATCATGAGCATTGCCATTGAATGGCAAGCGAATCATTACCAATTGCATCATTAGACGAGGTATGTATATCCACATATACACACATGTATGCATACAAGTACCCTCAATCATGTATGCATTTAATTTTAACTGCAGCAAGTTCAAAACCCAGACTTCATGTCATGTGAATCGAAGCAATAAAAGGTAAATTTAAATATAGCAGCAAATACCGAAGGAGAAAGCTCATTTCAATGAAATTGATACAATTCAATGAAAAAAATGTTTATTTTGCTAGTATACATAATCTAACCTTACGTTGGATGCTTTACTCATTCAATGGTTGTCGTCAAAAAATTCTTTAATAATAATATATTCGCTCTTCTGTTTTCAATGCTTCATGTATTTGGGATTTTTGGTAATGAATAATCTATGCACTAGTTGCTTGACTTATTTCTGGTAGACGACAAAAGCAAAGTTTTAAAATATGATCAATTATGTGTTCCCTGCTTTTCAAAACATGATCTTATATTTATGTCTTATAGTCACTTGCAACGAAATGACGAGCGTCGCCGTACCATTTTTATACCCTGCGCCACACTGTGGAACAGGGTATAATAAGTTAGTGCATATGCTTTAAACACCCAGAAGGAGACGAGATAGACACATGGTGTCTTTGGCAAAAATGCTCAGGGTGGGCTCTTGAGTCGATATAGCGATGTCCGTCTGTCCGTGAACACAATTTTGTAATCAAAGTCTAGGTCGCAGTTTTAGTCCAATCGACTTCAAATTTGGCACAAGTATGTATTTTGGCTCAGAATAGATCCCTATTGATTTTGGAAGAAATCGGTTCAGATTTAGATATAGCTCCCATATATATATTTCGCCCGATATGGGCTTATATGACCCCAGAAGTCAGAGTTTTACCCTAATCTGCTTAAAATTTTGCACAAGAAGAAAAATTAGTACTATAGTTAATTTTGCCAAATTTTATTGAAATCGGTTCAGATTTAGATATAGCTCCCATATATATCTTTCGCCCGATATGGACTAATACGGTCCCAGAAGCCAGAGTTTTACCCCAATTTGGTTGAAATTTTGCACAGGAAGTAGAATTAGCATTATAGCTATGCGCGCCAAATTTGGTTGAAATCGGTTCAGATTTAGATATAGCTCCCATATATAGCTTTCGCCCGATTTACACTCATATGACCACAGAGGCCAATTTTTAACTCCGATTTAGTTGAAATTTTGCACACAGAGTAGAATTAGCATTGTAGCTATACGAGCCAAATTTGGTTGAAATCGATTCAGATTTAGATATAGCTCCCATATATAGCTTTCGCCCGACTTACACTCATATGACCACAGAGGCCAATTTTTAACTCCGATTTAGTTGAAATTTTGCACAGGGAGTAAATTAGCATTGTTGCTATGCGTGCCAAATTTGGTTGTAATCGATTCAGATTTAGACATAGTTTCCACATATATGTTTTACTGATTTCGACAAAAATGGTCAAAATATCAACATTTTCCTTGTAAAATCGCCACTGCTTAGTCGAAAAGTTGTAAAATGACTCTAATTTTCCTAAATTTCTAATACATATATATCGAGCGATAAATCATAAATAAACTTTTGCGAAGTTTCCTTAAAATTGCTTCAGATTTAAATGTTTCCCATATTTTTTTACTAACATTGTGTTCCACCCTAATGCATTAGCCCACTTAAATTTTGAGTCTATAGATTTTGTAGAAGTCTATCAAATTCTGTCCAGATCGAGTGATATGTAAATGTATGTATTTGGGACAAACCTTTATATATAGCCCCCAACACATTTGACGGATGTGATATGGTATCGAAAATTTAGATCTACAAAGTGGTGCAGGGTATAATATAGTCGGCCCCGCCCTATATTACTTACTTGTTAATTTCAAAAAAAAATAGACTACGAGTATTGTCAATTGTATGAAGAATTTGTTGCAATAGATTGGAATGCTATACATAATAACCCAGGAAAAAAAAATGGAAGTTCTTCTAAAGGCACAATTTTAAAAGCACTTCCAAAAATGCCCTCGCAAGGTTGTTCTTTATTTTAAGTACACTGTAAGTTCTTTTGATTAATTTTTTAGACTAGCTTTTTTATATTTTTAATAAAAAAAATTAAATTATTTTGTTTCAGATAGGTTAAAAAGAACGTAAAAATTAATAATATGGTACAAATTATTTAAATTTTGTCGAAAAAAATCTAAATCCATTCTAGAAAAATCGCAAAATTTTTGAAAATATTTGAGGTCAAACGATTAAGACAAGCGTTGGAATGCATTAAAAATCATTTAAAAAAAATATAAAAATTATTCATTTGGCAACATATCACACAATTTTATAATTCACATCCAAAACAATGAATTCGGAGCACACCTTAAGAAGTGATGCAAATTCAGTGCAACGGCTTTTGAAATTGTGGACATCCATCCTATGACAAGCCCATGTTAAATTCATCTCTTCTGCGCCAATTGTGCACCACTTCCGGATCCAAAATACATATTCACTACTTTTTTGGCGACGCTTTTTTTTTGTTGGGAAGGTATCAGTAAATGATCAAATATCATATTTAAATGAGAACGTTTCTAATCTAGCGAATAAAACTGTCCCAACACGTATAGTCTGTCTAGGCTACACTAATAACTCATGGTTTAACACGTCTATCAAAAATATGATTAAACAACGAGATATTGCATATAAACGATGGAGACGTTTTAAAATCTCCGAACTGCATGAAGAATTCCGCTTACTAAGGAAACAAGTAAATAAAGAAATTAGCGATGCCAAATGTCAGCATTTTGAGGAAAGTTTCCGATCTGCCGTCGACTCAAAAAGTAATTGGCGAAAAATAAGAGAAATTGGTACACCCAGAGAAGGAATATGATCACCTCAAACATGTTTTAAGAGCAAAATGTTTTTTTTTTTTTTTTTTTTTGGTAACATGGTTTTCGCAATCATGTTATTTTCTCGGAAATCATGTACCTGATTTCGGCAAGCAGGTTATATTTGACGAGAAAATAACATTTTAGTGACAAAGATGTTACATGGTCACCATACAAAAATAACATTTTGCTCTTGAAACATGTTTGAGGTGATCATATTCCTTTTCTGCGTGTAAACCCCTAACAGATACAATCAGTGCGGATCCAGATGAGCTGAATGATAAATTCCTCACAGCATACGAACACCTTCAGTTTTCTATGTGAATCCATTTGACGCAACCTCCTCATTTCAATTCTCGGGTGTCATGGATATCGAAGTACTTACAAGTTTGCAGAACGTCAGGTCAAATGCAATGGGACTGGATAACTTGCGTCTAAGATTCATAAAAATAATACTTCCTATACTTTTATAGTACATCACTCAATTATTTAACACGGTCATCATGAGTAGCACCTTCCCAACAGTATGGAAATTTGCAAAGATTGTGCCATTACCTAAACTTAACACCACATTTGAATTTAACAAATATGTAATGTAAATAAAATAAAACTTATCATATATACTTAATTTGCACAAAATCGCTGGACCATTTTAGATTTAAACACAACCCGGTGGAGTATCTGCATCATTTCGTAATAGTAAGTATAGATAACATATATTTATTGGTACGCACCGGGAACCATGTCGACACATTTGACTATGTTCAAAAAATGAAGCCCATAATTTTCCAAGGTTGTCGATGCGACCTGCAATGTGAACGATAAAGTTAAATATAATGAGCCGATTTGATATTGACTGAAAAAAAATGGCCCTCTATGATAAAGGTGCAGACAATCATTTTGGTGAAGCATGGTTTGAAGTTCATCTACCTTTCATCATGGATTTGGTTTTCCTGTGAAAATCTGTAATGATTATAGCACAACTTTAAGAGAGAAATAAAGAGAATATATATGCAGGTAAATTTGAAATTTCGCAAAAAGTTTTGCTTACTTTACATTTTATTATTACTGAAAATATGCGGGTTATTATACCCATCATCATATAATGGTGATGGGGTATAAATAGTTCGCCATTCCTTTTTAACACATCGAAATATCGATCTCAGACTAGAAGATGGATGATATATATTTCAACAACAAAATAAATGTCGAACATTTTTGGGAAAATGTCCTAATGGCAGTATTGAGTTGCTCCGGTTCTATCAAAGTTATCGTATTTGGTTTCCTCCGATGAGAAGCCACTGCAAAACAGTTTGTGAACGAACAAAATGATCGCATTAACTTGTCAAAGAGGCAAATTTACACCTTCAATTGGCCATCAGAACTCAAGCGCCGCTGATTTCAATGACGGGAGATGCCATAACGTTAGATGGTTGCTGTCCAACTCTTACACATCGACCTTTGGGTCAAAATAAGTGCCGAACATTATAGAGAAAAATTCATAAAAACGGTATTGAAGCCCTGGGCAAACAAACCTCTCGGTAGCAGACCAGAGAATGAAGCCGACCCCTTTTTTCGGCGGCGGCTTGACGGATAAGCCGATAAAACTTGTGTATTTGGCGGCGCCCTAATATCCATTATAAAATCAATTTGAAGTTATTCGAATGGTAATGAGATTAGTTGTACAACCAATCTTATAATTTACATTTCGTTATAATTTTTTTTTTTTGCAAAACTGTTATAGCCGTTTGAAATTGATTGATGTTGGCAAAAATACCACATTTACTAAAACATTTTTCTGATTTAAATCGATATTTTTGATACATATTCGGCGGCGGCGTCGACTGGCAAAAAATTATTGGCGGCGACTGAAATCAGCGGCGCGACTCGGCGACTTCATTTTCTGTATCAAACCAAAGCAGTCAGTGTTGAAGCCCTGGGCCATTAAACATTTTGGCAGTAGACTATGGACATTCCAACGGGTTACTATTCACTGAAAAAAAATTTACGAATATTTTTCCAATTAAAGTCTTAATTGAGTTTTAAAAAAATATTCAATTAAAAATTTAATTGATTCAACAAATTTTTTAAATTGAAAGAGAAATCAATCACATAAATTAATAAATAGTATCAATTACTTGTTTAATTGGATCAATTAATTTTTCATGTTATTCAAATTTGAAATTTTGATGTACTAGCCGATCGTATTTATACGTACTTGTAGCCTTTACATAAGAATATTGCTAATTGAACGATTTTCCCTTTTTATACCCACCACCATAGAATGGTGACGGGGGTATAATAAGTTTGTCATTCCGTTTGTAACACATCGAAATATCGATTTCCGACTATATAAAGTATATATATTCTTGATCAGGGAGAAATTCTAAGACGATATAACGATGTCCGTCTGTCCGTCTGTCTGTCTGTCTGTCTGTCTGTTGTAATCACGCTACAGTCTTCAATAATGAAGCAATCGTGCTGAAATTTTGCACAACCTCGTCTTTTGTCTGCAGGCAGGTCAAGTTCGAAGATGGGCTATATCGGTCCAGGTTTTGATATAGTCCCCATATAAACCGACCTCCCGATTTGTGGTCTTGGGCTTATAGAAATCTTAGTTTTTATCCAATTTGCCTGAAATTGGAAATCTAGAGGTATTGTAGGACCACAAATACGTGTGCCAAAAATTGTGAGTATCGATCCATATTTTGGTATAGCCCCCATATAGACCGATCTCCCGATTTTACTTCTTGGGCTTATAGAAACTGCAGTTTTTATCCAATTTGCCTGAAATTTGAAATCTAGAGGTATTTTATGACCATAAAGAGGTGTGCCAAAAATTGTGAGTATCGGTCCATGTTTTGGTATAGCCCCCATATAGACCGATCTCCCGATTTTACTTCTTGGGCTTATAGAAACCGCAGTTTTTATACCCTCCACCATAGGATGGGGGTATATTAACTTTGTCATTTCGTTTGTAACACATCAAAATATTGCTCTAAGACACCATAAAGTATATATATTCTGCGTCGTGGTGCAATTCTGAGTCGATCTGAGCATGTCCGTCCGTCTGTTGAAATCACGCTAACTTCCGAACGAAACAAGCTATCGACTTGAAACTTGGCACAAGTAGTTGTTATTGATGTAGGTCGGACGGTATTGCAAATGGGCCATATCGGTCCACTTTTACGTATAGCCCCCATATAAACGGACCCCCAAATTTGGTTTGCGATTGCTCTAAGAGAAGCAAATTTCATCCGATCCGGCTGAAATTTTGTACATGGTGTTGGTATATGGTCTCTAAAAACCATGCAAAAATTGGTCCACAAAAAAATTGGTCTATAATTACATATAGCCCCCATATAAAACGATCCCCAGATTTGGCTGGCGGAGCCTTAAAGAGAAGCAAATTGCATCCGATCCGGCTGAAATTTGGTACATGGTGTTGGTATATGGTATGTAACAACCATGCAAAAATTGGTCCACATCGGTCTATAATTATATATAGCCCCCATATAAAACGATCCCCAGATTTGGCTTGCGGAGCCTCAAAGAGAAGCAAATTTCATCCGATCCGGCTGAAATTTGGTACATGGTGTTGGTATAAGGTCTCTAACAACCATGAAAAATTGGTCCACATCGGTCCATAATTATATGTAGCTCCCATATAAACCGTTCTCCAGATTTGACCTCCGGAGCGACTTGGAGGAGCAAAACTCATCCGATCCGGAACGTGGTGTTAGTATATGGCCGCTAACAACCATACCAAAATTGGTCCTTATCGGTCTATAGTTATATATAGCCGATCTCCAATCACACAAAAATTGGTCCATATCGGTTCATAATCATGGTTGCCACTCGAGCCAAAAATAATCTACCAAAATTTTATTTCTATATAAAATTTTGTCAAAATTTTATTGCTATAGAAAATTTTGTTAAAATTTAATTTCTATAGAAAATTTTGTCAACATTTTATTTCTATAGAAAATTTTGTTAAAATTTTATTTCTATAGAAAATTTTGTTAAAATTTTATTTCTGTAGAACATTTTGTCAAAATTTTATTTCTAAAGAAAATTTTGTCAAAATTTTATTTCTGTAAAAAATTTTTTGAAAATTTTATTTCTATAGAAAATTTTGTCAAAATTTTATGTCTATAGAAAATTTTGTCAAACTGAATTATATACGTATTTAATCGGTATTTTTTAATTTAATATATACCACGTATGGATTTACATACAATTTAGAAGACGGTTTTAAGATACCTTGCCATCGGCAAGCGTTACCGCAACTTAAGTAATTCGATTGTGGATGGCAGTGTTTAGACGATGTTTCTACGCAATCCATGGTGGAGGGTACATAAGCTTCGGCCTGGCCGAACTTACGGCCGTATATACTTGTTAATAATGGGCATAATATTAGTGACATACTAACTCCGTAGGTGCAATATCAACTAAAGCCAGTGTTGCTAGAAGTAGGGGAAATTCTCTATATGTAGGGTTTTTATAATATATAGCGTCTTGTAGGGACGTAGGGCCATTTTCACTCAACACAATTTTTAATAATTTTTACATTTTGGTGGCTCTAGAGGAGGAAATTAGAAGCCGGCAAGGCTTGATCTTTAACAATGTGTGGTAACAACAGTTACCACTCATGCAAAAAAAAAATCGAACAAAATTTGAAGATTACCACAAATTACCACAAATCTACCAAACAAATATTCCTATAGAAATTTTTGTCAAAACTTTATTCCTGTAGAAAATTTTGTCAACATTTTATTTCTATAGAAATTTTTTTCAAAATATTATTGCTATAAAAAATTTTCTCAAAATTCTATTTCTATGGAATTTTTTCTCAATGTTTTAGTTCTATAGAATTTATTATCAAAATTTTATTTCTATAGAAAAATTTCTCACAAAAATTAGTTTATAGAAACTTTTTCCAAAATTTTATTTGACAAGATTGACAAGAGATTTGACAAGACAAATACTATTTTTGGTAGAATTCTACCAACTGTGGCAACAGTGGTGGTAATACAAATTTATATTCTAAGTTATATACGTGGCATATTCATATTTTAAGATAATGAAGTACTTAGAACCATTTTTGTTTTGTAAAATTTGTTTAAATTTAACGAAAAATATTGTAGGAAAAATTTTTTGGGAATGTATGGGAAAGTAGGGAACTTTTTTTGTCCTTGTAGGGTAAACCGAACATTTTCCCTAGCAACTGCGGTTTATCTCCCATAGTTGTCATAGCTCCCATATAGGCCAAATATGGCTTGCGTTTCTAGACGCAGCAATCGTTCTGAAATCAAAAAATTAGATGCCGATCCAAGTTTTGAACTTCTAAACATCAACATTTGTATGTAATTCGCTTGAAATTGGAAATGTAGAAGTATTTTAGGTCCACAAAGAGTTGAGTTAAATTTGCTTCTAGGTGTGCTTTTGTATCTGTAGGTGTTTTATATAGCCCCATATAAACTGGTGCTCCGATTTAATTTCTTGAAGAGATAGAAGGCGCACTCATCATCGTAATTTTCCGAAACTAGAAGTAAAACATCCCGATTTATTCTTTCTTTGCTCATTCGGGTAATGTGCGTGCAAAAACCTGTAGAATTTAAATCATATGCAAAGGGGTTTTAGGTTAAACGCAAGTAAAAATAATTAGTTTAAATCGAAAATATTAATAACAATTACTAAACAAGTATATACGGCCGCAAGTTCAGCCAGGCTGAATCTTATGTACCCTCTAAAGTATGATTGTTATCCAATATGGAGTCTATGATAAAAAATGCTGAAAAAATACCTACGACACCTCTTTGGCTGTGGCTATTAGTGAGCCAAATTTTAACCGAATAGGGTGAAATTGGTTTTTCCAAGAAGTTCCAGTGGTCAAAATTTGGGGCTCTGTTTATATGTGGGCTATATATAATTATGGATTGATATGGAATAATTTTTGCATTTTTAGAGGGTATATACTATTACCACGTTCGTACGTTTCAACACCTAGCAGTGGTCCATTTGCAATACCATCCGACCTACACCAATCACAACTACATATACCAAGTTTCCGCAGACGGACGGACATAGCTAGATCGACTCAGAATTTCACATCGACCCAAAATATACATACTTCATGGGGTCTGAGACTACTATATTGACCATTCTATGGTGGACCATCCTATATGAACAGTTCAATTTTATCTTACTTTCTGACAAAGTGCATTACATCAAATCGTCCTAAAATTTTATATATAATTAAGAAACCCCCTATGACGACAAGTGTTCAAAAGAAATTATTATACTTCATCTATGGTGCAGGGTACAAAAAGATTCAGCCTTTTCAAACTTATATACATATATGTTTTTCATAATATGGCCTTTCAATAACCATCACTATATCAGATTGATGATTTCGTTTTTTTCCTCATGCAATTGAAATCAATACGCAATTTTTAAACCCACATTTATAAAAGGGAAAAATAAAGACCATTTGTGTGGGTGATTTATTTATATTTTCCACAAAGTTTAAATATTTTCTCATACACAGATAATATATTTACATAATGTATTTTCCACAAAATATGATTTATTTTTTTTTTATTCCGTTATTTAAAAAATTAATTTAACACAATGTCATGATGTACAGTGCCATGTTTACATGTGACATTTAACATTGAGCTCGAGTGATGAATTTTTCAAGGAAACAAAAAATTATACGCCACACATTCATATTTTCCCTTTGATATATATATAAAAAAGATTGAAGATTGTTTTTGCGCTACTCTACTATGTGGTCAAATTATTAAAAAAAAATTATCAGCAAGGAAAAATGCCTTCTAAAAATGTTTTAGTGAGATACTGTATTTTATTTTATGTAGTTTTTATGTATTGAGATACTGCATTTTATTTTATTTATGTATATTATTAAACTCAGAATCATCGCTCCGTTCTACTATGGTTCATCCGCTGCATTGTATTCGTATTTGTACCTCAGATGTGAAATTGAATTTTTTTCAAAATTTTATTTCTATTGAAATTTTTGTCAAAATTTTATTTCTATTGAAAATTTTGCCAAATTTTAATTCTATAGATTTTTTTTTATTTCTATAGAACATTTTGTCAACGTTTTATTTATATATTAACAAGTATATACGGCCGTAAGTTCGGCCAGGCCGAATCTTATGTACCCTCCACCATGGATTGCGTAGGAACTTCTACTAAAGGCTGTCATCCACAATCGAATTACTTGGGTTGCGATAACACTTGCCGATGGCAAGGTATCGTAAAACTTTTTAACACTGTCTTCTAAATTAGCCCATACGGGGTATATATTAAACAAAAAAAAAGGCCGATTAAATACGTATATAATTCAGTTTGACAAAATTTTCTATAGAAATAAAATTTTGACAAAATTTTCTATAGAAATAAAAACTTGACAAAATTTTCTATAGAAATAAAATGTTGACAAAATTTTCTATGGAAGTAAAATGTTGACAAAATTTTCTATAGCAATAAAATTTTGACAAAATTTTCTATAGAAATAAAATGTTGACAAAATTTTCTATAGAAATAAAATGTTGACAAAATGTTCTATAGAAATAAAACATTGACAAAATTGTCTATAGAAATAAAATGTTGACAAAATTTTCTACAGAAATAAATTTTTTACAAAATTTTCTATAGAAATAAAATTTTGACAAAATTTTCTATGGAAATAAAATGTTGACAAACATTGCTATAGAAATAAACTTTTTACAAAACTTTTTATAGAAATGAAATTTTGACAAGACTTTCTATAGTAATAAAATTTGACAATTTTTACATGGCTGTTAGAGGCCATATACTAACGAAATGTACCAAATTTCAACCGCATCGGATGACTTTTGCTCCTCCAAGAGGCTCCGGAGGTCAAATCTGGGGATCGGTTTATATCGGAGCTATATATAATTATGGACCGATATGGACCAATTTTTGCATGGTTGTTAGAGACCATATACTAACACCACGTACTAAATTTCAATTGGATCGGATGAATTTTGCTCATCCAAGAGGCTCCAGAGTTCAAATCTGGGGATCGGTTTATATGGGAGCTATATATAATTATGGACCGATATGGACCAATTTTTGCATGCTTGTTAGAGACCGTATACTAACATCAGGTACCCAATTTCAAACGGATCGGATGAATTTTGCCCCTCCAAGAGGCCCCGGAGGTCAAATCTGGGGATCGGTTTATATGGGAGCTATATATAATTATGGACCGATATGGACCAGTTTTTGCATGGTTGTTAGAGACCATATACTAACACCACGTACCAAATTTCAATCGGGTAGGATGAAGTTTGCTCCTCCAAGAGGCTCCGGAGGTCAAATCTGGGGATCGGTTTATATGGGAGCTATATATATTTATGGACCGATATGGACCAATTTTTGCATGGTTGTTAGAGACCGTATACTTAGACCACGTACCAAATTTCAACCGGATCGGATGAATTTTGCTGCTCCGGAAGGCTCCGCAAGCCAAATTTGGGGATCGGTTTATATGGGGGCTATACGTAAACGTGGGCCGATATGGCCCATTTTCAATACCATCCGACCTACATCAATAACAACTACTTGTGCCAAGTTTCAAGTCGATAGCTATTTTCGTTCGGAAGTTAGCGTGATTTCCACAGACGGACGGACAGCCGGACAGACGGACGGACGGACGGACATGCTTAGATCGACTCAGAATTTCACCACGACCCAGAATATATATACTTTATGGGGTCTTAGAGCAATATTTTGATGTGTTACAAACGGAATGACAAAGTTAATATACCCCCATCCTATGGTGGAGGGTATAATAATTGTTTTTCTATAGAAAATGTTGATAAAATTTCATTTCTATACATTAGCGTAGCTAGACAATTTTCCTAGGGGGGGCTATAGCCCCCCTAGCTAAAAATTTATAGACTGAACTTATAGGTTCAATTAATGTTTTATTTCATAAAATTGAATAAAAAATAAGACATCAAAATAACTCGACAATTAATTTATAATAAAGCAACTAAAAGTAGTTCCACACTTTTCCCAGCAAAAAAAATGTGAGTTGTTCTAAAAGAAACAACTTTAAAAGTACTTCCAAAAATGTCCTCAATTATTTTAACTACACAGGAAGTTTTTTTTACTTCATTTTTTTCATACTTTAATGTATAATTTTTTGTTTTCTTTTTTTTTCAAATAGTTTAAAAAAGTGTAAGAATAAATAAATTGGTACAAATTATTCAAATTTTGCCACAAAACTGCTAAATCCATTATAGAAAAATCGATAATTTTGGAAATTATTCGAGGAAAAACGTTTCAAACAAGCGTCAGAATGCATTAAAAATCATAAAAACAATATAAAAATTATTTATTTGGGAAAATATCACAAATTTTTTTAATTCACATTCAAAACACTGAATTCGGATCTCACCTTAAGAAGTGATGCAAATTCATTGCAACGGCTGTTGAAACGGTGAACGTTTGTCCTATGACAAGCTCATATTATATTCATTGCTTCTCCGCCAATTTTGCACCACTTCTAGACCCAAAAAGAACATTTTCACTACTTTTTTGCAAACGCTTTTTCGCAGCATTATTAAGATAGTTTTAATATCAATTACTATTTTTTTAATTAAATTGACTAAACTAAATCAATCATAAGTTCAACCACAGTTTTATTTCATAAATATCTGACTTCAAACATTGCCATCGGCAACTGCTACCACAACCCAAGTAATTCGATTGTTCATGAAAGTCTTTAGCGGAACTTTGTGCGATTGTATATACTTGTTTAATATTTATAAAAATTAGAACAACTATTGACATTTATTGAAAAATGGAAAATCATAAATAGAGTTTCAAATTCTGGGGGGGGCTAAAATTTTTCTGGGGGGGTCTAAGCCCCCTCCCCAGAGGCCTTCCTACGCTTATGTTTCTATAGGAAATTTTGTCAACATTTTATTTCTATAGAAAATGTTCACAAAATTTTATTTTTGTAAAAATTTTCTCAGAATTTTGTTACTATAGAAAATTTTGTCAAAATGTTATTTTTATATATATTTTTGTCAAAATTTTATTTTTAACATACCTACTAAAATGTTTTACTGAGATACTGTATTTTATTTTATGTACTTTTTATGTACTGAGATCCTGCATTTTATTTTATTTATGTATATTATTAAACTCAGAATCATCGCTCCGTTCTATTATATATGGTTCATCCGCTGCATTGTATTCGTATTTGTACCTCAGATGTGAAATTGAATTTTGTCAAAATTTTATTTCTATTGAAATTTTTGTCAAAATTTTATTTCTATTGAAAATTTTGCCAAATTTTATTTCTATAGAAAATTTTTTATTTCTATAGAACATTTTGTCAACGTTTTATTTATATAGAAAATTTTGTCAAAATTTTATTTTTATAGAAAATATTAATATATTTTTTTTTTTTTTTCTATAGAAAATGTTGACAAAATTTTATTTCTATATGATATTTTGTCAACATTTTATTTCTATAGAAAATGTTCACAAAATTTTATTTTTGTAAAAATTTTTTCAAGATTTTATTTTTATACAAAATTTTTTCAAAATTTTATTTCTATAGAAAATTTTTTCAAAATTTTGTTTCTAAAAAAAATTTTCTCAGAATTTTGTTTCTATAGAAAATTTTGTCAAAATGTTATTTTTATATATATTTTTGTCAAAATTTTATTTTCATAACAAATTTTGTCAAAAATTTCTTTCTATAGAACTTTTGACAAAATTGTATTTCTATAGAAAATTTTGACAAAATTGTATATCTGTAGGAAAATTTGTCAAAATTTTATTTCCATACAAAATTTAGTCAAAATTTTATTAAAAAAATTGTTAACATTTTATTTCTATAGAAAATTTGTCAACTTTTTTTTTTCTATATAAATTTTTGTTAAAATTTTATTTCTATAGAAAATTTTGACAAAATTTTATTTCTATAAAAAATTTTATTTCTATAGAAAATTTTGACAAAATTTTATTTCTATAAAAAATTTTATTTCTATAGAAAATTTTGTAAAAATTGTATTTAAAAAAATCGTTTTGTTTTGTTATTGTTGGTTTTTTCTTTAATCATTGTTGTTGTTTTTTGATTTTAGCTTAAAACCACGCATTGACTAAACTACAAGTGTAGCTTAACAAAAATTTTCTTAAAATTTTATTTCTAAAGAAAATTTTATAAAAATTTTGTTTCTGTAGAGACTTTGTCAAAATTTTATTTCTATTTCTATCTAATTCTATCTATAGAAAGTTTTGACAAAATTTTATTTCTATAGAAAATGTTGACATAATTTTATTTCTATAGAAAATTTTGTAAAAAGTTTATATCTAGAAAATTTGTCAAAATTTTATTTTTATAGAATTTTTTTTTTTAATATCTTCTGTCTATAGAATTTTCACGATTTTATTTCTATAGAAAATTTTGTTAAAATTTTATTTCTATAGAAAATTTTGTTAAAATTTTATTTCTATAGAAAATTTTGTTAAAATTTTATTTCTATAGAAAATTTTCTCACAATTGTAATTCGTTCTCCCAATATTTTTCCTACCACTTCTCCCTCACTTTGGCTCCTTCTGATTATTTTAATATAAATTAATTTAGAATATTTATTCTCTGAGGATGTTGCTTAACTGCCACCATTTAATTAACAACAAAGGACCCAAGAGACAGCAAGGGAATGGTATGTAATTTTCCATAAAAATAGAGTTTGAATTTTATGTTGTAATGACATCATAATAATAAACATTTAATTGTCGATTATCACAGATATTCAATTACTTAAGATATTTTGGTATGGTCAAGGAGTACATTTTCATTTTTATTTTATTTTCTTTAAAGCACTTAGCTTAAGTTTTATTCCTGTTGATGAGGTTTTTATAGTGGATGTTGGTCATTTGCAATTAAAGACATATGTGTTATTTAAGCTTTTCACTTTTACTACAACGCTAAAATGGATGTGGTTATTTTTGGAATTTTTGAAATTTGTTTGTTGTTGTTGTTTTTTTTATTTACTGTTGGTTTCCTCTTCAATGTTCACATTGCTGTTTTAATTTCAGAGTAATGTCATTGCTAAAGTCTTTTCAAATATTTTTTTTTTTTTGAAAATGTCTAGTATTTTATTTTTCCCAATATGTTTTTTTTTTATCCTGTAAAATTCAAAAAAAGCCTTAATTTATTCGGTTCAAAAGAAGTTTTCCATTTTTCAATTTTCCAAAATAAAAATCGAGATCAATTTTGGCACATAAATTTGAGAGCAAAAAAAAAGTATACACATTTTATCGTTGAAATTCGATATTTCAAATGCAAATGGGATGCCAAATATATTAAACCTTCATATTACGTTGGAGGTTATAATAACCATTACTTCGTTGCCCTGTCGTATTGAAAAAGATTCATAAAAAACGATTAATTGAGCATTTATGAAAGCCAGCTTTAAATACATACTTCCGTTAAAGTATGTTATTTAACTTGCATTATGTAAATGGAATGGAATTTCACAATGCAAGAAAGCTGTACCAACAAATCCGGATATCCTTCCTGGAATGCTATAGTAATTGTTATGTATAATTTGTTCACCTCATAACTTTTATACACAAACCAAAAAAAGAAACTATGAATATAAAAATAATTTACAATAATCCTCATTGTAACCCTTACATTTCCATTACAATTATATAACAACTTACAGCTTCTGTAGATATCTGGTTAATTTGGAACTCAAACAAATTCCAAAATATTTTCTGAAATGTCCAGCATTATTAATGCTTCATAAAATTAACAATATTTAATTGTTAACTCTGTCAACTTGGTTTTTTGGATGGGTTTATGTGTGTAAAAGCAAATGAAATACTGATGAGAGCATTTTTTGTTACCACAAGGATCCTGACATTTTATTGTCACACATGGTCTTTAAACATTTACTTATATTTGCATAAATATACACACACATATACGTAAACTAGAACCATTTTATACTGGCACATAATTTTGATTACTCATGATGCCATATATCAAACTATTCAAGTATGTATTTTAAATTATGCACATACCATATTTATTTTGAAGGGCATTACTGACCCCACAACTTGGTTAGGCCTTGAAAAACAATGCCAAATTCATGTCCCATGTTCGAGAAAGTACATTTCATAACGACTCGAAAATATGTAAAGATACATTGAACATTATATAAAGATACACTCTATAGAAAATTTTGTACAAATTTTATTTCTATAGAAAATTTTTTCAAAATTCTATTTCTATAGAAAATTTTGTCAAAACTCTATTTCTATAGAAAATTTTGCCAAAATTTTATTTCTATAGAAAATTTTGTCAAAATTTTATTTCTATAGAAAATTTGGTCAAAATTTTATTGCTATAGAAAATTATTTTTATATAAAAATTATTGCTATATAAAAATTTGGTATGTGGTGTTAGTATATGGTCTATAACAACCATGCAAAAATTGGTCCATATCGGTCCATAATTATATATAGACCCCATATAAACCGATCCCCAGATTTCACCTCCGGAGCCTCTTGGAGTAGCAAAATTCATCCGATCCGGTTGATATTTGGTATGTGGTGTTAGTATATAGTCTGTAACAACCGTGCAAAAATTGGTCCATATCGGTCCATAATTATATATAGACCCCATATAAACCGATCCCCAGATTTGAACTCCGGAGCCTCTTGGAAGAGCAAATTTAGTCCGATCAGGTTAAAATTTGGTACGTGGTGTTAGTATATGGTATCTAACAACCTGTTGCATGGTCCATATCGATCCATAATTATATATAGCCCCCATATAAATCGATCCCCAGATTTGACCTCCGGAACCTCTTGGAGGAGCAAAATTTATCCGATTCGGTTGAAATTTGGTACATTGCGCTAGTGTATGGCCGCTAACAGCCACGCAAAAATTGGTCCATATCGGTCTATAGTTATATATAGCCAATGGCCAATCACACCAAAAATTGGTCCATATCACCAAAAATAATCTAACCAAATTATATTTCTATAGAAAATTTTGTCAAAATTTTATTTCTGTAGAAAATTTTATCAAAATTGTATTTCTATAGAAAATTTAGTCAAAATTTTATTTCTATAGAAAATTTAGTCAAAATTTTATTTCTATAGACAATTTAGTCAAAATTTTTTTTTTATAGAAAATTTAGTCAAAATTTTATTTTTTAGAAAATTTAGTCAAAATTTTATTTCTATAGAAAATGTTGTCTAACTAAATTATATACGTATTTAATCGGCCTTTTTATACCCTCCACCATAGGATGGGGGTATATTAACTTGGTCATTCCGTTTGTAACACACTCTGGGTCGTGGTGAAATTCTGAGCCGATCTGAGCATGTCCGTCCGTCTCTTGAAATCACGCTAACTTCCGAACGAAACAAGCTATCGACTTGAAACTTGGCACAAGTAGTTGCTATTGATGTAGGTCAGATGGTATTGAAAGTGGGCCATATAGGTCCACTTTTACGTATAGCCCCCATATAAACGGACCCCCAAATTTGGCTTGCCGATCCTGTAAGAGAAGCAAATTTCATCCAATCCGGCTGAAGTTTAGTACATGGTGTTAGTATATGGTCTCTAACAACCATGCAAATATTGGTTCACATCGATCCATAATTATATATAGCCCCCATATAAACCGATCCCCCGATTTGGCTTGCCGAGCCTCTAAGAGAAATTTGGTATATCGTGTAAGTATGCGGTCTCTAATGACCATGCAAAAAATGGTCCACATCGGTCCATAATTATATATAGCCCCCATATAAACCGATCGCCAGATTTGACCTCCGGAGCCTCTTGGAAGACCAAAATTCATTTGATTCAGTTCAAATTGGTACGTGGTGTTAATATATGGCCTCAAACACCCATGCAGGAATTGGTTCATATCAGTCCATAAATATATATAGCCCCCTTATAAACCGATACCCAGATTTGACCTCCGGTGCCTTTTGGAGAAGTAAAATTCATCCAATATGAATTCAAAATTCATCCGATATGATATTTAACAACAATGTCATATATAGCCCCCATATAAACCGATCCCGAGATTTGGTTTTGGAGCCTCTTGGAGGAGCAAATTTCAGCCGTCTCAGTTTAAATTAGGTACATTGTGGTAGTATATGACCATTAACAACCATACCTAACTAGGTCCATATCGGTCTATAGTTATATATAGCCCTCAGATAAATCGATCCCCAATCACACAAAAATTGGTCCACATAAAGTTCACAATTCTATATAGCCCCCATATAAGCGACCCCCATATTTCAATTCTGGCTCTCTACTACGTACGGACTAATTCACAATTTAGAAAACGATGTTAAGAAGTTTTAAGATATCACAACCCAAGTAATTCGATTGTGGATGACAGTCTTTCGTAGAAGTTTCTACGCAATCCATGGTGGAGGGTACATAAGATTCGGCCTGGCCGAACTTACGGCCGTATATACTTGTTATGTACTAAGATACTGTATTTTATTTTATTTATGTATATTATTAAACTCAGAATCATCGCTCCGTTCTATTATATATGGTTCATCCGCTACATTGTATTCGTATTTGTACCTCAGATGTGAAATTGAATTTTGTCAAAATTTTATTTCTATAGAAATTTTTGTTAAAATTTTATTTCTATAGAATTTTTTTAGTTCTATAGAACATTTTGTCAACGTTTTATTTATATAGTCAATTTTGTCAAAATTTTATTTATATAGAAAATATTGTTAAATTTTTGTCAGCACTTTATTTTTATAGAAAATGTTCACAAAATTTTATTTTTGTAGAAGATTTTGCCAAAATTTTATTTCTATAAAAAATTTTGTCACAATTTTATTTCTATAAAAAATTTTGTCACAATTTTGTTTCTATAGACAATCTGGTCAACAATTTATTTCTATATAAATTTTTGTCAAAATTTTATTTTTATAAAAATGTTGTCAAAATTTTCTTTCTATAGAAATTTTGACAAAATTGTATTTGTAGTGAAAATTTTGACAAAATTGTATATCTGTAGGAATTTTTTTTAAAATTTTATTTCCGTACACAATTTATTCAAAATTTTATTAAAAAAAAATTTCAAGATTTTATTTCTATAGAAATTTTTGTTAAAATTTTATTCCTATAGAAAATTTTGTCAAAATTGTATTTCTATATAAAATTTTGTCAAAATTTTATTTCTATATACAATTGTGTGAAAATCTTATTTCTATAGAAAATTAAAAAAAAAAATTCTATAGAAACTTTGTCAAAATTTTATTTCTATAGGAATTTTGTCAAAATTTTATTTCTAGAGAAACTTTGTCAAAATTTTATTTCTATAGAAAATTTTGACAAAATTTTACGGCCGTATATACTTGTTTTTTATTATTACTGCTCAAGTGGCAGCTGATGATTCGGAAGACAGTGATGGTGAAATGATTTGTTTTTGTTAGTGATGAGATTGAATTTAAAATGTATTGAAATCCAAAAGCAAATATAATATTGCAAGCGATTAATTTCCAATCCATTTCATTTCTAGAAAATCGGATATACGATGAGTAGTTGAAATTCCGGAATTTTTGTGAAAGATTCGGGACACTTTTTGGAGACGAAATTCCGGGACAATCCAAGCGAATCTCGGTCATCTGGCAAGCCTAAGTGTGACTCATTTTGAGCTTGACATACCTGCATACATTTCACAACGACATATTCATTATTGAAAGCGGTGGCTGGATAGTTTCATCCTATCTACGAGTCCCACTTTTTAATAAAACATAAAAAATCCCCACAGTTTGAAATTGCAGCGCAACCCTTGAATCGTCTGTAAGCTATTTTCAATAAGGTTAGTAACAAATGCTTTATTCCACGACTTTTTTGTTTTCGATTTAAGAACTCAACGGAATTCAATTTTTGTAAAAATTTTGGTTATGGAGTGTTTTTTAAAGTTTGGTTGGCCAGAGTTCATCAATTTAAATCATCCGATTTCCACTCCAACTAAATCATCCGACGCCCTGGTAATCATACATATGCTCTTTATCTAACCTTTATGTATCTCTTGTCTTTGCTTTATATTTATCTGTATATCCTTACCAAACTTTACCGATTGGTCTGCACACCATCTTTACGTCTTGGTTCTGAGCCAGCGGTTTTCCATTTTTCTATGAGGTCTGAAGAGAAATTCCGGTATAAATTCCAACAATGTCCATTTATTAGAGTGCATTTATCGAATTACACTTGGAATATTCGAGTGGTGAAGCGAAAACAAACGTATCCCCTCTTCGTACTTGATCTTTCAGAGTAGACGACGATAATTCCTTTAGACCGAATGATAAAGAGGACGATAGGCTTATTTAATTACAATTAGTTCAATAAATCATTATTCTCCGTATATACAGACAGACAACATTTCCAATTAGACATTCACCTATACACTTCATGATGTCGAAAGTGGATATTTCGATATCAATGTGCTAGAAAAACACTTATTTTTCACTTCACAAATATATTAAAAGAAACCCCATTTAGACGCCTATAAACCCGAAAATCACTGCTGTATTGCCAATGGAGATGCCAACATTTTTCTTTGCTCTAACAAAAATCACAAACTGTCTCTGAGAGTGTATGTGTGTGTGTGTGTGTGAGTATACGCTTGTGAAATAGTCCTGCAAAAGTAGAATAGTTTATGGGTCATTTATCGTAATTTTGTATGCAAACTGTTGTCATTGCCCATGGTCGGCTCACATCAGATGTTGACTTTATTCCATTTCATGACTACCAAAGTTTCTGTGAATTGTGAAATATAAACATGCATATATTCTCCCAAAGTAAATTTACTAACAAAATTTTAATTAAACTTAGATGAAATGTAATCATTTTTTTAAGTCATATAAATCATGTAGAAGTTTTGCTTTAATTTACTTCAAAAGTGGGTGAAGATTTTCTTTTTATTCTATAGCCAAGCAAAGACCATAGCAAATTTTGTGGATATAAAAATGACAATAGTATCAACATAATTCTAGTTAAAAGGAAAGTCGAAACTGAATATATTTCAAGATTAATGAATTTTGAAAATTTTAGAAGGGGTAAAGAGAATAACCGTAAGGAATTGTAAATGAAAAACTTTAGAAATAGCCTTTACTATGAACTTAAATTAAACGGAGCAACATTTCGTATTTATGAATGGTATAGAATCGTCAGAATTAGTCTAGAATGATAAAAGGAAACTGGTATATAACAGATTGGCTGATAAGTCCCCGGTCTGACAGATAGATGGCGTCGCTAGTATTAAATGCATATTATTTTTATATAGTACCAACCTTCAAATAACTCGTGTCAAAATTTGACGTCTGTAAGTCAATAAGTTTGTGAGATAGAGAGTCTTTTGTGAAGCAACTTTTGTTATTTTGAAAAAAATGGAAAAAAGGAATTTCGTGTTTTGATAAAATACTATTTTCTGAAGGGAAAAAATACGGTGGAAGCAAAAACTTGATAATGAGTTTCCGGACTCTGCCCCAGGGAAATCAACAATAATTGATTGGTATGCAAAAACCAAGCATGGTGAAAGAGGTGGTTACCGACGAAAACATAAAAAATCCACAAAATGATTTTGAATGACCGTAAAATGAAGTTGATCGAGATAGCAGAGGCCTTAAAGATATAAATGGAACATGTTGGTCATATCATTCATCAATATTTGGATATGCGGAAGCTCTGTGCAAAATGGGTGGCGCGCGAGCTCACATTTGACCAAAAACAATAACGTGTTGATGATTCTGAGCGGTGTTTGCAGCTGTTAACTCGTAATACACCCGAGTTTTTCCGTCGATATGTGACAATGGATGAAACATGGCTCCATCACTACACTCCTGAGTTCAATCGACAGTCGGCTGAGTGGACAGCGACCGGTGAACCGTCTCCGAAGCGTGGAAAGACTCAAAAGTCCGCTGGCAAAGTAAACGCACAGTGCCACAAGCCATTGAGAACGATGGCAAAAATTCATGAATTGGGCTTCGACTTGCTTCCCAGCCCACCGTATTCTCTAGATCTGGCCCCCAGAGACTTTTTCGTGTTCTCAGACCTCGAAAGGATGCTCACAGGGAAAAATTTGGCTGCAATGAAGAGGTGATCGCCGAAACTGAGGCCTATTTTGAGGCAAAACCGAAGGAGTACTTCCAAAATGGTATCAAAAAATTGGAAGGCCGTTATAGTCGTTGTATCGCTCTTGAAAGGAACTATGTTGAATAATAAAAACGAATTTTGACAAAAAAAATGTGTTTTTCTTTGTTAGACCGGGGACTTATCAGCCAACCTGTTAAATCCTATAAGCAAGATTTTAATTGACAAAAAATTAGACATGAGTAGAAGTAATTCTTAACCAGTTCTTCGTCTGAGTGTGATTTCCTATGACGGTTTGCAATCAAATGGAGACATGTAAATCGAATACACTGATTTAGGACATTAAAGTAACATTCCGCTTGCAGAAAGTTGTAAATCTTCCTGCATGGAGCTCACTGTACATCGTTCGGCTAGTATTTCTGTTCGTTTTCCGTTTCTGGGCGAATAGTACAAGGTATAACTGAGTACTTCGGCCTACAATTTTCCTACTGAGATCTACCGGACTAAAATTTCACTAGTGATTCCATCCCGTCTTCAGTTCTACCATCGAGACTTTGAGAATTAAAAGTCCAGCACTGCAAACTTCGGGCCCAAAGTTCACCCAAAAAGATTTTTGAGCCTACAGTTCCAACAAGGAGGTTTTGGGACATATAGTTCCACCAGTGCGAGTTGGGTACCGCAGATCCACCACTGAAAGCATCTGGTATATAGTTCCACCACTGAGATCATTATGTCCTCAGTTTAACCACTGAGACCATTTGGCCTTTCATTTCGCAATACAACGTTCGGACCTAGAGTTTCACCACTGAGAATTTCTAGCATACAGTTTCACTATTGAGACCTTCGGTCATTCAGTTTAAATACCATTGGCAGTCCGCCTGTTCAACTGAGACATTTGGGTTCACAGTTCAACCAATGAGACCTTCGATCCTACTATTCCACCGCTGCGATATTAGGCCTACAGTTTCACTATTGAAACCTAGCGTACAATTCTACCACTGTGAACTTCGGCCCTGCAGATCAACCATTGAAAACTGAAACCCCCTGGCATACAGTTTCTTTGGGTGTATATGCCAACTATTTACACCATTTTCGCTTACTGTTTCCCACTACGAAGTTCAGGGCTACACTTTTACCACTGAATTTCTAAAAAACAGTTTCACCGTTGAGGCCTTCTAGCCCGCAGATCCACTATTGATACCTCTGCAACAAATTAGACCATTTGACTTACGGTTTTCTACTGAGGCCTTCGGACATACAGCTTAAATTCTGAGACAATTGGACCTACGGTTACACCAATAAGACTTTCGGGTCTACAGTTCCTCCAATGAGACCATCAGGCCCACAGTTCTACCGCTGTGATATTGAGGCATACAGCGATACCTTCGGACCCACAGCACACATTTCCATCAATGAGATCTTTAAGCCTACATTTGTACCACAAAGATCATTTGAGCAATAGTTTCCCACTGAGATATTCCGATCTACAGTTTCATTCCTGATAATTTCTAGCATATAGTTTCCCCACTAAGACCTCTGGGTCCACAGTTCCACTATAGAGACCTTCAAGCCTACAGTTCCGCCGCTACGACATTGGGGCATAGTTTCACTACTGAAACCTACTAGCAAACAGTTCCACCATTGAGACCTTCGGTTCTAAAATTGAAGCATTTTGGCATACAGTTCCACAACTTTGACCTTTTGGCCTACATTGCAACCACTGAGACCACTTGAATTCCCACTTCGATCTGCGGGCCTACAATTTCACCACTGAGAGTTTCTAGCATAAAATTTCACCACCGAAACCTTTATGGTATACAATTTACTTACTGAGACCATTGAACTACGGTTCCACCACTGATACTTTGCTGATACTACTGACACTACGTTAGACTGCAGTTTCACAACTGGACCATTGGGCGTTCAATTTCGCCACTGAGACCTTTCAGCCTCGAGTTAAACCTTTCGGCCTATAGTTCAATCATTGAGGTCCCCTGGCTTACAATTCCATAATTATAATGCGGATCAATACAATTCCCACGATGATTTGCTTGCCAGAAATTATTATCGGCCCGGAAAGACTACAACAGAGCCACTGATCCTGACGCTGAATTCGACCAACTTGTGTGAACCATCTCCAAGATAATAACTATAATTTACTGGTTGAAGAGTTCATCGTAACACGATTACTTACGTCAGAGTGAATGCACAAATTCCCTATTAACTACAAACTAGCAAATGCAACAGTTTCTACCATCACCACAACTTATGTTATTGATTAAAATCGTGCATACGCCTTTTTTTAGTTATCGAAATCGATCAATCAGATATTAACGAAAAAATTAAGAAGTCGAATTGGAATTTAAAGAGAATGTCATTTAGGTCTTTTTTATCCTTAAAATTCATCAAAGTTTTGAAATTCTTGATGATAAAAGTCGCTTTTTAATAAACACAAAAATCGTCCTTTTTAATCAGTCGAACAATCGAATTCTTCTAATTTGAAAAGAATCAGAATCGGTTTTGCAAATGTCGACTTTATAGAAACAATATAAAAAAATCTTTTTTTTTTCTAAATTTTGAAATCGCTTTGATTCCTTTTACAATCCCCAATGGTGGCAATACGGATTAAGTGGATGGTCAGTCTTTTTTATTCAGTCGACAAATCGATGGAAATCAGTCAAGTTTGGTTTGGATGTTGACTTTATCGAATCGTAAACATAAATACAAAAAATATATTCTTTCCAAATTTTGAAATATCATTACAATCCCCAAGTGTGCCAGCACGGTAATTCCAAGAGACGAAAGGAAACGAATATACAATTACGATATTCACTCTGGCATAATTCCTAATTCCTTAATGTGGTTTATTTTGCTGCAGCATTAATTCATGCATTAATTTTTCTCTAGCATTCATTTTCTTTGTAGATTTCCATTTTTATCTTCCCATATAAAATATGTGCAAATTGTTTTGTGCTCTCTTTTTGCCACCGCACACACAATGGCAACCATTAATGTTCCTACTCTGACTACTGGATTCTTATATTTCTACTTTCATTCAAAGAGACTAATTTGTTGCAGTAATAAATCTGAAATGAAATGACAATACATTTGCACAACATACCCAAACAACAATAACAACAACAGCAGTAGTAATGCAAATCCAAAGGACTTTTGCAACACCAGCGGCAACACCAACATTTGTGCAATGTCCACGGGGTAAACATGAACTCAAGTTGTTCGCACAGAGATACGGTTCAGTGCAACATGGTTAGCAGCAAACCACATGTCAGGAACTTCATTTAGTTTCAACCACAGCAACAACAACACCAACAACAATAATGCCTGCAGCATCAGTAGTACACGCACACAACTACACACTTGATGCTGGCTGGCGGTAAAGTGGATCTGAAGCATGTAAAACCTTTAATGCAAGCGAAAAGGCTGAAGAAGTCACAAAGTTAACACCAGCAACAAATGGCAGGCTACTGAAAATGGATGGGGGAAATTTAAATTGTATCGCCCACGAGTGCTGTGTAATGTCAGAGAGAAAAAAACACCAACAGCAACAACAACATTCTATGGTCTTCTATCATTTCAGTTTGTGAGGCTTTATTGTGAAATTGCATTGCATGGAAGTGGTATCCAGAGCATTGGTTTAAATCACATTAATGACCCAATTTATCAAGACATTATATTTATTGATGAATTAATATAATCTTGGAATTAGAGTAGATAGAACTGAAGCAAATGACATCAATATTACGAGTACCATACGCTCCATCATAGGATAGTAATGCATCGAAATATTGGTCGCAGACTCAATAAGGTATATACGAGACTTCTATTTTGTGGAATTGGGCAACCCTTGTATTACAATCTGCCATCTGACAGTTCTATTGTAAATCTTGACATATTTGAGGTTATACGTACTTATGAACAATTTGACATACGAGCGTTATATGTTGGGTTTACAGCAACTTAAAAGATTCATCTCACCCAAGATAGAACTAAATCGTGAACGTTTTCGAGCGATTATTTTTTACAATCTTCGACGTGAAATAACTCAACAAAAGCGTGTCGCTTATCGATAATATGGTGAATTCAGCCGAGATCGTAACACAATTGCCAAAGTTGGTAGAATTCTATCAAAATGGTTGATTTTTTACTGTTTGGAAAATTGGAAGAATTTTTATGATTTGGTAGATTTTGCAAAATACTTCACAAACTTTCTATGGAAATAAAGTTTTAATAAAATTTTCTATTGGAATAGATAAGGTTTTGATAAAATTTTCTAAAGAAATAGAATTTTGACAACATTTTCTATAGAGATAAAATTTTTTGACAACATTTTCTATAGAGATACAATTTTGACAATATTTTCTATAGAGATGAAATTTTAACAGAATTTTCTATAAAAATAAAATTTGACAAAATTTTCTATAGAAATACAAATTTGACAACATTTTCTATAGAAATGAAATTTTGACAGAATTTTCTATAAAAATAATATTTTTGACAAAATTTTCTATAGAAATAAAATTTTAACAAAATTTTCTATAGAAATATAAGTTTAACAAAATTTTCTTTACAGCTAAAAATTTGACAAAATTTTGTAAAGAGATAAAATTTTGACAAAATTTTCTATAGAGATAAAATTTTAACAAAATTGTCTATAGAGATAAAATTTTTACAAAATAAAATTGTGATAAAATTTTCTAAAGATAAAATTTTGACAAAATTTTTTATAGAGATAAATTTTGACAAAATTTTCCATAGAGATAAAAGTTTTGATAAAATTGTCTATAGATTTTAAATTTTGACAAAATTTTCTACATATTTAAAAATTTAACAAAATTTTCTGTGGAGATAAAATTTTGACAGATTTTTCTATAAAAATAAAATTTTGACAAAATTTTCTATAGAAATAAAAATTTGAAAAAATTTCCTATAGAAAAAAAATTTAACAACATTTTCTATAGAGATAAAATGTTAACAAAATTTTCTTTAGAAATAAAATTTTGGCAAAATTTTCTAAGGAGATAAAATTTTAAGATAAAATTTTAACAAAATTGATAAAATCTTTACAAAATAAAATGTTGATAATTTGATCATTTGAAATTTTGACAAAATTTTTTATAGAGATAACTTTTGACAGCATTTTCTATAGAGATAAAAGTTTTGATAAAATTGTCTATAGTTTTAAAATTTTGACAAATTTTTCTACATATTTAAAAATTTAACAAAATTTTCTATGGAGATAAAATTTTGACAGAATTTTCTATACAAAATAAAATTTTGACAAAATTTTCTATAGAGATAAAATTTTGATAAAATTTCCTATAGCGATAATATTTTCTATAGAATAATAAGTTTAATAAAAATTCTCAATAGAGATAACATTTTGACAAAATTTCCTAGAGAACATTTTGACAAAATTTTCTATAGAGATAAAATTTCAACAAAATTGTCTATAGGGATACAATTTTTACAAAATAAAATTTTGATAAAACTTTCTATAGAGATAAAATTTTGACAAAATTTTCTATAGAGATAAATTTTGACAACATTTTCAATAGAGATAAAAGTTTTAACAACATTTTCTATAGAGATAAAAGCTTTGACAAAATTTTCTATATATTTAAAAATTTGACAAAATTGTCTATGGGGATAAAATTTTGACAGAATTTTCTATAAAAATAAAATTTTGACAAAATTTTTTATAGAAATAAAAATTTGAAAAAATTTCCTATAGAAAAAAAAATTTAACAAAATTTTCTATAGAGATAAAATGTTAACAAAATTTTCTTTAGAAATAAAATTTTGCAAAAATTTTCTAAGGAGATAAAATTTTAAGATAAAATTTTAACAAAATTGATAAAATTTTTACAAAATAAAATTTTGATAATTTGATAATTTGAAATTTTGACAAAATTTTTTATAGAGATAACTTTTGACAACATTTTCTATAGAGATAAGGAGATAAAATTTTGACAACATTTTCTATATATTTAAAAATTTGACAACATTTTCTATATATTTAAAAATTTGACAAAATTTTCTATAGAAATAAAAATTTGACAAAATATTCTATAGAAATAGAAATTTGACAAAATTTCCTATAGAAATAAAATTTTAACAAAATTTTCTTTAGAAATAACATTTTGGCAAAATTTTCTAAGGAGATAAAATTTTGACAAAATTTTCTATAGAAATAAAATTTTGACAGAATTTTCTATAGAGATAAAATTTTGACAAAATTTTCTATAGAGATAAAATTTTGACCTAATTTTCTATAGAAATAAAATTTTGACAAAATTGATAAAATTTTTACAAAATAAAATTTTGATAATTTGATAATTTGAAATTTTGACAAAATTTTTTATAGAGATAACTTTTGACAACATTTTCTATAGAGATAAGGAGATAAAATTTTGACAACATTTTCTATATATTTAAAAATTTGACAAAATTTTCTATAGAAATAAAAATTTGACAAAATTTTCTATAGAAATAAAAATTTGACAAAATATTCTATAGAAATAAAAATTTGACAAAATTTTCTATAGAAATAAAATTTTGACAGAATTTTCTATAGAGATAAAATTTTGACAAAATTTTCTATAGAGATAAAATTTTGACAAAATTTTCTATAGAGATAAATTTTGACAACATTTTCAATAGAGATAAAAGTTTTAACAACATTTTCTATAGAGATAAAAGTTTTGACAAAATTTTCTATATATTTAAAAATTTTACAAAATTGTCTATGGGGATAAAATTTTGACAGAATTTTCTATAAAAATAAAATTTTGACAAAATTTTCTATAGAAATAAAAATTTGAAAAAATTTCCTATAGAAAAAAAATTTAACAAAATTTTCTATAGAGATAAAATGCTAACAAAATTTTCTTTAGAAATAAAATTTTGGCAAAATTTTCTAAGGAGATAAAATTTTAAGATAAAATTTTAACAAAATTGATCAAATTTTTACAAAATAAAATTTTGATACTTTGATAATTTGAAATTTTGACAAAATTTTTTATAGAGATAACTTTTGACAACATTTTCTATAGAGATAAAATTTTACTTTTCTAAGGAGATAAAATTTTGACAACATTTTCTATATATTTAAAAATTTGACAAAATTTTCTATAGAAATAAAAATTTGACAAAATTTTCTATAGAAATAAAAATTTGACAAAATATTCTATAGAAATAAAAATTTGACAAAATTTCCTATAGAAATAAAATTTTAACAAAATTTTCTTTAGAGATAAAATTTTGGCAAAATTTTCTAAGGAGATAAAATTTTGACAAAATTTTCTATAGAAATAAAATTTTGACAGAATTTTCTATAAAGATAAAATTTTGACAAAATTTTCTATAGAGATAAAATTTTGACAAAATTTTCTATAGAGATAAAATTTTGACAAAATTTTCTATAGAGAAAAAAATTTGACAAAATTTTCTATAGATATAAAATTATCTATAGCAATAAAATTTTGCCAGAATTATCTATAGAAACAAAATTTTCTATCCAAATTAAATTTTTTAAAATAAGATTTTTTTGTTTGGTAGTAGTTTGTCAATATTTTATTTCTATGGAAATTTTGGTCAAAATTTTAATTTTATACATAAGTTTGTAAAAATTTTATTTCTATAGAAAATCTTATCCAAAGTTTATTTCTGTAGAAAATTTTATATTTTTTTTTCAATAAAAAATTTTATTTCTATCGAAAATGTTGTCAAAATTTTATTTTTAAAGAAAATTTTATCAAAATTTTATTTCTATAGAAAATTTTGTCAAAATTTTATTGCTATAGAAAACTTTGTCAAAATGTTATTTCTTTAAAAATTTAGTCACCGTGGTGCAATGGTTAGTATGCCCGCCTTGCATACACAAGGTCGTGGGTTCGATTCCTGCTTCGACCGAACACCAAAAAGTTTTTCAGCGGTGGATTATCCCACCTCAGTAATGCTGGTGACATTTCTGAGGGTTTCAAAGCTTCTCTAAGTGGTTTCACTGCAATGTGGAACGCCGTTCGGACTCGGCTAATAAAAAGGAGGTCCCTTGTCATTGAGCTTAACATGGAATCGGGCAGCACTCAGTGATAAGAGAGAAGTTCACCAATGTGGTATCACAATGGACTGAATAGTCTAAGTGAGCCTGATACATCGGGCTGCCACCTAACCTAACCTAACCTAACCTAACCTTAGTCAAAATTGTATTTCTGTAGGAAACTTTATCAAAATTTTTTTATCCGATTCGACTGAAATTCAAAATCTACAGGTATTTCTTCAAACGGTACGCTGAACCGGTATTTTCTAGTAACTCTCTTCGAGGGTTGCGATTAATCAAATCGGGAAGAAATTGAAATCATTCTGTGCCATGTCAGGACTATACGGCGGATGTCCCATTAAATCAATGTTTTGAGTGCTTAAAAATGCAGTTCTATGATGATATGTGTGAGGCTTTGCATCTTCAGGTTTTTTTTTGGTCCACAAAGAAGTGCGCCGAATATATGGTGTATAGGTCCATGTTGTGGCATTTTGGCCATATAGACCGATCTCCCGATATGAAATTTCGTTGAAATTAGGTTTACAAAGGCCTGTGTTGAATTTGGTATATATCGGTATATCCTCCCAAATTGAATTTTTGGTTATATAGATATCATTTGTATATTATTTGCCTGAAATTGGAAATTTTGAGGTATAGTGGATCCATAAATAAGGTGTGTATCGGTCCATTTGTTGGTTATAGCCCCCATATAGACTGATATTCCATTTTCATTACTTTGGATATTAGATACTTCATTTGTTATCTGATTTGGCAGAAGTTAAAAATTTAGATATATTTTAGGTCCATAAACAATTTGGTTTATATCGGTAAGAGTTTAATGTAGTCATCACTGGTCGGATAAATTATCTTCTTCAGGGGATGGAAGGCAAGGTGGTTATCCGAATTATTCGAAATTAAAAATAAAATTTAAGTAAGTCATGTGGGCCCCTAAGTTTAAAATCTTCCCTTCTTACAAGATGGCAAAAAATTTCTGTATTCCGGGAATTGTAAAACTATTGGCAAAGATTTAAAACTAATTTTGGTCAATGTTTTGGCAAAAAGTTACATGAGAAATATTCGCATGGTTTAGCTTCTGTTGTAAATATTCCCACTTAGACAAACTTCCATATGGCTTTCAGAGTCATATAAGGGCACACGCTCTTATACACACACACATGGACACACATAGACACCATAGAAATATTCCAAATCATCTACATATTGTTTGCTTAGTTATGCTTTTGTGTGTATATTCGCATGTGTGTGCGGCATTTTAAGTTTTAATTGCAGTTTAATTTCCGTAGTAGGATTTTCGGAACGGGTCAAATGTTAAATAGAAACAGAGTTTCCCAAAAACTGACAAGAGTTTACCCATTCAGTTTGTGAGTTTTCTGGGGACTTCACAAGCAACATGTGAACATGGCAAACTTCAAAACTTTGAAACATTTGTTCATGTTTGTTTAAAAATGAATGATAAATTCGAAATGAATTTTAGATACAATGCAGACAAGCATCATCATACATACATGGGTAATAGACCACACTGTGACTATGGGTGCGGCAGATAGAATGGTAATCATGTTGGAAAAGATATTGTTATACATACTTGCATTTTGAATAGGAGAAACATTAATTTAGTCACAACTTATGGTGACATATTTGTCATACGGAAAGTATAGGGATACCACATTGGATGCCACCGCAACAAAAGGCTTGAGGAAAGTTTTTGGGAGAAAACCTAATACATATGAAAGGGGAAATTTAATAAAACAAAGTTTCTTTAGGAAAATTCAAGGAAATTTTGATATGCAATTAAATTGTGTCAATTTTTGTTTTCTATAGAAAATTTTATGAACATTAATAAAATATAAAAAATTTGTAAAATTTTATTTCGATAGAAAATTTTGTCAAAAAACCTTTTTATAGAAAATTTTGTGAAAATTTATGAAAAATCAAAATTAATTATTTTAAAAATTTTATTGCTATACAAATTTTGTTTCTATACGATTTTGTAGAAGTACAAAAAATTGTCTCCAAATCGGTTCAGATATAAATATTTGTATACGACAAATTTTAAGGAGTTGAGATGGTATTTTATTTCTATAAAAAATGTTGTAAAAATTTTATTTCTATAGGAAATTTTGCCAATATTTTTTACTGTAGAACATTTTGTAAAAATTTTCTTTCTGTAGGAAATGTTGTCAACATTTTATTTGTATAAAAAATTTTGTCAAAATTTTATTTCTATAAAAATTTTTTTCAAAATTTTATTTTTACAGAAAATTTTGTCAAAATTTTATTTCTATAAAATTTTGTCAACATTTTATTTCAACAGAAAATTTTGTCAAAATTTTATTTCTATCAAAATAAATTCGGGTAATTCACTCAACTGTAGAAAATGTTGTCAAAATTTTACTTCTATAGAAAATTGAAAAAAAAACTTTTTAAATTTTAATTCTATAGTTAATTTTTACAAACTTTTTTCCTTTAGAACATTTTGTCAAAGTTTTATTTCTGTAGAAAATGTTGTCAAAATTTTACTTCCATAGAAATTTTTTTCAAAATTTTATTACTGTAGAAAATTTTGTAAAAATTTTATTTCGATAGAAAATTTTGTAAAAATTTTATTTCTATAGGAAATTTTGTCAATATTTTTTACTGTAGAAAATTTTGTAAAAATTTTATTTCTATAGGAAATTTTGTCAATATTTTTTAGTGTAGAAAATTTTGTAAAAATTTTATTTCTATAGGAAATTTTGCCAATATTTTTTACTGTAGAACATTTTGTAAAAATTTTCTTTCTGTAGGAAATGTTGTCAACATTTTATTTCTATAAAAAATTTTGTCAAAATTTTATTTCTATAAAATTTTTTTTTCAAAATTTTTACAGAAAAATTTTGTCAAAATTTTATTTCTATAAAAAATTTTGTCAACATTTTATTTCAACAGAAAATTTTGTCAAAATTTTATTTCTATAGAAATTGTTGTACAAATTTTATTTCTATAGAAAATTTTGTAAAAATTTGATTTCTATAGAAAATTTTATCAAAATTTTATTACTGTAGAAAATTTTGTAAAAATTTTATTTCTATAGAAAATTTTGACAATTTTTTTTTACTGTAGACAATTTTGTAAAAATTTTATTTCTATAGAAAATGTTGTAAAAATGTTATTTCTTTAAAAAACTTTGTAAAAATTTTATTTCTATAGAAAATTTTGACAATATTTTTTACATTCGTTTTGTTTGTTATTGTTGGCTTCTCTTCAAACATTATTGTTGTTTTTGATCTCAGCTTAAAACCATGCATTGACTAAACTACAAGTGTAGTCTAACTAACAGAGGAGAAGTATGCTTGTCAAATTTATTTGGGCAAAGCCGTATAGACTCCAAGATGGTTGGATGTACAGCTGTTTCGGAATTACCACATTCCTCATCAGCATCCTCTACTTGCAGCAAAACTATCAACCAATTATCAGAATAAATTCGGGTAATTCACTCAACTGTAGATAATGTTGTCAAAATTTTACTTCTATAGAAAATTAAAAAAAAACTTTTTAAATTTTAATTCTATAGATAATTTTTGCAAACTTTTTTCCTTTAGAAAATTTTGTCAAAGTTTTATTTCTGTAGAAAATTTTAGTTTTATAGAAAATTTGTCAAAATGTTACTTCTATAGACAATTTTTTCAAAATTTTATTACTGTAGAAAATTTTGTAAAAATTTTATTTCGATAGAAAATTTTGTAAAAATTTTATTTCTATAGGAAATTTTGTCAATATTTTTTACTGTAGAAAATTTTGTAAAAATTTTATTTCTATAGGAAATTTTGTCAATATTTTTTAGTGTAGAAAATTTTGTAAAAATTTTATTTCTATAGGAAATTTTGCCAATAGTTTTTACTGTAGAACATTTTGTAAAAATTTTCTTTCTGTAGGAAATGTTGTCAACATTTTATTTCTATAAAAAATTTTGTCAAAATTTTATTTCTATAAATTTTTTTTTTCAAAATTTTATATTTACAGAAAATTTTGTCAAAATTTTATTTCTATAAAAAATTTTGTCAACATTTTATTTCAACAGAAAATTTTGTCAAAATTTTATTTCTATAGAAATTGTTGTACAAATTTTATTTCTATAGAAAATTTTGTAAAAATTTGATTTCTATAGAAAATTTTATCAAAATTTTATTACTGTAGAAAATTTTGTAAAAATTTTATTTCTATAGAAAATTTTGACAATTTTTTTTTATTGTAGACAATTTTGTAAAAATTTTATTTCTATAGAAAATGTTGTAAAAATGTTATTTCTTTAAAAAACTTTGTAAAAATTTTATTTCTATAGAAAATTTTGACAATATTTTTTACATTCGTTTTGTTTGTTATTGTTGGCTTCTCTTCAAACATTATTGTTGTTTTTGATCTCAGCTTAAAACCATGCATTGACTAAACTACAAGTGTAGTCTAACTAACAGAGGAGAAGTATGCTTGTCAAATTTATTTGGGCAAAGCCGTATAGACTCCAAGATGGTTGGATGTACAGCTGTTTCGGAATTACCACATTCCTCATCAGCATCCTCTACTTGCAGCAAAACTATCAACCAATTATCAGAATAAATTCGGGTAATTCACTCAACTGTAGATAATGTTGTCAAAATTTTACTTCTATAGAAAATTAAAAAAAAAAAAACTTTTTAAATTTTAATTCTATAGATAATTTTTGCAAACTTTTTTCCTTTAGAAAATTTTGTCAAAGTTTTATTTCTGTAGAAAATTTTAGTTTTATAGAAAATTTGTCAAAATGTTACGTCTATAGACAATTTTTTCAAAATTTTATTACTGTAGAAAATTTTGTAAAAATTTTATTTCGATAGAAAATTTTGTAAAAATTTTATTTCTATATGAAATTTTGTCAATATTTTTTTATTGTAGAAAATTTTGTAAAAATTTTATTTCCATAGGAAATTTTGCCAATATTTTTTACTGTAGAACATTTTGTAAAAATTTTCTTTCTGTAGGAAATTTTGTCAACATTTTATTTCTATAAAAAATTTTGTCAAAATTTTATTTCTATAAAAATTTTTTTCAAAATTTTATATTTGCGGAAAATTTTGTCAAAATTTTATTTCTATAAAAAATTTTGTCAACATTTTATTTCTACAGAAAATTTTGTCAAAATTTTATTTCTATAAAAATTGTTGTACAAATTTTATTTCTATAGAAAATTTTGTAAAAATTTTATTTCTATAGAAAATGTTATCAAAATTTTATTGCTGTAGAAAATTTTGTAAAAATTTTATTTCTATAGAAAATTTTGACAATATTTTTTACTGTAGACTATTTTGTAAAAATTTTATTTCTATAGGAATTTTTTTCAAAATTTTATTTCTATTGAAAATTTGTGTAGAGGAGAGGAATATTTTCCAAAATCTATGAAAACATAAACAATTCTACCAATCTACCAAAAAGTAAAAAATCTACCATCTCACGATTTCAATTCTTGAACCCCTATTTAGACACCACACATTTTATCCGGTTTACCTGCAATTCAAAATCGAGAGGCACTTTAGGACCCTAAATATGTGGATCGAATAGGGTGTGTATTGGTCCATATAGTGGAATAGCCCCCATATAGACCAATCTTCCGAATTGGAATTCGAAATCTAGAGGCATTTCTTCATCTGCAGGAAGCATTTGAACCGATATGCGTGTGAGAGTCATCAAATTCTAGATATTTTCAGGTAACCCTCTACGAGGTTTGCCTTTTTATATTTCAGGATTAGTGTACAAAAACAAAAATTAATCATCGCAAATCGCTTTATTTTTCAAAATATTCCCCGTTACGATCTTTTTGGATGCATTTGAACCAATTGTCGAAGCACTTTTGCACTCTGGCTGAGGTATCTCCAAAACATGAATTCTGACTACTGCAACTGCTTCTTCAGGTGTCGAGAAACGTTGACCTATCATTTTGTTTGTTAAATACGGGAATAAGAAGAAGTCATTCGGTTTAAACTCTGGACTATAGGTCGGATAACACATCAGAAATTTGGGAAAATTTAATAAAAAAATCTTTTGCTATTGAAAATATTTCGTACATTTATAGACGAACCATGTATATAAAAAAAATTAAAGGTTTGAGCCCAATCTTGCTATTTTTGGCGACAGTAGTACCTTGGTAAAGCCTAGAGTTGCAAAAAAAAAGCTTGTGGTACCTGTCACCCCTAATAGGTGTTACACTTTTTTTGTGGATCTCTCACCTCTCCGCATAGATTCATTGAACCTGCCTTCCCAAATATTGTATCAACATTTCCACCACAATTTATCCAAAAATGCATAGGACATGGCTAACAGAGAATAACAAAGGAAAACTAAAATCATATCTCATAACAAAATCAACGGAAATTATTGTATGCATTCCCATAAAATTACTGGTCAGTGCAGATGATGCTGTCTAATAGAGAAGTCAAGTGAAATGAGGTGAATGAAACATGTAGTAGAGCGTGATATATGAAAAGAATCTGTTTGGGAGCATCCTTAAAATATTCTACACCGAACAAAATCAATTGGGAAGCTTTAAACTTTTCCAGAAAGTTTACTTTAAAAAAATGCAAATACAAATCTAAAAAAACAAGCTCAGTGTATACAGACTCTACTACCGAGCACTGCATAAAAGAAGCCACATCTATTGGCAAGGAAAGATTTTATAATGTCAAAAGATGAAAAGAATGGCATCTCACTGCTGGATGGTAAATGGCATGATATTATAATTGAGAGTCAATGTCATTTTAGAGTAGTTGATTATGTACGTTTTTAATTCATATTCTGTATAAATTTCAGTGCCATCTCGTAAAGGAAAATTACATACCATGTGTTACATTGTTAGTCCATGCATTAATTGAAGAGTTGAGGTCTTCCTTTCAATTAACGCATACAAAGAATTCCACCTTTAAAGAAAACTCTAAGCCAGAGTAACTGGAATTCCATGTCATGTACAATTTTGGTTTCTTTGATTGCGTTTCGGTTATTTCGTTGTCAAAGTTGCACCACGAATTGGATGGACAATTGTCGAGAATGTCGAAAACTCATAGATATTGTCAAATAAGAATTCATACAAGAGTTTATATTGCAAATTGTCTCTGAAATGAGTGAGATATAATTATTTTCAAAATTCAATTTCTATTGAAAATGTTGTCAAAATTTTATTTCTATAGAAAATTTTGCCAAAAATTTTATTTCTATCTTGTCGAAATTTTATAGAAAATTTTTTCATAATTTTATTCTTATTGAAAATTTTTTCAAAATGGTATTCCTATAGAAATTTTTTCAAACGTTTTAATTATTTAAAAAATGTTGTCAAAATTTTATTTCTATAGAAAATTTTGTCAAAATTGTATTTCATTGTTGTTGTTTTTTTGATTTCAGCTTAAAACCATACATTGACCAAACTACAAGTGTAGCTTAACCAACAGAGGAAAAGAATGTTTGTCAAATTTATTTGGGCAAAGCCCTATAGACCGCAAGATGGTTGGATGGCCGCACGTTTCGGAATTACCACAAATTGTATTTCTATAGAAAATTTTCTCAAAATTTTAATTCTATAAAGAATTTTGTCAAAATTTCTTGGGGTAAATCCTGCAAAGACAGAATTAGTCATGTACTGAAAAGATCGCAAAACTCCCACGGTTAGGCCTATTTCCTTAGGGGGTATTGAAATTCCCTTTGGTGAGTGTGCAAAATACATTGGCGTTATTTTGGACTGGAAGCTGAACTTTAAGCTTAATATTGAAGAAAGTGGGGACTAAAACCGAAAATTGTGCATTGGCTATACACTTCGGTGGTTATACCTATAATGCTATATGGTGTTGTAGTCTGGTGGCCGGCACATTAGCAGCCGACAAGTTTAGATAAAGTTCAACATATGGCTTGCTTGTGTATCTCAGGCGCATTCAGTAAGACAGGAACTCTCAATGTCATACTGCATCTATTGCCATTAGACATTTTGGCTGCAACAATGGATGTGCGGTTGCGCGAGCTATCGCTGTGGTCGGAAAAAGGTTACGGTCACAGACCGAACTCAAAATAATGCCAGATGTGCCTAACGTAGTGGATTACACTTTGGCGAGTCCACTTTTCGACAAAAAGTTTGAGACTCTAATCCCCAACAGTGAGGCGTGGTGCACACAGACCCCGGGGAAAAAAGAATATATAGATTTCTACACTGATGGCTCCAAATTGGATGGACAAGTGGGGTTCGGAGTATATTCTAATGATCTGGAACTTCGAATAGCGAATAGATTATCTAATCACTGTAGTGTCTTTCAGGCTGAAATATTAGCAATAAGAGAGGTGGCGAATTGGCTGAGAAGTAATGTTCCAAAAAATGTGGGCATTAATATATACTCAGACAGTCAACCTGCAATAAAATCCTTGGACTCTGTGTTCCTCAACTCGAAAACGGCCATCGACTGCCGCAAATCTCTCAATGAGATGGCTGAGCAGTACAATATTCACCTAATATGGGTGCCTGGCCATAGGAACATACCGGGGAACTGCGAAGCGGATGAGTTGGCAAGGCTACGGACTACCTTACATATTCCAGGGGAACTAGAATTTGTTGGTATGCCCCTACCTACCTGCAAGCTCATACTGCGTGAGAAGGCTGTTATGATGGCAAATGTTCGATGGGAGAATTGCAAGGGTTGTAACGACACCAAGCAAATATGGCCCCATTTCAACTTAAACCGCACACTAGATATGCTAATGTTCTCGAGACGTCAGATATCACCCCTGATATCTGCTATAACGGGTCGCTGCCTGATAGGCGATTTTGCAAAAACTATTGGCGCGAAGTATAATGACTATTGTATGAGCTGTCATGATACGGAGGAAAAAGAATCAATTAAACACCTCTTGTGTGAGTGTCCTGCATTTTGTGTAAAGCGCAAGCAACTTTTAGGAACATATACCTTCAGATTAATGGCGGATCTGGAAAACGTTAACTTAAGCAGTCTGCTAATGTTTTTGGAACAATCTAGTTGGTTCAGCGAAGAAAAATAATCGAGAAGGTTCAGCGGTTAAAACTAGAAGTGCTCATATGTAATAGGTACTTTTAGTTAATGTGGTATCACAATGGACTGAATAGTCTAAGTGAGCCTGAATCTTTAACCTAACCTAACCTAACCTTTGTCAAAATTTTATTTTTCTCAAAATGTTATTTCTATAGAAAATTTTGTCAAAATTGTATTTCTCTAGAAAAATTTTTCAAATTTTTTTTTATAGAAAATTTTCAAATTTTTGTTCTATAGAAAATTTTGTCAAAAATCTATTTCTATAGAAAATTTTGTGAAAATTTTATTTCCACAGAAAATTTTCTTAATACTTGTCAAAATTTTAATTCTATAGAAAATTTTGTCAATAGTTTATTTCTATACAAGATTTTATTTCTATAGAATATTTTGTCAAATTTTTATTTCTATAGGCAATTTTGTCAAAATTTAATTTCAATAGAACATTTTGTAAAAAGTGTATTTCTATAGCAAACTTTGTCAAAATTTTATTTCTATAGAAAATTTCTTCAAAATCTTACTTCTATAGAATATTTTGTTAAAATTTTATTTCTGTGGAGACTTTTGTCAACATCAACATTCTATAAAAAAAATTCTCAAAATTTTATTTCTATAGAAAATGTTGTCAAACTTTTATTTCTATAGAAAATTTTGTCAACATTTTATTTCTATAGAAAATTTTCTCAAAATTTTATTTCTATAGAAAATTTTGTCAAAATTTTAATTCTGTGGAAATTTTCTTAAAATTTTATTTCTCTGGATATTTTCTTAAAATTTTATTTCTGTACAAATTTTTATTTCTATAAAAAATTTTGTCAAAATTGCAGTCCTATAGAAAATTTCCTCAAGATTTTATTTTTATAGAAAATTTTGTTAAAATTTTATTTCTGTAGAGACTCTTCTTAACATCAACATTCTATAAAAAATTTTCTCAAAATTTTATTTCTATAGAAAAATTTGTCAAAATTTTATTTCTCTAGAAAATTTTGTCAAAATTTTATTTCTCTAGAAAATTTTGTCAAAATTTTATTTTAATAGAAAATTTTGTCAAAATTTTATTTTAATAGAAAATTTTGTCAAAATTTTATTTTAATAGAAAATTTTGTCAAAATTTTATTTTAATAGAAAATTTTGTCAAAATTTTATTTTAATAGAAAATTTTGTCAAAATTTTATTTTAATAGAAAATTTTGTCAACATTTTATTTCTATAGAAAATGTTGTCAAAATTTTTTTTCTACAGAAAACCTTGTCAAAATTTTAACTCGATAGAAAATTTTGTCAATATTTTATTTCTATAGAAATGCTTGTCAAAATTTTAGTTCTATAGAAAATTTTGTCAAAATATAATTTCTATAGAAAATATTGTCAAAATTTTATTTCAATAGAAAATTTTGTCAAAATTTTATTCCTATAGAAAATTCTGTCAAAAATATATTTCAATACAAAAATTGTTAAAATTTTATTTCTATACAAAATTTTATTTTTAGATAATTTTTGCAAACTGTTTTTTCTTTAGAAAATTTTGTCAAAATTTTATTTTTATTGCAAATTTTGTCAAAATTATATTTTTATAGGAAATTTTGTCAAAATTTTATTTTTATAGAAAATTTTGTAAAAATTTTATTTTTATAGAACATTTTGTCAAAATTTTATTTCTATAGAAAATTTTGTCAAAATTTTATAACTATAGAAAATGTTGTCAACATTTTATTAAAATTTTATTTGTATAGAAAATTTTTTCAAAATTTTATTTCTATAAAAAATGTTGTCAATATTTTATTTATGTAGAAAATTTAATCAAAATTTTATTTCTATAGAAAATTTTGTCAAAATTTTATATCTATAGAAAATGTTGTCAACATTTTATTTCTATAGAAAATTTTGTCAACATTTTACTTATAGGCGATTTTGCAAAAACTATTGGCGCGAAGTGTAATGACTATTGTATGAGCTGTCATGATGCGGAGGAAAAAGAATCAATTAAAAACCTCTTGTGTGAGTGTCCTGCATTTTGTGTAAAGCACAAGCAGCTTTTAGGAGCATATACCTTCAGATTACTGGCGGATCTGGAAAACGTAAACTTAAGCAGTCTGCTAATGTTTTTGGAACAATCTAGTTGGTTCAGCGAAGAAAAATAATCGAGAAGGTTCAGCGGTTAAAACTAGAAGTGCTCATATGTAATAGGTACTTTTAGTTAATGTGGTATCACAATGGACTGAATAGTCTAAGTGAGTCTGCATCTTAATCGGGCTGCCACTTTAACCTAACCTAACCTAACCTAACCTTTGTCAAAATTTTATTTTTATCAAACTGTTATTTCTATAGAAAATTTTGTCAAAATTGTATTTCTCTAGAAAAAATTTTCAAATTTTTTTTATAGAAAATTTTCAAATTTTTGTTCTATAGAAAATTTTGTCAAAAATCTATTTCTATAGAAAATTTTGGGAAAATTTTATTTCCACAGAAAATTTTCTTAAAACTTGTCAAAATTTTAATTCTATAGAAAATTTTGTCAATACTTTATTTCTATACAAGATTTTATTTCTATAGAACATTTTGTCAAATTTTTATTTCTATAGGCAATTTTGTCAAAATTTAATTTCAATAGAAAATTTTGTCAATATTTTATTTCTTTAGAAAATTTTGTCCAAATTTTATTTCTATAGAATATTTTGTCAAAATTTTATTTCCATAGAAAATTTTGTAAAAATTGTATTTCTATAGCAAACTTTGTCAAAATTTTATTTCTATAGAAAATTTCTTCAAAATCTTACTTCTATAGAATATTTTGTTAAAATTTTATTTTTGTGGAGACTTTTGTCAACATCAACATTCTATAAAAAAAATTCTCAAAATTTTATTTCTATAGAAAATGTTGTCAAACTTTTATTTCTATAGAAAATTTTGTCAACATTTTATTTCTATAGAAAATTTTCTCAAAATTTTATTTCTATAGAAAATTTTGTCAAAATTTTAATTCTGTGGAAATTTTCTTAAAATTTTATTTCTCTGGATATTTTCTTAAAATTTTATTTCTGTACAAATTTTTATTTCTATAAAAAATGTTGTCAAAATTGTAGTTCTATAGAAAATTTCCTCAAAATTTTACTTCTATAGAAAATTTTGTTAAAATTTTATTTCTGTAGAGACTCTTCTTAACATCAACATTCTATAAAAAATTTTCTCAAAATTTTATTTCTATAGAAAATTTTGTCAAAATGTTATTTCTATAGAAAAATTTGTCAAAATTTTATTTCTCTAGAAAATTTTGTCAAAATTTTATTTCTCTAGAAAATTTTGTCAAAATTTTATTTTAATAGAAAATTTTGTCAAAATTTTATTTTAATAGAAAATTTTGTCAACATTTTATTTCTATAGAAAATTTTCTCAAAATTTTATTTCTATAGAAAATTTTGTCAAAATTTTAATTCTGTGGAAATTTTCTTAAAATTTTATTTCTCTGGATATTTTCTTAAAATTTTATTTCTGTACAAATTTTTATTTCTATAAAAAATGTTGTCAAAATTGTAGTTCTATAGAAAATTTCCTCAAAATTTTACTTCTATAGAAAATTTTGTTAAAATTTTATTTCTGTAGAGACTCTTCTTAACATCAACATTCTATAAAAAATTTTCTCAAAATTTTATTTCTATAGAAAATTTTGTCAAAATGTTATTTCTATAGAAAAATTTGTCAAAATTTTATTTCTCTAGAAAATTTTGTCAAAATTTTATTTCTCTAGAAAATTTTGTCAAAATTTTATTTCTCTAGAAAATTTTGTCAAAATTTTATTTTAATAGAAAATTTTGTCAAAATTTTATTTTAATAGAAAATTTTGTCAACATTTTATTTCTATAGAAAATTTTGTCAAAATTTTTTTTCTACAGAAAACCTTGTCAAAATTTTAACTCGATAGAAAATTTTGTCAATATTTTATTTCTATAGAAATGCTTGTCAAAATTTTAGTTCTATAGAAAATTTTGTCAAAATATAATTTCTATAGAAAATATTGTCAAAATTTTATTTCAATAGAAAATTTTGTCAAAATTTAGTCCTATAGAAAATTCTGTCAAAAATATATTTCAATACAAAAATTGTTAAAATTTTATTTCTATACAAAATTTTATTTTTAGATAATTTTTGTGCAAACTGTTTTTTCTTTAGAAAATTTTGTCAAAATTTTATTTTTATTGAAAATTTTGTCAAAATTATATTTTTATAGGAAATTTTGTCAAAATTTTATTTTTATAGAAAATTTTGTAAAAATTTTATTTTTATAGAACATTTTGTCAAAATTTTATTTCTATAGAAAATTTTGTCAAAATTTTATAACTATAGAAAATGTTGTCAACATTTTGTTAAAATTTTATTTGTATAGAAAATTTTTTCAAAATTTTATTTCTATAAAAAATGTTGTCAATATTTTATTTATGTAGAAAATTTAATCAAAATTTTATTTCTATAGAAAATTTTGTCAACATTTTACTTCTAGAATCAATTTATGAAGTACTTATTAGTTGCTTCCGAATCCTCTCTTAGTGATTTCACCGTAATGTGAAAATCCGTTCGCATTCGGCTATAGAACGAAGGCTCCTTGTCATTGAGCTTAAGATGGATTCGGGCAGCACTCAATGATAACGAGACAAGTATCACAATGGACTAAATTGTCTAAGTTAGCCTGTTAAAACAGGTTGTCACTATACCTAACCTAACTTTGGTGTCCATATGTCGATCCATTCATTTGTTCACCAGACCATCCATCTTTTACTCTATTCACTTGTTAGCCTCAATTTACAAGTCACAACATTTTAGCAGAATTTCTAGCACTAAGTGAAAACACCTAGTACCGAAATCACGTATTTTAATGTAGCCTTGTAGATTTGGACAATTGTTAATAGTCTGTTCTCGTGTTCATTTCCTTAGTCGATCTAAACCCCTTGATATACGTCCGTTTGTCTATCCCTATATGTGTTGCTCGCATTATACAGTTTTGTCTGTATTTATATTTTTTCTAGTTGAGCTAAAATTACCAAAATCAATTATTTTTATAAAAATAAAAATTTAATTTGAGCATTTTTTTTAAATTTTTATATTTTAAATTTTGATCCCTTCAGTTGCTATGCCACTGAAAACTGTTCTTTATGAAATACGTATGTAATTCTTGTATTATATAAACTTTATAGTAAATATATATATTCTTTTTTCATATCTACTTAAGACTTTATTGTAAATAAGCACAAAAGACAAGAGAAATAATTCGCACACTCATAATTCAACTCTCGAACTCTCGGGGCTCATGTGCAGCAGGCGAATGAATGGCAGAAGTTAATAACTTGGTATAAAAACTCAGTAGGATATCGCTACAACAGACAATTTCCGGTCGACTTTAAGTTAAAGACATTGTACCCTCTATACATCCGGTCGGTTGGTCTGACGTTTTGGGCGTATGCTTGCCAACAATTGTAGCCCTGCCTGGCCTTGTGTATTCGTTGGCAGACAGGGTTTAATATTTTCTTCATCTTCTTATTCTTATTTCTTCGATGATTTCGTTCGTGTTCTGATTGTGTCCCCCCTTTCTTACGTTGCGTTATCTCATCAACACCCAATGCTCTGTAATGAGAAGGGGAAACAAACACTGACCAACCAACTTGCACAACATTGAGGATGGCAAGAAGAATTGGCCAATATCCTTATTTCCAAGCAGAGAGAGAGAGAGCTAAATAGAAGAGCAAAAAGGTTGACATATCATCTATGTATGGGATGTGGAGGTGGTTAATTTTATGGGGGGATGCTAAAATCCTTGGTGGCAGCAATCATGGTGGTCTTCTTTGCTGAGCTGTTAAGAATGTCAGCCGGCTGTTATGAATGGTTTATTATAAGACTATTAAAGGACAATGAAGAAAATTGCACAACAAAAGAAAAATGAAAAGTGTGATAGAACAGCAGTGCAGATTAATTTAGCCATTGACGTCGGATGGCTGGCACCTTACATTTAAGCCTGAACCCTCATGGTATGGAGATAAGAGATTAGGAATTATTGTTTATTATATTTTAGTTGATACTCTAGTTCACAAGGTTACTTTTGTTAAAGCACCAATCGAAATTCCAAAGAAATGCAAAAATTCGACTGAGTACCAGTTGAACCAGAGTGGTCCGATAAGAAATTTAAAATGTTATACTTTGTTTATTGCATTTTCCTTAACACTTACAGAAGAAGATACAGCAAGATCGGTGTCGTCTTTTAGTTGTTACTATGTGTGAAAATTGAGGTATCAGCGAATTTTAGAAAAATGGAAAAGACCTTCCATTCCATTTCAATTCCATTTTGTAAAGTACATATCACATCGAAATCAAAGAGCGATTGATGCAGCTACTCTTCATCATTGTATTTAACGATATGATCGTTCGTCGGTTAACTATAAACCTCTTCCATGTTCTTCGTTTATCACGGAGGATAGAGTGGCAGAAAGTCCTTCCATGTTCTCCATTTACCAAGGAGGATAAAATGACAAAACTCCTCTTCAATGTTCTTCGTTTACCACGGAGTATAAAGTGATACAAAAATCTACATTTTTGTATTGCCAGACCACTAATTGAAGTTGGGACATATTCGGCAAAACAAATTTGAAAATGACACAACATCAGAGCCCATAAGTCGAATTTGAATATAACAAAAATTCGAGTTCGACTGTTTTTTGGGGAAACTTCGATTCGAAAAATCGATTTTTAATTTTTCTGGAATTCACATTGTGTACTTTCCATCAACTACATGTAGAAGCGTACACCGATCACCGACGAACACCGAAATTTAGGGCATCGAATTGAAGAAAGGAAGGTCTGAATTGGCGAAAATACAATATGTCCGTTCACCAATATAACGCATCAGATCGCAACTCCCTCCTCACTTTGAAAAACTTGATCGAATTTGGATTAACTGCTGCAATGTCCACAAAATTTTTTGGATTTAGATCTGTTTGATTTATTATTATTTCGCAACATGAAAAATATCGTCGAGCAATATCGTCGAGTTTTCTCTACAGTCGGAGTTTATTGTTATCTGCTACAAATTTCTGTGCAATCATTTTCAAATCTTCAACAAAACGTATGAACTTGGTTCCCGACATCCAGATTTGTGGTCAGAAAATACCCATCGTAAAAAATACAAAAAATTATTCGATCCATTGCTAGTTTCTATTTAGAAATAATACAAAACTAGTAGCCAAGAACATTGAGTGAGGAAGTTCTGAAGTTCTGGTCGGTAGTAAAAGATGAACGTGGAACCCGATACTCAGATTTGTGGTCGGAGTATACCCACTAATAAGAATCCCAAAATTATTCTGATCGGTAGAATGTTGGGAAAATAGAACAAAAAGATTGTGACGATATAGAAGTTAATATGACGTCCATTGATAGACTACGCAGACTTAACTGGACTCAGGCCGTAGGGGATACACAAAGAAGATAGCTACAGATAGCTCGGGAAACCGCACTGAGGATCGCGAAATGTTCTCATTTAAACACCCTTGAGGAGAACTTCCAGCATGAGTCCAAGATGCTGTCATTGAATGTATATTGCATACTTCTAACCCGCCAATGAATATTCTAACCACCTACAAATTTCTGTGAGATCATTTTCACATCTTCGACAAAACGTATGAACTTGGTTCCCGACTTTCAGATTTGTGGCCAGAGTATACCCACTGTCAAGAATGCAAGAGTTCTTCATGTGACGATCCATTGCCAGTTTCTCTTTAGTAAACAAAACTAGTCGACAAGGATATTGAGTACGAAATGCTGAAAGTTCAGATCCGCAGCACGTAGGGTAAATTCAACGAAAATATTGTGGCGATAGTTGGACGTTCATTGATAGACTACGCAGGTTTATCTGGACTCAAGACGTTGGAGCCATATGTAGGTAGAAAGCGGAGCTGAGAATCGCGAAATGTTCTCACACTAAGGCTCACTACACACAAAAAATTTTTTTCTGATTCAATTACGAAATTAATTGATCCAATTAATTTTTTAATTGAAATGTCTTCAATCACAGAAATGATAGTATCAATTAAAAAATTAATTGAAGGTCAATTAACAAAATTAATTGATCCTATTAAAAAATTAATTGATACTATTAATTTTTGTGGTTGATTTTTGTTTTAATTAAAAAATTTGTTGATTCAATTCAATTTTTAATTGAATATTTTTTAAAACTCAATTAAAATTTTAATTGGAAAAATTTTCGTGAAATTTTTTTCTGTGTAGGACAACATCCAGCACGAGTCTTAAATGCGGTCAGTGATTGCACATTGCTTACTTCTGATCCTCCTCCATTTTATTAAATACGGAGGCAATAAACATCCTAACCACTATACAATTAGGAGGGTTCCTTCCAAAGGAACCAATACCATAAGGTTCAGCTTTAGGAGGGAACTAAACTCAAATGGTCATCTGATCCGCGAGAGACACATTGCACCACGGTGGTTAGAGAACATACAATAACAAACACTAAATTAGATGTAGCTCAGTTGTAATAAATGAGGAAAATTTCATCTTCTCTAATACTCTAACAAATTATGAGTCTATTGGCATTGTTTGTAGTGGAGACATTGAATAAAATCGAATTACATAACTAAGCGAAGATGCCAAACCTACAGATCGGGGCTATTTCGACCACTATGTTTGAGGCATTTATATTGTGGAGGAACTCTCATAAGTCCTCAGACTTTTGAGGACAACTTCTATCATTCCTCCCTGTAGTTTAGCAAATTTTAAAATGTTGCTCAAATACTCCATAACCAAAAATACGTATGCTTTTCAAATAGCGCACTCACATTTCATATAAAAACATTGAAGCTTTAGGAAAACAAAAAGCAACACCCAAGGATTGAATCCATAGACCAGAGAAGTGTAAGATTTTTTCTTCAAATTGGTATTAGCTACAAAGATGAGGCCAACGTGCAGACACTTTGAACTCATGAACGAGCAAAAGTGATAAAAATCTTAAGAGTGGATATTATTAATATATTAAAATTCTTTGCCAAACGATTCTCAATTCACTTAGTTTGACTTTGCTTTAAACAACAGAAGCTAGCGAGAAAAAAAAACACCAAAACGAACAAGCAAGGTTATAGCCAACAAAGACTCTAAGCTAAGAGCTCTAAGTACTACAATGCACTAAGTTACAAAGGCAAAAACAAAAATAAAACACAAGAATGAAGCTAACAATATAGAGAAGAATAAGGACTAGAGTTTAATATTCTGATATTTACTGGCAAGCAGTTGTTTTCCTTAGACATGGCCTTTCCTTTTCACATTGGTATATTTGGCCTTCTTCCATCACTTTGAAGCATGTCCGAGACAGCTGTTGCTGCCTTGCTATCCCAAGAAACTTATCTCCTCAATGCAATGAAGCAACAGCAGTAAAGGCACTAGCATCAGGGTATGTGGTAGTCCATCAATAGAACAACAGCCATAAGGCCTTAAGATCCTTAAGCTGTGTTTTTTTTTTTTAATTTTTTTGTTCTATGGATTTCTTCATAAAATCCAGAAAGCCAAGGGGGTAGTAGCAGCTCTAGGAATAAGACAGACATAGACACACATACTCACATACGTGAAATGAAGATAAATTCTTACTGTATAGTCTTACACTTCACAACACACACACATACATATATACATGCGTTGATAAGTTTCCTTCTTCATTTCTACCTTCTGGATATTTTCTTATGAGTGCTTGGTGGTCTTAAATGCACTTGGGTCTACACGGCTCTCTGTGTATGAGTGAGGCCAAACATGTGTCCATTGGCCCCTTGGGTTCTGTCCCCATCTATCTTTCAGTTTTCTTTCTTTGGGCATGATAATCATTCATTCAATCATAAGCATAAATATGTAGCACCAAAGTTATGCCATAAAATGGTCATCCATAAGAACGCTAGCAATGAACACTGACACACGGATACACGAATACATCATAGCCATATCCTAGAAGTATGGTTGTGCATACAGATGTTGTCCAACTTTCCAACAACAACAACAATAAAAAAACAATTTCTGAAAAGTTTTTGATGAATGCACCAAGACAATATCGCTGGCAGTGTTGCCATGATATGGATTTGGCATTTTTGAGATGCCCACACACACACACACGCACATACGTGTATATGCTCAGGATATGTATCGCAAAATAGATGACAACTACTCGTTGTTCTGTTGTTCTTGTCTTCTTGAGGATAATACATATGGAACGTGTCATTGTTCGATGTGATGCTGGCTGCCGTATATGAATGTGGTTGGAGAGATGCATTATTGGTGATAATGTTGTTCAATTTGCGATGGCTATTTTTATATCAACTAAAGTGGTTTCCCAAGAACTGGGTTCATCAACAGTGATTTATATATGCTGTAGTCACACAAGATTTCAAATATATGTTGAGAATGGGTGCGATGTTGCATTCAGGATATTGATTATGGGTAATTGTAAAAATGGAAGTAAAGCACAGGAGAATATTTATTAAATAAAATGTTATCTCCATAGAAAATTTTGTCAAAAATTTATCTCCATAGAAAATTTTGTCAAAATTTTATTTCTATAGAAAATTTTATCAAACTTGTATCTCTATATAACTTATGTCTATATAAAATTTTGTCAAAATTTTATCTGTATAGAAAATTTTGTCAAAATTTTATCTCTATAGAAAATTTTGTCAAATTTTATTTTTGTAGAAAATTTCATCAAAATTTTATTTCTATAGAAAATTTTGTAAAATTTTATTTCTATAGAAAATTTTGTAAAATTTTATCCTTATAGAAAATTTTGTCAACATTTTATTTCTATCGAAAATTTTGTCAAAATTTTATTTCTATAGAAAATTTTGTCAAAATTTTATTTCTATGGAAAATTCTGTTAAAATGTTATGCCTATAGAAAATTTTGTCAAAATTTTATCTCTGTAGAAACTTTTGTCAAAATTTTATACCTATAGAAAATTTTGTCAAAATTTTATCTCTATAGAAAATTTTGTCAATATTTTATCCCTATAGCAAATTTTGTAAAAATTTTTTATCACTATAGAAAATTTTGTCAAAATGTTATCTCTACAGAAAATTTTGTCAAAATTTTATCTCTATTGAAAATTTTTTAAAATTTACTTTTTGTAGAAAATTTAATCAAAATTTTATTTCTATAGGTAATTTTATCAAATTTTATTTTTTATAAAAAACTACGTCAAAATTTTATCTCTATAGAAACTTTTGTCAAAATTTTATCTCTATAACAAATTTTGTCAAATTTTTATTTTTATAGAAAATTTTGTCAACATTTTATTTCTATAGAAATTTTTGTCTATATTTTTATCTCTATAGAAAATGTTGTCAAAATTTTATCTCTATAGAAAATTTTGTCAAAATTTCTGTAGATAATTTTGTCAAATTTTATTTTTTATAGAAAATTATGTCAAAATTTTATCTCTATAGAAACTTTTGTTAAAACTTTATCTCTATAGAAAATTTTGTCAACATTTTATCTCTATAGAAAATTTTGTCAAAATTTTATCACTATATAAACATTTTGTCAAAATTTTATCACTATAGAAAATTTTGTCAAAATTTTATCTCTATAGAAAATTTTGTCACAATTTTATCACTATAGAAAATGTTGGCAAAATTTTATCTTTATAGAAAATTTTGTCAAAATTTTATTTTTATATTTTATTTATAGAAAAAAAATTATCTCTATAGAAAATTTTGTCAAATTTTATTTTTGTAGAAAATTTCATCAACATTTTATTTCTATAGATAATTTTGTAAAAATTTATTTTTATAGAAAATTTTGTCAAAATTTTACTTTTATAGAAAATTTTGTCAAAATTTTATTTTTATAGAAAATTTTATCAAAATTTTATTTTTATAGAAAATTTCGTCACAATTTTATAACTATAGAAAATTTTGTTAAAACTTTATCTCTATAGAAAATTTTGTCAAAATTTTATCTCTATAGAAAATTTTGTCACAATTTTATTTCTATAGCAAATTTTGTCAAATTTTATTTTTTATAGAAAATTTTGTCAACATTTTATCTCTATAGAAACTTTTGTCAAAATTTTATTTCTATAGAAATTTTTGTCAATATTTTACTCTATAGTAAGCTTTGTTACAATTTATCTCTATAGCAAATTTTGTCAAAATTTTATCTCTATAGAAAATTTTGTCAAAAAGTTATCTCTATAGAAAATTTTGTCAAAATTGCATCTCTATAGAAAATGTTGTCAACATTTTGTCTCTATAGAAAATTTTGTCAAAATTTTATCTCTATAGAAAATTTTGCCAACATTTTACATCTATAGAAATTTTTTTCAAATTTATTTTTTGTAGAAAATTTCATCAAAATTTTATTTCTATAGAAAATTTTGTCAAATTTTATTTTTTATAGAAAATTTTGTCAAAATCGTATCTCTATAGAAACTTTTGTCAAAAAAATTGTATCCCTATAGAAATTTTTTTTTTAAATTTTATTTCTTTAGAAAATTTTGTCAAAGTTTTATATCTATAGAAATTTTTTTTAAATTTCATTTTTGTAGAAAATTTTATCAAAATTTTATTTCTATAGAAAATGTTGTCAAAATTTTATCTCTATAGAAAATTTTGTCAACATTTTATCCCTAGAGAAAATTTTGTCAAAATTTTATTTCTATAGAAAATTTTGTCACAATTTTATCTCTATAGAAAATTTTGTCAATATTTTACTCTATAGAAAATTTTGAAAAAATTTAATATCTATAGAAATTTTTTTCAAATTTTTATTTCTATAGAAAATTTTATTGCTATAAAAAATTTTGTCTAAATTTTATTTCTATAGAAAATTTTGTCACAATTTTATCTCTATAGAAAATGTTGTCAAAATTTTATTTCTATAGAAAATTGTGTCACAATTTTATCTCTATAGCAAATTTTGTCAAAATTTTTTCACTATAGAAAATTTTGTCAAAATTTTATCTCTATATAAAATTTTGTCAAAATTTTATCTCTATATAAAATTTTGTCAAAATTTTATCTCTAAATAAAATTTTGTCAAAATTTTATCTCTATATAAAATTTTGTCAAAATTGTATCTCTATAGAAAATGTTGTCAAAATTGTATCTCTATAGAAAATTTTGTCAATATTTTACTCTATAGATAATTTTGTCACAATTTTATCTCTATAAGAAATTTTGTCAAAATTTTATTTTTATATTTTATTTATAGAAAAAAAATTATCTCTATAGAAAATTTTGTCAAATTTTATTTTTGTAGAAAATTTCATCAAAATTTTATTTCTATAGAAAATTTTGTAAAATTTTATTTTTATAGAAAATTTTGTCAAAATTTTATTTCTACAGAAAATTTTTTCAAAATTTAATTTCTATCGAAAATTTTGTCAAAATTTTACATCTATAGAAAATTTTGTCAAAATTTTGTTTCTATAGAAAATTTTGTCAATATTTTACTCTACAGAAAATTTTGTCACAATTTTATCTCTTTAGCTAATTTTGTCAAAATTTTATCACTATAGAAAATGTCGTCAAAATGTTATCTCTATAGAAAATGTCTCTATATAAAATATAGAAAATTTTTTCTCTATAGAACATTTTTTCCAATTTCATTTTTGTAGAAAATTTCATAAAAGTTTTATTTCTATACAAAATTTTATTTTTTCTGGAAAATTTTCTCTATATTTTACTCTATAGAAAATTTTGTCACAATTTTATCTCTATAGAAAATTTTGTCAAAATCTTATTTCTATAGAAAATTTTGTCAAAATTTTATTTCTATAGAAAATTTTGTCAAAATTTTATTTCTATGGGAAATTCTGTTAAAATGTTATGTCTATAGAAAATTTTTTCAAAATTTTACATCTATAGAAAATTTTGTCAAAATTTTATCACTATAGAAAATTTTGTCAAAATTTTATTTCTATAGATTTTATAAAGCAAAAACGAATTTTCATTAATTAAACATCATTGCATTGAAAATTTCAAATACAGTGTGTTTGATAAAAATTCGAAAATTTCACCCAAAACCTGAAAACATCGAAAACGAGGTTAATTCGTGACCAACACCAAAAAATCGAAAACAATTAACCAAATCCTGAAAAAAATCAGAATTTTTATATGAAAAACTTCTTTCTTCTCATATCTCTTAAACTATGCGTCGTATAGCGAAAAGGTGGTTACATTCATGACTACCCCCAAAAATTCGAAAATTATTAAAATCTGAATTTTTATATAAAAAACTTCGTTTGGTAATATCTCCTTAAATATGCGCCCTAAAGTGGAAAGGCCGTTAATCCGTGACCAATTCCAAAAATTGAAAATTCCATCCAAATTATAAAAAAATTGGAATTTTTATATGAAAAATTTGTTTTGGACATATCTTTTAAACCAAGCGTCCTAGAGCGAAAAGGATGTTAATTCGTGACCACCCCCAAAAAAATTAAAAACTCCATCCAAATCCTAAAAAAATTAAATTTTTTTATGAAATACTTTTTTTGTGCCGTATCTTCTAAACTAAGCGTCCTAGAGCGAAAAGGACGATAATGCAGAAATCAATTTTTTTATACAGGTTAGGTTAGTTATGGGTGCAATCTGATATTTCAGGCTCTTTTTGACTATGATGCACGTCTTGCGATTATAAATACATGCACAAGGGAAATTGCTAACTAAATAATTTAAATACACATCCAAATGACTGAGGAGCATTCAAGCCCCATTTATTGCTAAAGATTCCCAGTGAGATTATCGATAATTTGGTTCTGGCCATTTTTACCTCCAATTAAATAATAACCCTTATATTCTATACTTATGAGTCATATTTTGTTCATTTTACTCTCTAGAAGAAGAAGAAGATGAAAAACATCTTCGGACTTCATTTTCAATCTGCTGGCAATACCATTTTAACGACTGCTGTTATTGACCCGGATATTTGAAATTCCTTTTAATAATTTCTGTCTTCCTTACAACGACTTCTTTGTGGGCACTTTTCACTTTGCATGTACGTCTGTTTATTTTAATTGCCCTCAGAGCATGGGAAACGGATAAGAAGCATAGATCTTTTTCTTTTTAATTTCCTGTCATCCGGTTGTTGTGCTGCTGCTACTGCTACTGCTGTGCTCGATGTTTATGTGATGGGCAGTCACAAAAATAAGTCAGATTGCAGCTTTGTTTTTATTTATTAATATTTTAATTTTCTCTTTTTTTTGTATTTAAAATAAATTCAAAAAAATATACTGAAGCTTTGTAGAGCAGTGGTAAGAAACCCCAATGTAGAAATATATACACAGTTTCTTAGTATTCCATGAAATTTACCTTGAAAGAGAATAACTAAAGTTTATTAAGAGATACGGACATACGATTTTATGCTCTACAATTGTACATATTCCATATACATTTAACACACAGAAGAAAAATATATTAATGGACGCTCTAGTAAGCAATAAGATTTCCATGCTAATAATCCATATTCATTATAATGGTAAAATTTTAAGATCATCTACATATGACCTACATTGCTTACAATTACTCCTGGGGCAAGTTCCTGTTTCAACTGAAAATCTAAGTGTCTTTTCCATAATATGAAACACCGTGTGGAATCTGCTTTAAACCGGAGGTCACATGTCATTGAGCTCAACATAAAATAAAATTTTATTCAATAAAACATTTTGTTAAGATTTTATATATATAGAAAACTTTGTCAAAATTTTGTCAAAATTTTATTCTTATAGAAAATTTTGTCACAATTTTACTTCTAAAGAAAATATTGTAAAAATTTTATTCCTATAGAAAATCTTTCAAAATTTTGGCCGTATACAAAATTTTAGTCCTACAAAAAATATTATTTCTATAGAGAGTGTTATCAAAATTTTATTTCTAAAGAAAAATGTATCAAAAAGTTTTTCTATTATAAATTTTTCAAATATTTTATTTCTGTTGAAAATGTCAAAATTTTTTTGCAGTAGAAAAATTTTGTCAAGATTTTATTCCTATTGAAAATTTTTTCAACATTTTCTTTCTATCAACTAGAGGTTATCGAAATTTAAAATTGTATTTCTATATTTAGAAAATTAAAGTACCTATTCAAAATTCTAACAGAAAATTTTTCAATTTGTTTTCTTTGGAAACATTTGTAAAAATTTTATTGCTATAGAAAATTTTGTCAAAACTTTATTTTTCTAAAAAAAATTGTAAAAATTTTATTTCTACAGAAAATTTTCTCAAAATTTTAATTCTACAGAAAATTTTTTCAAAATTTTATTTCTACAGAATATTGTCTCAAAATTTTATTTCTATAGAAAAATTTCATACCGACCTGAAGTTCGTTGCAATACCTATCAGCCACCATGTAACACAATTAAACTATGAACATCACTACACTTTCTCCACCATAGTAATAGTGCTGCTATGAAAAACAAAAATCTTCTGAGATTTGAGAACTTGTCAAATGCACAGTAAATCTCTTGAAAATGCTAAACAGCAGTAAATTTGCACATCGCACTACTTCAACGCTAAAAGGATTTTGTTGTCTTTTTTTGCAACCATCATAAATTTAAGGGTTCTTTATTGCCTTGGTTGTGTTTATATTATGGACATAAAATCATTCATAACAGAGAGGAAAATTCATATATAGCATCATATTAGACTAAAGAGGACCCTATAATTGACCAAAACATGATGGCTATTAGTTAGGAAAGGACCAAACTTCTCTGCAATATTACCACGGTCCAAATTGCAGCATGGGCTTGAAATGAGCACGAAATATAGTTTGATAGATAAAGGGTGATTTGTTAAGAGCTTGATAACTTTTTTTTAAAAAAAAACGCATAAAATTTGCAAAATCTCATCGGTTCTTTATTTGAAACGTTAGATTGGTCCATGACATTTACTTTTTGAAGATAATTTCATTTAAATGTTGACCGCGGCTGCGTCTTAGGTGGTCCATTCGGAAAGTCCAATTTTGGGCAACTTTTTCGAGCATTTCGGCCGGAATAGCCCGAATTTCTTCGGAAATGTTGTCTTCCAAAGCTGGAATAGTTGCTGGCTTATTTCTGTAGACTTTAGACTTGACGTAGCCCCACAAAAAATGGTCTAAAGGCGTCAAATCGCATGATCTTGGTGGCCAACTTACCGGTCCATTTCTTGAGATGAATTGTTCTCCGAAGTTTTCCCTCAAAATGGCCATAGAATCGCGAGCTGTGTGGCATGTAGCGCCATCTTGTTGAAACCACATGTCAACCAAGTTCAGTTCTTCCATTTTTGGCAACAAAAAGTTTGTTAGCATCGAACGATAGCGATCGCCATTCACCGTAACGTTGCGTCCAACAGCATCTTTGAAAAAATACGGTCCAATGATTCCACCAGCGTACAAACCACACCAAACAGTGCATTTTTCGAGATGCATGGGCAGTTCTTGAACGGCTTCTGGTTGCTCTTCACTCCAAATGCGGCAATTTTGCTTATTTACGTAGCCATTCAACCAGAAATGAGCCTCATCGCTGAACAAAATTTGTCGATAAAAAAGCGGATTTTCTGCCAACTTTTCTAGGGCCCATTCACTGAAAATTCGACGTTGTGGCAGATCGTAAGTCTATTCATGATGAAATGTCAAAGCATACTGAGCATCTTTCTCTTTGACACCATGTCTGAAATCCCACGTGATCTGTCAAATACTAATGCATGAAAATCCTAACCTCAAAAGAATCACCCTTTATAAGTAACAATGTGGTAGTACTCACGAAATTCTGAGATATTTTACTGTATATCGTAAAATACATCATTATTTTCAAACAAATGGTATTGCAGGTAAGAGGTTATTCACTTAACATAATTTTATATATCCAAAATATTAATAGGAGTTCAGCTTTGACTTCTTATATATAAAATTTTGACAAAATTTTCAATAGAAATAAAATTTTGATAAAATTTCCTATAGAAATGAAATTTTCAAAAAAAAAATCTATTAGAAACGAAATTTTGACAAAAGTTCCCATAAATGCAATTTTGACAAAAGTTCCCATAAATGAAATTTTGACAAAATTACCAGTAGAAATGAAATTTTGACAAAATTTGCTATAGAAATGAAATTTTAACAAAATTTCATATAGAAATGAAATCTTGGCAAAATTACCCATAGAAATAAAATTTTGACAAAATTTCGTATAGAAATAAAATATTGACAAAATTTCCATAGAAAATAAATATTGATAAAATTCCCCATGGAAATCAAACTTTGACAAAATTTCCTATAGAAATTAAATTTTGATAAAATTTCCTACAGAAATGAAATTTTGACAAAATTTCCTATAGAAATGAAATTTTGACAAAATTTCCTATAGAAATTAAATTTTGACAAAATTACCTATATAAATAAAATTTTGACAAAATTTCCTATACTTTCGTTTTGTTTGTTATTGTTGGCTTCTCTTAATCGTTATTGTTGTTTTTTTGATCTCAGCTTAAAGCCATACATTGACTAAACTACAAGTGTAGCTTAACCAACAGAGGAAAAGTATGCTTGTAAAATTTATTTGGGCAAAGCCCTATAGACTGCAAAATGGTTGGATGTACAGCTGTTTCGGAATTACCACATTCCTCATCAGCATCCTCTACTTGCAGCAAAACTATCAACCAATTATCAGAATAAATTCGGGTAATTCACTCAACCCAACGTGAACTACACTTGAACCTCCCGAAAAAGGGTTTGATAGTCGGCTGCTGCCTAAACTAATAAATAAATATATAAAATTTTGACAAAATTTTCTATAGATATGAAATTTTGAAAAAATTTTCTATAGATATGAAATTTTGAAAAAATTTTCTATAGATATGAAATTTTGAAAAAAATTCCTGTAGAAATGAAATTTTGAATAAAATTCCTATAGAAATGAAATTTTGACAAAATTTCCTATAGAAATGAAATTTTGACAAAATTTCCTATATAAATGAAATTTTGACAAAATTTCCTATAGAAATGAAATTTTGACAAAATTTCCTATAGAAATGAAATTTTGACAAAATTTCCTATAGAAATGAATTTTTGACGAAATTTCCTATAGAAATGAAATTTTAACAAAATTTCCTATAGAAATGAAATTTGATAAAATTTCCTATAGAAATTAAATTTTGACAAAATTTCCTATAGATATAAAATTTTAACAAAATTTTCCATAGAAATGAAATTTTGACAAAATTTCCTATATAAATGAAATTTTGATAAAATTTCCTATAGAAATGAAATTTTGATAAAATTTCCTATAGAAATGAAATTTTCAAAAAATTTCCTATAGAAACGAAATTCTGACAAAATTTCCTAAAGAAATGAAATATTGACAAAATTTCCTATATAAATAAAATTTTCACAATATTTTCTATAGAAATGAAATTTTGACAAAATTTCCTATAGAAATGAAATTTTTAAAAAATTTCCTATAGAAATGAAATTTTGACAAAATTTCCTATAGAAATGAAATTTTTACAAAATTTCCTATTGAAATGAGATTTTAACAAAATTTCCTGTAGACATGAAATTTTGATAAAATTTTCTATAGAAATGAAATTTTAAAAAAATTTCCTATGGAAATGAAATTTTGACAAAACTTCCTATAGAAATGAAATTTTGACAAAATTTCCTATGGAAATGAAATTTTGACAAAATTTCTTATAGAAATGAAATTTTGACAAAATTTCCTATAGAAATGAAATTTTGACAAAATTTTCCATAGAAATTAAATTTTGACAAAATTTTCCATAGAAATGAAATTTTGACAAAATTTTCCATAGAAATTAAATTTTGACAAAATTTCCTATAGAAATGAAATTTTGACAAAAATTCACATAGAAATGAAATTTTGACAAAATTTTCTATAGAAATGAAATTATGATAAAATTTCCTATAGAAATGAAATTTTGATAAAATTTCCTATAGAAATGAAATTTTCAAAAAATTTCCTATAGAAACGAAATTTTGACAAAATTTCCTATAGAAATGAAATATTGACAAAATTACCTATATAAATAAAATTTTGACAATATTTTCTATAGAAATGAAATTTTGACAAAATTTCCTATAGAAATGAAATTTTGATAAAATTTCCTATAGAAATGAAATTTTGACAAAATTTCCTATAGAAATGAAATTTTGATAAAATTTCCTATTGAAATGAGATTTTAACAAAATTTCCTATAGAAATGAAATTTTGATAAAATTTTCTATAGAAATGAAATTTTGAAAAAATTTCCTATGGAAATGAGATTTTGAAAAAAATTTCTTATAGAAATGAAATTTTGACAAAATTTCCTATAGAAATGAAATTTTGACAAAATTTTCCATAGAAATGAAATTTTGACAAAATTCCCTATAGAAATGAAATTTTGAAAAAAATTCCTATAGAAATGAAATTTTGACGAAATTTCCTATAGAAATGAAATTTTAACAAAATTTCCTATAGAAATGAAATTTGATCAAATTTCCTATAGAAATTAAATTTTGACAAAATTTCCTATAGATATAAAATTTTAACAAAATTTTCAATAGAAATGAAATTTTGCCAAATTTCCTATATAACTGAAATTTTGATAAAATTTCCTATAGAAATGAAATTTTGATAAAATTTCCTATAGAAATGAAATTTTCAAAAAATTTCCTATAGAAACGAAATTTTGACAAAATTTCCTAAAGAAATGAAATATCGACAAAATTTCCTATATAAATAAAATTTTGACAATATTTTCTATATAAATGAAAATTTGAAAAAATTGTGACTCAATTTCGCATAGAAATAAAATTTTGACAAAATTTCCCATAGAAATAAAATTTTGACAAAATTTCCTATAGAAATGAAATTTTGACAAAATTTCCTATAGAAATGAAATTTTGCAATATTATTTTAAAACAAACACTACAATACTTTTGTAGTGCAGCAACAGGCTGCCCTTTTAATCTAACCTAACCTAAGACGATGAGAACCGCTGCATGGTTTCCATTATCTTCTTTGTCTCCTAAACAAAATTATTTACCATATTCAAAATCTACAACCATTGTAAATGTTACATATGTCACTATTGTAGCCAATATGCCTAATAGCTTAGTGAAGCTCAAGGTTATAAAAACTCTTTAACTTGGCCATTTCATTCACTCTTCAACATGAAAATATTTTGTGAGTTGATTTTGAGTACCACTACCTCACTAAGATATGACGACATGCAGGGTTAAGGATAGAAAATACTAAGCATCACACAGCGAAAGCCCAATACAGACCATCTATCCATAACATACATTATTGACATCAAACGCCTTTTACCAAGGTAGTGAGAGCACAATAACTTCGCTGTCGCTGTCGTAGCAGTCGAACAATTTGATGCCAACGCTTTGTAATAGCCCAGTGATCGGGTCCCCTTGGTTATGTTCAGGACATTTTGCCTGTCCAAAACAGTCAAACGCCTAAAAACGTGTTGAACTCACGAACGTACTCACAGTAACCCCCAATAAACCATCAAGATAACGTTGACAGATGACACACCAGCAGTGGTTGTCCTAATGGTCGTGATATTGATGGTGGTGGTATAGTGTGGTGGCTATGATGATGATGATGATGGTGCTACCACACACAAAGCATTTTTTCTGTTTTGAAGAGAGTTCGGTATTTTGTTTGTGTTAGTGAATATTTGTGGGGCCCAAGCTACCAATCACCTAAACAAGGTGATACGTCCGTCCATCCATAGCAGATAAGTTTTTTTTTTTTTTTTTTTTTGAAGTGCCATCGGCGGTTTGCCCACCCACAGAAGCAATAAATCTGTCAATGGCGTAAACAAATACGAAACCTTTTCCGATTCGAGCAGGGGGGTACGGAAGGTGAGGTGGTCCTTACTTTATTGATAGATATTGAGGCATTTGAGCATGTGAGTATATCAACAAACAGCTTAGTAGAGAATCCTTTGCAAAGTTTTCTTTTTTTATTTCCAAATATTGGTTTTCCACAAAACAAACATTTTAAAATGTAAAGGTCTGTGATAGAATTCGGCTATACTCAGAAAAGGAAGAGATTGAAGAAGAAAACAATTTTATTGGACCGGGAAATATGTTGAGGATCCTTTACCAAAAATAGCATTTTTCATGAAGGCATTTATGAAATTTTGAATCTACTTCACAGGAAATAGATCACACCAGGATCAGTAGAGGACTAGTCCCTGGTGTGTATGGACCATTCCCAATTTTGCTTAAAATCTATGGAAGGGACCGGTTGCACTAGCATGGTCTTGTGATTGATGTGGTAAATTTACACTTTAGGACATTACTTAGAATCATTCCAAATTGCAGCTTCCATATGTTCTTAGGTTAGGTTAGGTGTATGGGGCTTAGATCAGGGTAGGTATACAGGATGACTGATACGTGTTGCAACCAAGTTCACCAACCAACTTGCTATCATTTCTACACCGTTCATCAGACATATCATTGCAAAGACATTTAATTTTATTGTTTACAAACCAACGAAAGCATTTTGATCTATTAAATTCAGAAATAATTCTTGATAGAATTCAAGCGTGATTGCTTCATATGGTTCAATCCCATTTTCGACCAAACAGCAAAAAAATTTTCAGCGGTGGATTATATATTTTCAGTAATGCTGTTGAGATTTCGGAGTGCTTCAAAGCTTCTCCAAATGGTTTGACAGCAATTTTAAAAGTCGTTCGAACTAAGCTATAAATATGAGGTCCTTTGTCATTGAACTACAAATAGAAACGGACAGCTTTCATTGATAAGAAATACACAATGGTCAAAAAAGTATATGTGAGCCTGATATAATGGGCTGCCACTATACCTAACCCAAACTAATTTTATTATTTACATGCTTTTCAAAGCATTTTGATCTATTACATTCAGAGTCAAACGTGATTGTGTGATTGCTTTATATTTTGCGGGAAAACCAAAAGTGAATGTCTTTTGATTCTCGTACCATTACTCGTTACCGTTATACTGCCAGTGTCCCATCGCATCCAAAAAGTGGAGGAAACAACGGGTAACGACACTAACAACTTGCTCCTGAGCTCAACATAACATATTTACAAATGAACTTGAACTTAATTTATTAAAGTTTCAAAAATTACAAGAGCTCGTCTATGCACAAAAAAAGTTAAATGGGAAGGTGTCAAGATGTTACGTCGCCTGTGGACAGTTAACGAAGTTGGTTTTTTCTGATGCGAAGTCATTTCAAATTGAGCAGTTTGTGTTTAAACAAAATGATGGGGTTTACTTGCTAAAGAGATCAGCCGAAAATCTACAGTTTCAAATGGCTACCAGAACGGCCGATGGTCGCTCCCTGCTCGCATTTACTCGTGGGCTAAAAAGAAATGCTAAATTCTGTCGGAAGATCGTACTAAAGAGATTATTGAAGCCTTGGACCGGAAATCATTTGGGCCGAGTCCCAAATGACTCAGCACCATCGCACTTAACACGCGTCAACAAAGAATGTCTTAGGGGCCGTCGCTCCATTTCAACCACATAAGTTTTGCCTTAATTTGCTTTAAATTATGCACAGGGAGTAAACTTAATATTGTAGCTATATATGCCACATTTGGTTGAAATCGGTTCAGATTTCGATATAGCTTAGATATATTTTAATTTTTTCACCCCAGGGCATTTAGGCATAATATGGTCTACAGTTTTTTAGAAGTCTAACATATTTTGTCCACATCAAGTCAGATTTTAATGTATGTATCACAATGGACTGAATAGTAGACTATTGAGCCTGAAACTTAATCGGGCTGCACCTTTAACTTATGTATAGGGGAACAAAAACCTTTATATATAGCACCCAACACATTTGACGGATTTGATATGGTGTCGAAAATGTGGATCTACAAAGTGGTGCAGGGTATAATATGGTCGGTCTCTCACGACTTTAGACTTTCCTTATTTGTTATTTATTTATTTATTAAATTTAACTTAGTTCCTTATTTGTTTTATATTTATTACCATCAATTTCAAAATTAATTTAAATAAACGCGGTTTAGGATACCAACACTTCATATACCGTTTAAAATTTTTCTTGTTTTTTTTTTTTTTTTTTTTAATTCCAATCTTCTAAATCAACTATATTCCCCCCAAAACTTTTATATTTAGTTTAAAATTTTTGTACAAAAATATCCCTTAATTAAATCCACCATCATATTTACAGATTTTCGCAATATTAAATTACCACAAAAAAATTTTAATCTCTTTGAATTTTAAATCAAACTATTCACAAATACTAAACTATTTACGTGGTTACTCAATTCACAAATACAATTCCATGAATTACATATGAGAGTAGATTTCCGAGCTAGCAACAAAAGTAATCCGTAAATTAAATTGGATTCTAGCATTTTCACAGATCGTACTGCAATAATAGGAAAATTCTTTATTAAAATGAATTTGTAGTCAACCGATAAAATAGTTGAATTAAAATAAAATAAAGCCTTCGAATACAATTTGAACTCATACAAGTATATTTGGTTGTATTTGTATTACCACCTACATATAAATTCATATGTAAAAGTGTGGAAATACATACATCTCTACAAGGGCTTTGCATTCGCTCATCTAACCAAGGCAATAATTCATAATTCACACATTTAACCGACATGTCGACAGACACAACAATTACCACACAAAAATAATAAAAGACAATTTATTGTATTAGCATGTAACTATTATTTATTTATGCTTGTTCACAGCCAAACAAAAGACATTTAAATTAACAAGGATATATGGGTAACAGGGATAAGGATGTCCCGATGAGAGTTAGTTAAGGATGGATGTCCCGATGCGAGTTAGAAAAATTTAATGGGAGGCAGAAGAGATCAAAACATTGGCAATATATAGGTGCTCCAGAGATCTTAGGATAGATAAAGTGACTGCCCGTTATTTTAGACTTAGACTATTCAGTCCATTACGGTACCGCAGGTGATGAGATTCTCTCTTATCAAAGGGTGTCGAAACTTGGACAATATAGGCCATAGTAGAGACAAACTCCTTTAAGCGTCCAATATAGTATTAGGATGAAAGTTGCAGCTTTTTTATACCCACCACCATAGAATGGTGACGGGGGTATAATAAGTTTGTCATTCCGTTTGTAACACCTCGAAATATCGGTTTCCGACTATATAAAGTATATATATTCTTGATCAGGGAGAAATTCTAAGACGATATAAGCATGTCCGTCTGTCTGTCTGTTGTAATCATGCTAAAGCCTTCAATAATGGCCTTCCTGAAATTTGGCACAGATTCATCATTTGTTTGCAGACAGGTCAAGTTCGAAGATGGGCTAATATCGGTCCAAGTTTTGATATAGTCCCCATATAAACCGACCTCCCGAGTTGGGGTCTTGGGCTTATAAAACTGTAGTTTTTATTCAATTTGCCTGAAATTGGAAATCTAGAGGTATTTTCCCCCATATAAACCGATCCCCAGATTTGATCTCCGGATCCTCTTGGAAGACCAAAATTCATCTGATTCAGTTGAAATTTTTTACGTGGTGGTAGTATATGATATTTAACAACCACACCAAAAGTTGTCCATATCAGTCCATAATCATATATTGCCCCCATATAAACCGATCCCGAGAATTGGTTTTGGAGCCTCTTGGAGGAGCAAATTTCTTCCGAGTCAATTGAAATTTTGGTATATTGTGCTAGTATATGGTCGTTAAAAACTATGCCTAACTAGGTCCATATCGGTCTAAAGTTATATATAGCCCTCAGAAAAATCGATACCCAATCACACAAAAATTGGTCCATATCAAGTTCATAATTGTATATAGCCCCCATATAAGCGATCCGCATATTTCAATTCTGGTTCTCTACGTACCGTGCAAAACTCCATATCGATTCGTAATTATTTGTAGACTTACCTATACATACCTTTTTTGTCTAATATATACACGAAAACGTTTTTCTTTTGTTAGAGTTTTTTGAATTGCTTCGAAAATTTTAAACTTTTATCACCAAAAAAATTCGTTTGTTACAAAGTTTTAATTTATTGAATAAAAAAAGTTATTTTTGAAACAACAACAGAGTCCATTTCGTTTATATCAAACACTGATCTTTTCTGACTTTTGGTCTTTAATAAAATATAATACAGTTCAAAATTTAATATAGTACAATGTAATGTTGAACATTTTTTCGGAATCTTCCGAACATATGTAGAATGTATGTAAAAAAAAAAAAAAACTTTGGTCGAAGCAGGGATCGAACCCACGACCCTTGGCATGAGAGTCAGACGTAGCAACCACTGCTCACGGTGCCAAACTAAATGTTTGTTTCTGTTAAATAAACTTTGTTTATTCGGTTCGTGGGCGCCGCAAGCTATGCTATATAAATATAGCTTATATGGATAATTATCTATTGATGACCATAACAGATACATAGCTCAGTGGTTAGTGTGTTGGCTTACAAAGTGCATGGTCCGCGGTTCGATTCTCCGTCCAGGCGAAAGGTAAAAAAATTTTAAAAATTTATAAATTCGTATAATTTCTTCTACATTGTTGGTATTACAGGACAAGGTGTTAAGAACTAAAAAAACTCGTGGATATGAGAGAGATGTGAGGGAAAATGCAATTAGCAAGAATTTTTTTTTAGTTAGTCTTTATGAAATTGTTGTTACATCCTGGAAAAGAATAAATATTTATCACAAAAAGTATATGCTTTTCTTCCAAATACACTTCCTTACAGCGAAAAGCAAATAAGAAACGAACTTTGTTTGTCTAAAATTTCGTTTGGGAGGAAAGAATTATTTTTTTGCGTGTACCACGTATGGACTAACTCACAATTTAGGAAACGATGTTAAGAAGCTTTAAGATACCACAACCCAAGTAATTCGATTGTGGATGATAGTCTTTCGTAGAAGTTTCTATGCAATCCATGGTGGAGGGTACATAAGATTCGGCCTGGCCGAACTAACGGCCGTATATACTTTTTTGTTTTGCAGTCAAGATGCAAAGCGACAGCAAATTTAAAGACATTTTCATTAAATTTAAAGAATTTTTCTGAATTATTAAAGTCAAGTTGACCTTAGCCACACATTTTTTCTTTCATGTTATGATAAACATTTTTAAGTCAAATCACTTAATTATAAGGACAATACGAATTCATTGCAAAGTTTATCGACTTTTGGACAAGAAAAATACTTTATATTAGAGAAATGCGTCTTCTATGCTAAACAAAATTCGCATTCGTATTTTAAAGACATGAAATCTTTGACCTCACGACGATATTTTTTCCAGTGTAATATATTTTTAATTTATTTGATACCAAAAAGTTAAAATTACTCAGTAAAAATATCCAAAAAGCGAGTTATATAAAATAGAATTAAAAGAATTTCCTGTGTAGTTAAAATAAAGAACATCTTACGGAGGACATTTTTGGAAGTGCTTTTAAAGTTGTGCCTTTGGAACAACTTCCATTTTTTTTTGCTGGGCCCCTGTATAGGTTAGGTTAGGTTACAGTGGCAGCCCGATTAAGATTCAGGCTCACTTAGACTATTCAGTCCATTGTGATACCACATTAACTAAAAGTACCTATTACATATGGGCACTTCTAGTTTTAACCGCTGAACCTTCTCGATTATGTTCTTCTGTTGAACCAACCAGATTGTTCCAAAAACATTAGCAGACTGCTTAAGTTAACGTTTTCCAGGTCCGCCAGTAACCTGAAGTTATATGCCCCTAAAATTTGCTTACGCCTTACACAAAATGCAGGACACTCATACAAGGGGTGTTTTATTGATCCCTTTTCCTCCGCATCATGACAGCTCATACAATAGTCATTATACTTCGCACCAATAGTTTTTGCAAAATCGCCAGCGACCCGTTATATCAGATATCAGGAGTGATATCTGGTGTCTCGAGAACCCTAACATATCTAGTGTGCGATTTAAGTTTAAATGGTGTCGTTACAACCCTTGCAATTCTCCCATCGAACATTTGCCATCATGACAGCCTTCTCACGCAGTAAGATCTTGCAGGTAGCCAGAGGCATACCAACAGATTCTAGTTCCCCTGGAATATGTTAGGTAGTTCCTAGCCTTGTTAGCTCATCTGATTCGATGTTCCCCGGTATGTTCCTATGGCCAGACACCCATATTAGGTGAATATTGTGCTGCTCAGCCATCTCATTGAGAGATTTGCGGCAGTCGATGGTTTTCGAGTTGAGGAACACAGAATCCAAGGATTTTATTTCAGGTTGACTGTCTGAGTATATATTAATGCCAATATTACTTGGAGATGATCTGAGAAGCTATGTTCACTTAAAACCTGCCAATCAGATATCATTTCATTCAGTTCTTGCGAGGCCAAGGTGACGTCCAAAACCTCTTGCCTGTTTTTAGTCACAAAGGTTGGGGCATCTCCCTTATGGCAAACTACCAGATTAGTACGCAAAATAAACTCTAGGAGTGACTCTCCTCTTGTATTAATGTCACCACTTCCCCATATACTATGATGTGCATTTGCATCGCATCCCATAATGAGTTTTGTCTTTGTTTTCAATGACTCCTCAACTAAGGTGTTAACGGCACATGGAGGCATCTCCCTATCGTGTCCCATGTAGACCGAAGATACCCAATATTTGCATTTGGCTATTTCTAAACTGGCAACGACAGTGTCTGTATTGCACATTGAAGGAAGCAGATACAAGTTGAGCTCGTTTTTAGCAATTATACAGGTTCGATTTACATCATTACCAGTATACTGCAATAGTTTGAACCCCGGAGTACTTAATTCGCATATTTTGTTTCTATAAACAAATGGTTCTTGAATAAGAACTATATCTATGTCCCCTTTCATCAGGAGAACTATTAAGGCAGCACATGCATCCTTACAATGGTGAAGATTTATCTGGAGGAGCCGTAGGACCATCGAGATTTTCAAAAACCGTCACATCAGCCGTTTCAATCGAGTCATCAAGAATATCCTCTTCAGAGATCTCGGTGACTCTCGCAATAACCATAGGTTCAAGTTTGGTGAATTTTGAGGCAGTCGAAACCTCCTCTGCATCTTTGGTATCTCCCTCGACTTCGCACGAGGATCCGCTTATTTCTGATGCAGATAGAGGCTTGTCGATTTCCGAATCCTTTACCTGATCATTTTTATATACCTTCATTTGTATATAATGAAAGCCATAACATACACGGCCCTGAGACTTTGCTAGATGTGTTCAATATAAACACTGCATGCCGTCTTGGTCCATCCACTTCATCCAAACGGTATGTCTTTCTTCTCGACTAACTGTAGAGCAGCTCCTTCCCAAACTTCACCAATTAGTATCAGACCTCTGGTCCTAAAATGCGACTAGCTTAAATCGTCCTTGATACCAACCAGCCTCTTGGTGTCGAGGATCTGGGCCGGGAAACTTTTGCAACAACCACCATTAACTGGAATCATATCGATGTCCTCAATCCAGAGTACGCTAAGTCGATTTAACATTTTTTGAAGGAGTTCGTTATTTTTTATTCGGATTGATGTGAATTGCATCCTGACAAAAGTTCGAATTTATTGGACATTTTTATCCAAAGTTATGGTTAATATTGTAAGTAGCCTGTGACTAAAGTTTGCAATCCAAAAAGGGCAAACAGATTTGTTCGGTCTAAAGTGGTCTAAGCCATTTTTAGCCATGTTCTATTATCACTATTTTAAATTCGTACATACTAAAAAAATCTACAATAAACATGATTTTAAGGCCGAAAAAAATGAATTTATATCTTATACGGTTTTTGAGAATTTCCAAAACAAAACTTTGAACTTGTTTCCTGTAAAATTCACTTTTTAGACTTAGAGTACTTTGGAATGGAGACATCGATATGTAGGCCTTCTTGTTTAAATTTCCACGTGACACAATGCCTTAGTAACACTACCGTGTCATGAAATTATCGAAGTTAATAAAATATGACTCATGATTGCATTGCAATTTTGAAATAGACATAAACACATAGTAATAACATCAATGTAAATCAATATATATCTTTTGTCATAATTCTATCACTGCACAATTTCTTAGCACGTAGTGAGATCTATTATGTAAAATCATAAATCAAGATTTTATTTAATTTTCAGCAAGGGAAAATTAGAAAAAGTAGACACAAATCAAATGCTAATAAATCATTACCACATACACACACACAGAAACATCCGTAGCAATAAACAATCTTGTAGAGAAAGTCCTGATAAAATTCTAAGCCTAACTGCACTAACCTTCCAACTCCAATATCAAAAACACACACACACACAGAAAGATGTACATTGATATCACACCACTGCATTGCCTATTAGTTGTGGCTAGTGAATAGAACACAGACCTAAAGCAAAAGGTATTGACAGATTTAAGCCACAAAAACAACAAATATTTAAGGCTGCAGTAGTACTAAATTCATCAAAGAATCACACACACACATACACATAAACTCAATCACACACTGATTTCCAATTTACATCTTCATAAAGGCGTATTCTAGTTTCTGCAACATTACAACCAATGTGTGCAAAGAAAGAACGAATCACAATTCCGAATTGATTGGATCAGTGTATGGTAAATGAAGAAAAACACTGAAAAAAAACGAAACAACTTTCTAAAGATAAAGGTGAAAAAGAAACAAGTAAGATGAATTTTGTAGCCTCCATCATGGAATAAGCACAAAGTTCCACTAAGGACTGTCATTCACAATCGAATTACTTGGTTGCCAATGCTAACATAATGTGTATTAAATTGCAAATTAATCCATATGGAGCCTATGTTATATAAAACAAGTATATACGTCCGTAAGTTCGATCACGCCGAATCTTATGTACCCTCCACATTGCGTAGAAACTTCTACTAAATACTGTCATCCACAATTGAATTACTTGGGTTGTGGTAACACTTGCCAATGGCAAGGTATCTTACAACTCTTAACATTGTTAGTTATTCATTCATTCATTCATACTTTATTTGTTAGTTAGTCCATATGGGGTATGTGTTAGACAAAAACAAGTATATACGAACGTAAGTTCGGCCAGGCCGAATCTTATGTGCCCTCCACCATGGATTGCGTAGAAACTTCTACGAAAGACTGTCATCCACAATCGAATTACTTGGGTTGTGTTATCTTAAAACTTCTTAACATCGTTTTCTAAATTGTGGTATATTAGACAAAAAAGGTATGTATAGGTAAGTCTACAAAAAATTACGAATCGATATGGACTTTTGCATGGTACGTAGGGAGCCAGAATTGAAATATGGGGGTCGCTTATATGGGGGCTATATACAATTATTATATGGGGGCTATAACACTTATGAACGAATCGATATGAACTTTTGCACGATACGTAGAGAGCCAGAATTTAAATATTGGGGTCGCTTATATGGGGGCTATATACAATTATGAACTTGATATGGACCAATTTTTGTGTGATTGGGGATCGATTTATCTGAGGGCTATAACAGGTTGGCTGATAAGTCGCCGGTCTAAATGCATAATTTTTTTATATAGTACCAACCTTCAAATGATTCGTGTCAAAATTTGACGTCTGTAAGTCAATTAGTTTGTGAGATAGAGCGTCTTTTGTGAAGAAACTTTTGTTGTTGTGAAAAGAATTGAAAAAAAGGAATTTCATGTTTTGATAAAATACTGTTTTCTGAAGGGAAAAAATACGGTGGACGCAAAAACTTGGCTTGATAATGAGTTTCCGGACTCTGCCCCAGGGAAATCAACAATAATTGATAGGTATTCAAAATTCAAGCGTGGTGAAATGAGCACGGAGAACGCAGTGGACGCCCAAAAGAGGAAGTTGCCGATGAAAAATCAAAAAATCCACAAAGTGATTTTGAATGACCGTAAAATGAAGTTGATCGAGATAGCAGAGGCCTTAAAGATATCAAAGGAACGTGTTGGTCGTATCATTCATGAATATTTGGATATGCGGAAGCTCTGTGCAAAATGGGTGCCGCGCGAGCTCACATTTGACCAAAAACAACAACGTGTAGATGGTTCTGAGCGGTGTTTGCAGCTGTTAACTCGTAATACACCCGAGTTTTTCCGTCGATATGTGACAATGGATGAAACATGGCTGCATCACTATACTCCTGAGTCCAATCGGCAGTCGGCTGAGTGGACAGCGACCGGTGAACCGTCTCCGAAGCGTGGAAAGACTCAAAAGTCCGCTGGCAAAGCAATGGCCTCTGTTTTTTTGGGATGCGCATGGAATAATTTGTATCGATTATCTTGAGAAGGGAAAAACCACCAACAGTGACTATTATATGGCGTTATTGGAGCGTTTGAAGGTCGAAATCGTGCCAAAACGGCCCCATATGAAGAAGAGAAAAGTATTGGTCCACCAAGACAACGCACCGTGCCACAAGTCATTGGGAACGATAGCAAAAATTCATGAATTGGGCTTCGAATTGCTTCTCCAGATCTGGCCCCAGCGACTTTTTCTTGTTCTCAGACCTCAAAAGGATGTTCGCAGGGAAAACATTTAGCTGCAATGAAGAGGTGATTGCCGAAACTGAGGCCTATTTGGAGGCAAAACCGAAGAGTACTACAAAAAATTGGAAGGTCGTTATAATCGCTGTATCGCTCTTGAAGGGAACTATGTTGAATAATAAAAACGAATTTTGACAAAAAAAATGTGTTTTTCTTTGTTAGACCGGGGACTTATCAGCCAACCTGCTGATAGCCAAACTTATCAGCCAAACGATTGAGCCGTCTACAGAAGCTCGATGAGCACCTATCGCCAGAAATAGTATATTAAAATCCTGCATTCAGAGAATTCAGTTTATTAACGTTCCATCTGAAGACTTGGGACTAGATATCTTCTTACTGTTATTGAATCACCATTGATCACAGAAATCACATTATCCATATTTTGATATAGCATGTTAAACATTAATTTTTTCAGTGTAAAATAAATATTTCGCACAAACACTAGAATGAAAATATTTGCTACATCCGGATGAAGTTGAATATATTAAAAGTAAATATAGGCAAAAAGGGAAAAATCATTTGTGATATTTACACGTCCCAACATACACAGATAGAAAGAAAGACAGACAGGCCGACAGACAGCCACATTGACATGTAATTGTACCAGCAGGATTCTCATGTATATGCAACCAAGGTGTAATGTCTTAATGAAATATGGAGTAAAGCACGTCCCATCCAAAGACATCGAATGAAGATTTATGAGAAAATGGTAATAGAAATGTTATTGGGCCACAATATTGTCGCATTCGTTTAAGTCTTTTAGCTAAGCTAAAACCTCAATGTTTGTCACCATCCATTTTCACCAAGAGATACGAAAAATCCTCATAATAATGATGATATATTGGCTTAGGAATGAGAGAAAAACATCGTATTGATGAAATCCAGAAATATGCGTTATGAAATTATTGTCAATATTAAATAGAATTTATGGACGTATGTTCATAGACCAATGGAGAAAATTATTATATTTTCAAAATATTGTCTTATTCTTCGGTCAATAAAGATGTGATGGGATTAAATATTAACCGCAACTCATATTTGATGCAGATAGAAAATCAAAAGATTTTCCAATCACCTTTATGGTAGAAAATTCAAACAGCTTATATAACTCCTTTATGGCTACCTAAGAATCAAATCGAATTTTGGAATTGAGTTTTTCATATGGTTCTTCCAGGATAAAATCATCTTTTCAGTATTACAGAAAGAGACCACAATAACTTTGTTAAAATCACAAAATAACTCCTTTGTGGTTTTGAACTTTTTTTGTCTTTGTAGCTTCAAAATGTGCACTTACTTCACTTCAGTAGAGAAAACTCCATTAGCTACCATCATTCTCATTCTGCCTCATGGCAGTAGACTTGACGTGTGAATGTGGCTAAGGGCGGTTCCAAAAGCAGGTGTCATCTGCGAAAAGAAAGTAGAAAGAAATGTTTAGGATTTTAACACATTAAAGTCGTACCATTGTTGGGGGCAACCATGGTGAAATGGTGATGACCTTCTTGTAAGCATTGTGGGTTCAATTTTCATAAAAAAATAGCGAAGGTTGAAATATAAGATCGGCCTGGTATAATATGATAGTCGGTAGTTAGGCATGATCCATAGAGAGATCTGCTTGTTGATAGTGGCGTTCGAACAATTTTCAATGTATCATGCCTTCCAAGTATCACTAAATGCAGATATTGGCCTGTTTGTGTGAAGATCTTAATAGGGTCTCGGCTTCGGCATCTCTCTCTGGGCCACCCACTTCTTTACTTTCTGTCTTCAAAGCAATGTGCTGCTTAGAATTTTCGCACAGATTCACTATGAGGGATGTAAAGATTTTGCCATTATGTTTGTAGCACATCGAAATTTCGATTTCCGGCTAACTAACGTAATATGTAGTCTTGGCCAAAACAACACTCTAAAACGTTCCAGTGATGTCCGTCTGGCTGTCTGTTGTAATCATGCCTTCAATAATGAATCTATCGTTATGAAATTTGGCACATATTCATTTTTGTCATCGATCAATTTTGAAGGAAGCCTATATCGGTTCTAGTTTTGAACCGAATTGCTTCAATTTCCCTGGCTTCCTAATAAGAACGAAAATACTGATTAGCCAGGTCATGTTTCATTGAACGGAACAAGTGGTAGTCGCAAGAAACAATGTCTAGGTATTATGGCGGGTGGGGTAAGAATTCTCAGTTTAGTATCTCCAAATAAATTTTTACGGGTTTCGCATCATATGGCAGAGTATTATCGAGCTGCAAAGTCATCTTGTTATGCTTTTCCAAGTCGGCTCAAAACCTTCAAAAGAGTTTGTAACACATCGAAATATCGATTTGCGACTATATAAAGTATATATATTATTGACCAGGGAGATATTCTAAGACGATATAACCATGTCCGTCTGTCTGTCTGTTGTAATCACAATATAGCCTTCAATAATAAAGCTATCTTGCTTAATTTTTGCACAAACTCGTTTTTTCTCTCCAAGCAGGTCAAGTTCGAAGATGGGCTATATCGGCACCTGTTTTGGTATAGCCCCCATATAGACAGATCTCCCAATTTTACTTCTTGGGCTTCTAGAAACCGTATTTTCAATTCGATTTTCCTGAAATTGGAAATCTATTGGTATTTTAAAACCAAAAATAGGTGTGTCGAAAATGAGGTGTATCGGTCCATGTTTTTGTATAGCCCCCCATACAAAACGACCCACTGATTTGGGGTCTTGGGCTTCTAGAAACCTTATTTTCTATCCGATTTGCCTGAAAGTCGAAATCTAGATGTATTTTAGAACCACAAATAGGGTGTATCGGTCCATGTTTTGGTATAGGACCCATATGAACCGAATTTCCCATTTTACTTCTTGGGCGTCTAGTAACCATATTTTCAATCCGATTTTCCCGAAATTAGAAATCTAAAGGTATGTTAAGACTATAAATAGGTTCCGAATATGTTGTGTGTCGGCCTATGGGTTGCAATAGCCCCCATATAGCCCGATCTCCCGATTTTTATTTCCTCCACCATAGGATGGGGGTATATTAACTTTGTCATTTCGTTTGTAACACATCGAAATATTGATCTAAGACCCCATAAAGAATATATATTCTGGATCGTGGTGAAATTCGGAGTCGATCTAAGCGTGTCCGTCCGTCCGTCTGTTGAAATCACGCAAACTTCCGAACGAAACAAGCTATCTACTTGAAACTTGGCTCAAGTAGTTGTTATTGATGTAGGTCGGATGGTATTGCAAATCGGCCATATTGGTCCACTTTTACGTATAGCCACCATATAAACCGATCCCCAGATTTGGCTTTCGGAGCCCAGGGATCCGGAGCGGAGCGGAGCGGAGCGTGGAGCGGAGCGGAGCAAGCCCTTTTTTTGCCGGAGCGGGAGCGGAGCGGGAGCGGAGCGGTTTCCAAATGAAAAACCGCTCCGCTCCGAATAAAATATTACTTGAATGAAATGTGTAACTTTGAAATTACTTAGTACTTAGCGTAGTGTGAGTAAACGTTTAAAATGTACGATATGTATTTTTGTACGTACGTACATTGGGGAAAACACAAAGTGTTTTTTAGTAATTGTTTTCAAAAACGGCAAATGTCAAAATATATCTCTAGTATGTGTTGTAAAAGTAACAACAGTACTTTCGATCAATTTCATCCCGTATTACTACAAAGATGTTTGTAAGGAACGCCAAATAAATGTAATTAAACAATCTTATTTATATTTAATTTTTTAGTTTTCTACACTGAAAAAAATATTGTCGTGAAGTCAAAGATTTCATGTCCTTAGAATAAGAATACAAATTTTGCTTAACATGGAAGACGCATTTCTCTAAAATAAAGTTTTTTTCCTTGTCCAAAAGTCAATAAACTTTTGAATGAAGTTGTAATGTCCTTATAATAAAGTGATTTTACTTAAAAATGTGTATCATAACATGAAAGATAAAATTTTTGAGGTAAGGTCAACGTGACTTTAATAATTAAGAAAAATTTTTTAAAATTAATAAAATTGTATTTAAATTTGTTTCCTTTTTGCATCTTGCCTACAAAGCAAAAAATCGTTAAAAAATAAGACAAGTTTTTCAACACTTTATATTAAAGACGCTTGTTACTTGAAACATAGCATAATTTCTACTGCACGCAAAAAAATAATTCTTTCCTCCCAAACGAAATTTTAGACAAACAAAGTTCGTTTCTCATTTGTTTTCGCTGTAAGGAAGTGTATTTGGAAGAAAAGTATATACTTTTTGTGATAAACGTTTATTCTTTTCCAGGATGTAAAAACAATTTCATAAAGACAAACTCAAAAAAAAATTGTTTTCTTGCTAATTGCATTTTCCCTCACATCTTTGTCACGTCCACGAGGTTTTTTAGTTCTTAACACCTTTTCCTGTAATACCAACAATGTAGAAGAAATTATACGATTTTATAAATTTTTAAAATTTTTTTACCTTTCGCCTGGACGGAGAATCGAACCGCGGACCATGCACATTGTAAGCCAACACACTAACCACTGAGCTATGTACCTGTTATGGTCATCAATAGATAAATATCCATATAAGTTATATTTATATAGCATAGCTTGCGGCGCCCACGAACCGAATAAACAAAGTTTATTTACCAGAAACAAACATTTAGTTTGGCACCGTGGAGCAGTGGTAGCTACGTCCGACTCTCATGCCAAGGGTCGTGGGTTCGATCCCTGCTTCGGCCAAAGTTTTTTTTTTTGCTTTTGTTTTTTTTTTTTACATATATTCCAGATATATTCGGAAGATTCCGAAAAAATGTTCAACATTACATTGTACTATATTAAATTTTGAACTGTAAAATGTGTCTTATTAAAGACCTAAAGTCAGAAAAGAACAGTGTTTGATATAAACGAAATGGACTGCGTTGTTGTTTCAAAAATAACTTTTTTTATTGAAAAAATAAAAATTTTGTAACAAACGAATTTTTTTGGTGATAAAAGTTTAAAATTTTAGAAGCAATTCAAAAAACTCTAACAAAAGAAAAACGTTTTCGGTACACGTTTTCCAAACGTTTTTTTTCTTTGCGTGTGGAAGTCGAGTCTTAATATGGAAAATAAAATTGTCGTTAACTCGTTTTTAAAGGATTTTGATAACAACTGACGAAAAAAATCTAAAAAAAATTAAAAATTAGCATTTGCTTCCTAGAAGCAAGTACATAACCCCCAAATTTAAAAGAGAATTGCGTCTTTAAAGTATCCTTACTTGTATTCTCCGCTTCTTTGGCTCGGAATTAATACCCAAACTGTTAAAGTAAAGACAAAATCTTTGGAACCGGGCATGCGTTTTTTCAGTGTAAGGACATTCATATTTGCTTTACTATTGTACTATACCCTAGCATTCTCTTATTTCTGATATTAGTTCTCGAAAATTTAATTAAAATTATGGATATTTTCAATTTTGGTTGAAAAATATGCGCATATACATTTATTTTAATTTTTTCTCACATTGAAAACTAATGACTTGATTTTATTATTGTATGTTATCTACGTTTTTGAGAACGAACATTTCTTAAAAACGCTGTTCGAAAATGTATTTTTACAATAAAGGGGAAAAAAGCAAAATTAGGTAACACTAGATCTGAGTAAGAATATTCGTAGGTATACCACGGACTGATTTCGATGGAGGTTGTTGCAAACATACACTGAAAAAAAGCATACTCGGTTCCAAAGATTTTGTCTTTACTTTAAAAAATTTGGTATTGATTCCGAGCCAAAGAAGCGGAGAATACAAGCAAGGACACTTTTAAAACACAATTCTCTTTTAAATTTAGGTTTTGTGTACTTGCTTCTAGGAAGCAAATTTTAATTTTTCGCTTTCTCAGCTTTTTTTCTTCATATGCTATCAAAGTCCTTTAAAAACGAGTTAACGGCAACTTTATTTTCCAAATTAGGACTCGACTTCCAGTAGAAATTATGCTATGTTTGAAGTAAAAAACTTCTTTAAAATAAAGTTTTGAAAAACATGTCCTATATTTGAAAGATTTTTTGCTTTGTAGTCAAGATGCAAAAAGACAACAAATTTAAAGACAATTTCATTAAATTTAAAGAATTTTTCTGTTTTATTAAAGTCAAATTGACCTTAGCCTATAAATTTTTTGTTTCATGTTAAGATACCCATTTTTAAGTCAAATCATCAAATATTACAAAACCTTTTCTCTACGTCTGTTGCAAAACAACAAAAAAAAACTTTCGGAGAGTAGTTACTTCTACTCTGTGTATAGACTTTCAATTCCAATCAGCGTTGCCGTTTTGGTCCGATCGGACCAAAATTGGTCCAAAAGATTTCTAATTTTTAAATTTGGTCCATTTTGGTCCATTTTCATAAATTTGGTTTCTATCACATATTAAATAGTAGATGGTGCACCGCAAAGAATATTGTCGGGAGGCCAAATATTTCTCATGCTTAAAATACGAATACGAATTTTGCTTAGAATAGAAGACGTATTTCTCTGATATAAAGTTTTTTCCTTGTCTAAAAGTCTCTAAACTTTTCAATGAAGTCAGTTTGTCCTTATAGCTAAGTGATTCGACATAAAAATGTGTATCCTAACATGAATGAAAATTTCGTTTTAATGAAATCAAAATGGATTTAATATTTCTGAAAAAATCTTCAAAATTAATAAAATGTTTCAACACATTGTTTTAAAGTCATTATACCCTAAACCACATAGTGGTTAGGGTATAATAAATTTGATCTGCCAAAAAATGTGCCTACCAGAAATATTGATTTTAGACCCCATAAAATATATACCGATCGACTCAGAATCACCTCCTGAGTCGATCTAGCGCTTGGTGTCCGTCCGTCCGTCTGTCCATGTATTTGTTGTTCACAGGATTTCGGTGGCAATTATTAACCGATTTTGATGAAATTTGGTACAGGGAGTTTTTGGGCACAACGACGAACGCTATTGAATTTGGAAGAAATCGGATCAAATTTAGATATAGCTCCCATATATATGTATCGCCCGATTTCGACAAATGGGGTCACGCTGTGCTTTTTTTCAAACGGATCGTCGCCAAATTTGGCAAAAGGTAATCTTTTTCATCGCCATTCAAGTCTGCAAAATTTCATCCAAATCGGTTCAGATTTAGATATAGCTCTCATATATATGTATCGCCCGATTTTCCCAGATTTAGCTATAGCTCCCATATATATGTACCGCCCGATTTTTCTCGAAGAGGAGCGGAGCGGAGCGTGGAGCGGAGCGTGGAGCGGAGCGTGGAGCGGAGCGGAGCGATTTTTTTTTTCTCGGAGCGGAGCGAGGAGCGGAGCGATTTTTTTTTCTCCGGAGCGGGAGCGGAGCGGAGCGAAAAAAATGGACCGCTCCGGATCCCTGTTCGGAGCCTCTACACGCAAAAAAATAATTCTTTCCTCCCAAACGAAATTTTAGACAAACAAAGTTCGTTTCTCATTTGCTTTTCGCTGTAAGTAAGTGTATTTGGGAGAAAAGTATATACTTGTTGTGATAAACGTTTATTCTTTTCCAGGATATAAAACCAATTTCATAAGGACAAACTCAAAAAAAAAACATTGTTTTCTTGCTAATTGCATTTTCCCTCACATCTTTCTCACATCCAAGATTTTTTTAGTTCTTAACACCTTTTCCTGTAATACCAACAATGTAGAAGAAATTATACGGTTTTATAAATTTTTAAAATTTTTTTTACCTTTCGCCTGGACGGAGAATCGAACCGCGGACCATGCACTTTGTAAGCCAACACACTAACCACTGAGCTATGTACCTGTTATGGTCATCAATAGATAAATATCCATATAAGTTATATTTATATAGCATAGCTTGCGGCGCCCACGAACCGAATAAACAAAGTTTGTTTAACAGAAACAAACATTTAGTTTGGCACCGTGGTGCAGTGGTTGCTACGTCCGACTTGCATGCCAAGGTTCGTGGATTCGATCCCTGCTTCGACCAAAGTTTTTTTTGTTTTTTTTTACATATATTCCAGATATGTTCGGAAGATTCCGAAAAAATGTTCAACATTACATTGTAGTATATTAAATTTTGAACGGTAAACTGTGTCTTATTAAAGACCTAAAGTCAGAAAAGAACAGTGTTTGATATAAACGAAATGGACTGTGTTGTTGTTTCAAAAATAACTTTTTTTATTGAAAAAATAAAAATTTTGTAACAAACGAATTGTTTTGGTGATAAAAGTTTAAAATTTTCGAAGCAATTCAAAAAACTCTAACAAAAGAAAAACGTTTTCGGTACACGTTTCCCAAACGTTTTTTTTTCTTTGCGTGTAAGAGAAGCAAAATTCATCCGATCCGGCTGAAATTTGGTACATGGTGTTGGTTTATGGTCTCTAACAACCATGCAAAAATTGGTCCACATCGGACCCTAATTATATGAAGGCCCCATATAAACCGATCCCCAGATTTGGCTTGCGGAGTCTCTAAGAGAAGCAAAATTCATCCGATCTGGCTGAAATTTGGTACATGGTGTTAGTCTATGGGCTCTAACAACCATGCAAAAATTGGTCCACATCGGTCCTTAATTATATTTAGCCCCCATATAAACCGATCCCCAGATTTGGTTTGCGGAGCCTCTAAGAGAAGAAAATTTCATTCGATCCGGCTGAAATTTGGTACATGGTGTAAGTAAGTGGTCTCTAATGACCATGCAAAAATTGGTCCACATCGGTCCATAATTATATATAGCCCCCATATAAACCGATCCCCAGATTTGACCTTCGGAGTCTCTTAGAAGACCAAAATTCATCTGATTGAGTTTAAATTTGGTACGTGGTGTTAATATATGGCCTCAAACACCCATGCAAAAATTGGTCCATGATTATATAGCCCCCATATAAACCGATCCCCAGATATAACCTCCGGAGCCCCTTGGAGGAGCAAAATTCATCCGATTCGGTTGAAATTTGGTACTTGATGTTAGTATATGGTATCCAGCAACCATGCAGGAATTGGTTCATATCAGTCCATAACTATATATAGCCCCAAGTAAACCCATCCCGAGATTTGGTTTTGGAGCCTCTTGCAGAAGCAAAATTCATCCGATCTGGTTGAAATTTGGTACGTGGTGTTAGTATATGATATTTAACAACTATGCCATCCCGAGATTTGGTTTTGGAGCCTCTTGGAGGAGCAAATTTCATCCGAGTCAGTTGAAATTTGGTACATTTTGCTAGTATATGGCCGTTAACAACCATGCCTAACTAGTTCGGTCTATAGTTATATATAGCTAGTTCGGTCTATAGTTATATATAGCCCTCAGATAAATCGACCCCAATCACACAAAAATTGGTCCATATCAAGTTCATAATTGTAGCCACCATATAAGCGACCGCCTTATTTCAATTCTGGCTCTCCACGTACCGTGCAAAAGTCCATATCGATTCGTAATTATTTGTAGACTTACCTATTCATAACTTTTTTGTCTAATATATATCACGTATGGACTAACTCACAATTTAGAAATTGTAGAAAATTGTATTCGGTAAGTATTACCAGAACACAAGTAATTCGATTGTGGATGACAGTCTTTCGCAGAAGTTTCTGAAATCTAGAGGTTTTTGAGGACCATAAAGAGTTTTCAAAGGTTATATTTGATTCATGGTGGTGGGTATTTAAGATTCGGCCTGGCCGAACTTACTGCTGTTTATACTTGTTTTCATTTATCGTAGTAGATCCGTTTTTTACGTTATTTCCTTTGTAGCATTTGGAGCAACCATTCGCAAGTGAAAAATCACCCAATTTCTAGCCCATACGGCACCCAATCATTCCAAATAGTTTCAATCGATCGAAAATAGCTAGACATGTAAGTTCGAACTATTTGGTATGCCTTTGCGGATCCTAATCGAATAGTGCCTCCAATTCAGCATTTGCAAACGTTTTCGACTGCTCCCGACGTTCTTTGCCTTCCGCATCTAAATCACCACTTCTGTAACGCAAAAGCTACAACTTGAACCTTAAAATCGAACAAGCACCCTCTGAGATCAACCGATGCACTTCTCGCAAATGCAGTTGGAGACAAGTCACCAACTATACGGTGAATCGATGTTTTGTGTGCTCAAAAATTCCGTTGTTTAAGTCGATGTGTGAAAGCACGCATTGCTCTGGTGAAGATTGATCCGTCTTCACCAGTTGGTTTCCCTGATATCTTGGAAGACAACTAACAAACAAATAATTGTGTTCCACTCACAATTGACTGATCTGCGTTGCTCTAGTGGTACTATTGTGAAATCTCCAATTTTTCTCAATAAACAGGCGATCATTTGATTGGAAGTTCTTCGTGCGCGAGCAATTTTTGTTGGATTTGACTCATCTTACAACACTCATCCAGTCGAGGCTGTTTACTTTCAGGCTCATATTTACACGTAAATCCACGATTTATCAGTTGTCACAATGTCATAGACATGTTTGGAAACACAGCGATCGTATTTTTTGAGCATTTCTTCGACCAATCGACCCGAGCCTTGTTGTTTTTTGAGCGATTGACAAACTGTGTATCCCACACAACGCAACCCAATGTCTGGTTTTAGCATCATTTAAACTCCGCTACGAAATTTCTGGATGTCAGTATACTGTGGCCCGCCTTAATGTCAAAAATATTAAACATCACACGAGTTCCCCTATATGGCCAAAACCAAGGGAAGACTTTAAGGCAACTATGTGGTAATACACCTCAACATTTACAGAAGCAGCAGCAGCAACAAAACTAAATTCATCCCTCAGGATATCTTTAGATTTGAAGCTAAAGCTATTTTTCTATTGTGAAAAGTGCAGCAAATCTACTCCAACCATCCCAAGAGCACTAAATCTTGACAAAGGCCAAGACTTGTGGCATCCACTCGCGTTGATTGCTGAATGTGTACGTTTTTCTAAGTTTCTGTTTTTTGTTCATTCACTTTCGTGGCCTAACATCCACTCACGATTCCTTTAACCAACTTCCTGTCATACACTCAAAGTACAACTCGTGTTGTAATGTAGTTGTGGCATACCCCCATCTTTTCAGATAGAGGACTTCTTGATGATGTTGGTTGTCGTTTACTGACTTGGGTTGTAAATACAATAGAATGTGAATGGATCTCAAGTATTGTGATGTGGTTTTATGCACAAATTGTTTACAAGTGCCTAATGTTTACAAGACTTAAAGTATTTACTTACTTCTGGTGGATATTTCTTCTGGGCCTCAAAACACAATCGTGGTTCCTCTTGGCTTTTGTCCTCAGTATGGATTTTTTTCTTCTGGAAACTTTATTTTCGTTCATTTACAGTCTATTCCTGTTTGGGGTACCCTTCACCATGGGGTATTTGTGTTATGGCCGTTTTAGATTATCTGCAACGCAAAAGTATATTGATTAAATTATTAAAATATTGCGTGTGGCAGTTCATAAACGCCTCTACATCTAAAAGATATTTCAATTTTCAATAGAAATAAAATATTGACAAAATTTTCCAAAGAACTAAAATTTTCTATAGAAGTGCAATTTTGCCAAATTTTCTAAAGAAGTGAAATTGTGACAAAATTTTTTATAGAAATACATTTTGATAAAATTTCTACAGAAATAAAATTTTGACAAAAATTTCTATAGAAATAAACGATAGCCAAAATTTTATTAGAATAAATTCTAGACCAAATGTTTTATAGATATAAATTCTAGACAAGTTTTTTACAGAAATAAATTCTATACAACATTTGCTACAGAAATACAGTTTTGACAAAATTTTCCAAGAAAATAAAATTTTGACAAAATCTTCTTTAGAAATAAAATTTTGACCAAATCTTCTTTAGAAATAATATTTTGACCAAATCTTCTTTAGAAATAAAATTTTGACAAAATCTTCTTTAGAAATAAAATTTTGACAAATACTTCTTTAGAAATAAAATTTTGACAAAATTTTCTACAGAAATAAAATTTTTAAAAATTTTCTTTAGAAATAAAATTTTGACCAAATCTTCTTTAGAAATAAAACAAAATTTTGACAAAATTTTCTATGGAAATAAAATTTTGACAAAATCTTCTATAAAAATAAAATTTTGATAAAATCTTCTTTAGAAATAAAATTTTGACAAAATCTTCTTTAGAAATACAATTTTGACAAAATCTTCTTTAAAAATAAAATTTTAACAAAATCTTCTATAGAAATAAAATTTTGATAAAATCTTCTTTAGAAATAAAATTTTGACAAGATCTTCTTTAAAATAAAATTTTGACAAAATCTTCTTTAGAAATAAAATTTTGACAAAATCTTCTTTAGACATAAAACTTTGACAAAATTTTCTATATAAATTAAATTTTGACAAGATTTCCTATAGAAATAAAATTTTGACAAAATTTTCTATAGAAAAAAATTTTGACAAAATTTTCTATGAAAATAAAATTCTGATAAAATATTCTTCAGAAATAAAATTTTGACAAAATTTTCTATAGAAATAAAATTTTGACAAGATTTTCTATAGAAATAAAATTTTGACAAAATTTTCTATCGAAATAAATTTTTGACAAATTCTTTTTTAGAAGTAGAAGTAAAATTTTCTATGGAAAAATTTTGACAACATTTAATATAGAAATAAAATTTTGGCAAGGTTTTCCATGGAAATAAAGTTTTGACAAAATATTCTATATAAATAAAATTTTGACTTAATTTCTAAAGAAATAAAATTTTGACGAAATTTTCTATAGAAATAACACTATGACAAGATTTTCTATAGAAATAAAATTTTGAAAACATTTTCTAAGAAATAAAATTTTGACAAAATTTTCTATAGAAATAAAATTTTGACAACATTTTCTATAGAAATAAAATTTTGACAACATTTTCTATAGAAATAAAATTTCGACTAAAATTTTCTATAGAAATAAAATTTTGACAAAATTTTCTATAGAAATAAAATTTTGACAAAATTTTGGATGGAAATAACATTTTGACAAAATCTTCTTTAGAAATAAGATTTTGACAAAATTTTCTTTAGAAATAAAATTTTTACAAGATTTTCTATAGAAATAAAATTTTTACAAAATTTTCTATAAAAATAAAATGTATACAAAATTTTCTATAAAAATAAAATTTTGGCAAAAATCTTCTTTAGAAATAAAATGTTGACTAAATTTTCTATAGAAATAAAATTTTGACAACATTTTCTATAGAAATAAAGTTTTGACAAAATTTTCTATGGAAATAAAATTTTGACAAAATCTTCTGTAGAAATAAAATTTTGACAAAATCTTCTTTAGAAATAAAATCTTGACAAAATTTTCTATGGAAATAAAATTTTGACAAATTCTTCTTTAAAAATAATATTTGACAATATTTTCTTTAGAAATAAAATTTTGACAAAATTTTTTATAGAAATAAAGTTTAGACAAATTTTTCTCTGGAAATAAAATTTTGACAAAATTTTCTGTAGAAATAAAATTTTGACAAGGTTTTCTATAGAAATAAAATTTTGACAAAATTTTCTATGGAAATAAAATTTTGACAAAATCTTCCTTAGAAATAAAATTTTGACAAAATTTTCCATGGAAATAAAATTTTAAAAAAATTTTCCATGGAAATAAAATTTTAAAAAAATATTCTATATAAACAAAATGTTGACTTATTTTTTAAAGAAATGAAATTTTGAGGAAATTTTCAATAGAAATAAAAATTTAAGAAAATTTTCTATAGAAATAGCATTTTTACAAAAATGTCTATAGAAATAAAATTTTGACAAAATTTTTTATCAAAATAAAATCTGGACAAAATTTTATAGAAATAAAATTTTGACAAAATTTTCTACAGAAATAAAATTTAGACAAAATTTTCTATAGAAATAAAATTTTTGACAAAATTTCCGATGGAAATAATATTTTGACAAAATCTTCTTTAGAAATAAAATTTTTACAAAAATTTCTATGACAAGGTTTTCTATAGAAATAAAATTTTTACAAAATTTTCCATAGAAATAAAATTTTTACAAAATTTTCTATAAAAATAAAATTTGGACATAAATCTTCATTAGAAATAAAATTTTGACAAAATTTTCTATAGAAATAAAATGCTGACAAAATTTTCTATAGAAATAAAATTTTGCCAACATTTTCTATAGAAATAAAGTTTTGACAAAATTCTCTATGGAAATAAAATTTTGACAAAATCTCCTTTAGAAATAAAATTTTGACAAAATCTCCTTTAGAAATAAAATATTCACAAAATATTCTAATGAAATAAAATGTTGACAAAATTTTCTATAGAAATAAAATTCAGACAAGGTTTTCTATAGAAATAAAATTCTGACAAAATTTTCTATGGAAATAAAATTTTGACAAAATTTTCCATGGAAATAAAGTTTTGACGAAATATTCTACATAAACAAAATGTTGACTAATTTTCTAAAGAAGTACAATTTTGACGAAATTTTCTATAGAAATAAAATTTTGACGAAATTTTCTATTGAAATAAAATTTTAACAAAATTTTCTATAGAAATACAATTTTGACAAAAATTTCTATAGAAATAAAATTTTGACAACATTTTCTATAGAAATAAAGTTTTGACAAAATTTTCTATGGAAATAAAATTTTGACAAAATTTTCTTTAAAAACTAAATTTTGACAAAATTTTCTATAGAAATAAAATTTTGACAAAATTTTCTATGGAAATAAAATTTTAACAAAAATTTCCATGGAAATAAAATTTTGACAAAATATTCTATATAAACAAAATGTTGACTAATTTTCTAAAGAAATAAAATTTTGACAAAATTTTTTATAGAAATAAAATTTTGACGAAATTTTCTTTAGAAATAAAATTTTAACAAAATTTTCTATAGAAATAAAACTTTGAAAAAAAATTCTAGAGAAATAAAATTTTGACAACATTTTCTGTAGAAATAAAGTTTTGACAAAATTTTCTATGGAAATACAATTTTGACAAAATCTTCTTTAGAAATAAAATTTTGACAAAATTTTCTATTGAAATAAAATTTTGACAAAATCTTCTATAGAAATAAAATTTTGACAAAATTTTCCATGGAAATAAAATTTAAAAAAAATATTCTATATAAACAAAATGTTGACTTATTTTCTATTTTCGACAAAGTTTTGCATAGAAATCAAATTTTGAAAAAAAAAAAAAATTCTCCAAAATTTTCTACAGAAATAAAATTTTGACAGAATTTTTTGTAGAAGTAAAATTTTACAAATATTTCTAAAAAATAAAATTTGGCCAAAATTTTCTACAGAATTTTGACAAAATTTTCTCTATGGAAATAAAATTTTCACAAAATTTTCCATAGAAATAAGATTTTGACAAAATTTTCTAAAGAAATAAGATTTTGACAACATTTTCTATAGATATAACATTTTTACAAAATTCCCTATAGGAATACAATTTTGACAAAATTTTATAGATATAAAATTTTGGCAAAATTTTCTATAGAAACAAAATGTTGACAAAATTTTCTATAAAAATAAAATTTTGACAAAATTTTCTATAGATATAGAGTAGTGCATTGTAATTCGTTAAATTGGCCCTGTAAAGGCTTTGAATTGCTTAAAAATGGAAATAAAAATAAATATAAAATCTTGACAAAATTCTCTATAGAAATAAACTTTTGACAAAAATTTTATAGAAATAAAATATTAATAAATTTTTCTTTAAATTGTGGTAGAATATTTTTAGCACGAGTGGCAACCGTGGTTTCGTAATCCCTAAATGATCATAACTTAAGAAGCTCAACATTATATATTCTGCCAACTCATCAGAAAATTTTCAACGCAATCGAATGTCCTTTGTGTAGGGGTGATAGTATTCGCCTTAATCCCCATATAGCAATCGTCGCTCCATATTCTTTCCTTTCCGTTTTTGTTTTCTCCAACACTAATCTTGAAGTCTAGAAAATCTTTGGAGTAGAAAAAAACAATATCAACATTACAGCTCTTATTGTTCAGTGAAGATTTCGTTTTTATTAAACTTTTAATGCAGCTAAAGGTTTTGACTTTCCAAAGAAGATTGTATGGGAGTGTGGCCACCCCGGAATAGAGGGTAATGCATTTGACTAGTAAATGCGCTTCTACTATGGTGGAGATGAATTTTGTATCGTTCGGTATTACATACCATACAATACATGGATTTAAATTGCTGCTAAATGACCAGTTAAAGGAATTCTTTAAATTTTATGAGAGCTATTTACTTGTTTATCTAAGCATTGCTCAACTGAAATAAAATTACCAAGAGCCAATTAACACATCCTTAGGAATGTTGACATAGTTCTTATCTCAACTTGCTGCAATTGCAGCAGTGATAATGTGAAAATAAACTTAATACACTATGTCAATATTTATTTTGAAATTTAATTTACATTATAATGCATTTGCCCATAAAATGCCATAATACATTGATTAGGTTCACAAAGGAGTATTGTTCAAAATTTAATTGAAAACATTGACAATGGTTATTTACAAAAAAAAAAAAATAATAATAATATAGGATGGATGTGGTGGATGAGAGGTTATACAAATTAAAGCGAGTAGATAATCTAGTATAAAATTTCTTATTTTAAAGATCATGCTCTCCCCTATAGATGTAGATCTGCAGCATTTAACACAGTATTTGAATCTAGATTCATTTGTCTCTAGATTTAAGGTCGCTAAAATCACCAGAAACACACATTTCATTATTTCACTTAACGATCGTCGATAGAAATGGGACCCACCCAGTACTGGTACCATGAATTTATTTCATTACAAATGTGCTTTGAGATCGGTAGAAGTTAGAAACGGAAAACTAAACACTATTAGAAACGAAGAAAAATCAGGAAACCAACTGTGAGAGGAAAGATGAGTGGTCCATCTTCCAATCTGCGTATCAGAAATTGCAAACAAAAATATTCCACTTCAACCCACTAATCTATGCCATGTCACCATGAGAATGAATGTGCAAGAATAAAAACTAGTTCAAAAAAGACTTTCATGCCTCACGTTGGGCGCCAATAAAACACTCTGCTGCCACATTGACGGATTTGTGGCAGTATATGGCTGTTTGTACACTGCACAACACACATCAAAATACTGGTCTCAGACCCCAAAAGAAGCATATGCCCTTGGTCGTGGTGATACCCTGAGACGATATATCGACGTCCGTCCGCCTATTGAAATCATGCTATCTTCCTAATGAAACAAGCAAATGGTTTAAATCTTGGCAGAAGTAGTTAATAATATCGTACGTCGGGTGGTATTGTCAATTCGTTATATTGAACCTAAAAGAAGATAGACTGAATGTACAAAAATTGTATCGTAGGAATATCGGTTAGTTCATTGCATAATTTTGCCATAAACTGATCGCCATAGGCATTTATGCTCTATTTTTGGAATAATTTGATAAACTGACTGGAAATAAGTATAATCAACCTATTAAAAAACAAAATATGGACTATTTTAAAGCTGGGGTATCACAAAAATTTATTTCGGAAGAGTACAATGTCCACAAATCAACTGAGCCTCGTGTTATAAATAGTGGATGCACCAAAACGTAAGACTACGCCAAAAAGATCGTACATTTGAAAGAACAATAACAATTCTCTCACATATTATCTAAGGAAGTCAAAAATTAACGTTAGACTTTGGGCTTTAGAAGTCGGAGTGCGATTGTAAAAAATGTAAAAAACCACTTATTTCCAAGAAAAATAAGTTAGCATGGCCTCAATTTTCACAGAAATATCCAAAATGGCCTGAGTGGCAGAGGAGATATGTAATATTTTCTTATGAATCAAAGTTTAACTTGCATGGTTTTAGTACGAACGCTCAAAGGAAAGTCAAAGGTTCCGCCAATCCGGGTGGAGGCAATTCTATGATCTGGGGGGTTTTTCTGGACAAGTTTTGAGACGATTCATAGAGTCGATGGTATTATAAGCATTTTGAGAAATGCCTTCTGCTTGATTTATTCAGTACGATCGTGACCCCTGCACCCGTCTAAGGCAATGGATTTCCGATGAAAACTTGCGTGTGCTTGAGTGGCCTAACCGGTCGTCTTACCGAAATCTCATAGAGAACATTTGGGAAATTATGAAACGAAAAATTGGTAATAGATTTTTTAAAAAGCCTGATGACACCTATATGAACCAGAATCGAAGGATATCATTGACCAATAAATCCTGTAAATGGAGTATAATGTAACGGAACGAAATACATTTTTATATTGTATTATTCCTTGCATATATTCATTCATTGCATATATTCATTATTCCTTGCATATATTCATTGTGCCTCGTATTGTTTATTGTTTGGCCACCATACATACACCCACTGCCCTACTCTCCACATACCCACTGTCGTTCTATTCAGTATGTGTGGGTTTGAAGTCAATGACACATAGGGCAATCTGATTTTGAGAAAGTTTATTTTTGCTTGCTATGAGCATAATTCTCATCTACGTTGTGGCTGTGGGAGAATATAAACCGGGTGTTTTTGAACAACGAGCAAAGAGTCCCGACAGCCGAAGGGTATTGAACACGACGAGTGGCACGACCGCAGTCAGTTCACACTAAGCGACAGGAACTCTACCACCGCACTAAGTATTTCGGCATTTAGCTTGCTTCCGCACTAATAGCTTCGGTTATTAGCTTGCTTCCGCACTAGTAGCTTCGGCTATCAGCTTACTTCCGCACTAATCGTTTCACCGACGATTAGCTTGCTTCCGCACTAATAGCTTCGGCTATTAGCTTGCTTCCGCACTAATCGTTTCACCGACGATTAGCTTGCTTCCGTACTAATAGCTTCGGCTATTAGCTTGCTTCCGCACTAATTGTTTCGGCAATTAGCTTGCTTCCGCTCTAATCGTTTCACCGACGATTCGCTTGCTTCCGCACTAGTAGCCTCGGCTATTAGCTTGCTTCCGCACTAATTGCTTCGGCAATTAGCTTGCTTCCGCACTAATCGTTTCACCGACGATTAGCTTGCTTCCGCACTAATAGCTTCGGCTATTAGCTTGCTTCCACTAGTAGTTTCGACAAATAGTTTGTAGTTTTGTTACTAACCTAACAACGAATCAACAATCAACGCCGAATCACAACATCACCCGGATTGTCAACATCGCTATCAACGTTGAATCGCCGCATCGCCCGAATCATCAACATACCGCCGCATCACCAGAATCATCAACATCGGCCAACCATCGACAGCCGACCAAACCAACACAACCAGCCACCGACGGCTGACCAGCAACTACCATCACCGTTACCGAACCATTAACAGAATCATCAACCGAATCAACAACCGAACCATCAACCGAACCATCAACCGAATCACCAACCGATCATCATCGAACACCGCAACAACGACTTTAGCTTAACCAAATCGTCAACAACCGATACGGCGACTTCAGTACTAAGAGGCTACTTAATAAATCACCGACCCCTCAGCATCCCGTGCAAACATAAACATTATACGTTTATAAGGTTAAATAAACAAAGTTCGTACTACAACTATTGTATAAATACCACCAAATCGTGTGTTCTTAATTAAAAGGTTTGTGGGTCCTTAAAGTTATTCCTGGACGACCACTGGTCTACCTCAGCCGATATAAGTTTGTCATTCCGTTTGTAACACATCGAAATATCGATTTCCGACTATATAAAGTATATATATTCTTGATCAGGGAGAAATTCTAACATGCTAGCCTTATATTCAAAGGGTCGTGGGTTCGAACTCGGTTTCGACCAAACACCCAAAAGTTTTTCAGCGGTGGATTATCCCACCTCAGTAATGCTTGCGACATTTCTGAGTTTGAAACACTCAACTTCTCTAAGCGGTTTCACTGCAATGTAGAACTTCGTTCGGACTCGGCTATAAAAAGAAAGTCCCTTGTCATTGAGTTTAACATGGAATCGGGCAGCGCTCAGTGATAGGAAAGAAGTTCACCAATGTGGTATCACAATGGACTGAATAGTCTAAGTGAGCCTGAAATATCGGGCTACCACTATACCTAACCTAAACCGACCCCCTGTTTTGGGGTTTTGGGCTTCTAAAAACCATAGTTTTTAGCCGATTTGTCTGAAATTGGAAATCTAGATGTATTTTAGGACCCCTAATAAGTGTGTCGAAAATGCTGTGTATTGGTCCGTGTTATGGAATAGCCCCCATATAGCCCGATCGCCCGGTTTGACTTCTTGGGCTTCTAGAACCGCTATTTTTATCGGATCTGCCAAAAATTCCAAATCGAGAGGTATTTTGGGTTCATAAATAAGGGTGCTGAATATGGTGCGTATCGGTCTACGGTTTCGTATAGCCCGATCTTCCTTGGGCTTCTAGATACCGCAAGTTTTATCCGATTTACCTGAAATTCAAGATCTGAAGATATTTTGGGTCTACGCATAAGTACGCCGAATATAGTGTGTATCGGTATTTACCTCATATAGGCCGATCTCCAGATGTGACCTCTTAAGTGTGTAGACATCCCAATTTGTATGCGATTTGCCGGAAGAGGTATTTTCGGTGCGTAAATAGGTGCAGCGAATATTATGTGGATCGGTCCATGTTTTGGTATAACTCCCATGTGTTAAGTCTCCCGATTCCTATGTTGGTATATATGTTTGCTTGGCAGAGAACATCTGTCATCAAATCCACCTGAAATTCTTCACACGTATTTTCAAGTAACCTGGCGAAGAGTTTTCTAAGGAACCAATTATATTTTTTGATTCATGGTGGTGGGTGGTTTTCTAAGTAACCAATTATATTTTTTGATTCATGGTGGTGGTTATTTAAGATTCGGCCTGGCCGAAATTAGGACCGTATATACTTGTTTTTTAAATCACTTTGAAAAGCTCAGAAGGGTCACTATAGAGAATAGTTAGAGTGGGGCAAACTCGATTGCTGAAGTGCAAGCTTACAGACGTGTACAGTCTATGCAAAATTCTTGGCTTTAGTCCCCACTTTTTCGAAGTTATCCTTTAGCACAAGCACAAAATCACTAGGGTCTTACCTCACCTTTTCTTCAATATTCAATATAAAGTCCTGTTTTTGGTTCAAATCCGAGATTTTTCGCTGATCTAGATATAGCTTCTTACATATCACCACTTTAAAAGTAGAGGGACAGTCATTATATTAATAACACCCATTAAATTCAATACGCTAGTTGTTTATTCCTTGATTTTTATAAAACTAAAAAAATGTGCTACATTTTTCTATAAATTTTTGATTAAACCTTTAAATTTACACTTCCTTGTGAACCTATTTTAGTACACTTGTAATCCCAACAATTTCAAAGAATTTAACAGCTTTATTTAAATCTCTAAATTAGAATGTGTGGTTTTTCTCCAAATTACATTTTTAGTGAAATTTATTTGCTAATTTCAACAACACGAAAAGTTCAAATTTAAACAAGTTTAGCTTCCCCATAGTCAGGCGAATTCACACGCAAACACATCTTGCCTCCAACACATGAACTACATGTTAACAGCACTCTCTAAAACCCTAAATGCAAATAAAAAACGTTTTAGTTTATGGCTCTCTAAACCGTTGCAAAATAGCTTGGCATAGCCACCTAACAATGCAACGACGTGTAGTAGCATCAAATTGGCGAAATGTGCTAAGCAACCAACGCCACACAACGTGAAACACCCTCTGGTACAAGTTTACTTCCCTGCACTTTTCAGTTTGTTCCGACTCCGACTGACAAGACAGTCAAATCATATTTTCTTGTGGTTACACGCTTATCGTGGCAATGATAATAAAGTTGCCTCAATGTGAGTTGTTAACGTTGTTGCACTTACCCATACACACACACTCACACAGGGGTGTTTGAGGTACGTGCGTATGCCGCATAACATGATTGCGATGTGCATCTCTGTGAGACAAGCATCCACTACCGGAAGACGAAGAGGAAACTAACAAGATCTTGTGGTAAGGGTGGGAGCGAAAGAGAGAGACAAAGTTGGGTATGAAGTAAATGTTGTACAAGAGCATAAATTTTTGGTATAGGAAGAATTAAGAGCGAGAAAATTTCCGTTTCCGTTTTTCATTAGACTAAATACACAGAAGTGCATATTAGCACATACGCACACACACATAAAGACACATACTATAACCTCCCATTTATACCCTTGAGTTTCCCACATTGGTGCTTGTAGTTTAGCAAGTGCAAATTTCAAATTTATCTTCAGGGCTGCTGTGGAATTTCACAAGGGGGTATATGCGACCCAAGGTGATTACCACTTTATAGACATCATAGTATAAATGTTGCAATCTGTATGCTCGTGAATATTTACAATTGCAAAATTTTTGATGTGGCCACAATCAATTTAGTGTTAAATTTTAAACGCAATATTGGCTTGCCATCAATGAGAACTGTGAAATGCAATTGAGGTGGAAAATGGTAATTAAATGTTATTCGCATGATCTGGGCAAGCAGTTGTACATGCGAACATTCGCTTGTGATAGGACTGAAAGAAAATTTTGTTAGAAGAAACTATTCAACTGTAAATCCATATATACCAAAGGAGTAGGTATAAAATATCCTATAGATCTATGCAAAACAAGTCGGGAAGGGTCCTAAATACCCTCCACTAACACCTTAATATTGGTACACCCAACATAACTTAATTCTTTAATGCGCAATAGTCGGTCGTTTCTTTATTTTGCTAGCTTTAAATTTTATTGAATCTGTAACTGACTGAGATCTATCTACTAAGACAAGAATAGCCCCCAACCACTGAGCATGGCCGGAATAATATGTAGCATGGGTCAATAGTAGATATGATTTGGTGTGAGGGTCGTTACAACTATAGATGACATATAAGAGATTCCCTTCGCAAAAGCTTACATACTCACCTGAACTTATGTAACAGGTTGGCTGATAAGTCCCCAGTCTAACAAAGAAAAACACATTTTTTTTGTCAAAATTCGTTTTTATTATTCAACATAGTTCTTTTCACGAGCGATACAACAATTATAACGACCTTCCAATTTGTTGATACCATTTTGGTAGTACTCCTTCGGTTTTGCCTCAAGATAGGCCTCAGTTTCGGCGATCACCTCTTCATTGCAGCCAAATTTTTTCCCTTCGAGCATCCTTTTGAGGTCTGAGAACAAGAAAAAGTCGCTGGGGGCCAGATCTGGAGAATACGGTGGGTGGGGAAGCAATTCGAAGCCCAATTCATGAATGTTTGCCATCGTTCTGAATGACTTGTGGCACGGTGCGTTGTCTTGGTGGAACAACACTTTTTTCTTCTTAATATGGGGCCGTTTTGCTGCGATTTCGACCTTCAAACGCTCCAATAACGCCATATAATAGACACTGTTGATGGTTTTTCCCTTCTCAAGATAATCGATAAAAATTATTCGTGCGCATCCCAAAAAACAGAGGCCATTACTTTGCCAGCGGTCTTTTGAGTCTTTCCACGCTTTGGAGACGGTTCACTGGTCGCTGTCCACTCAGCCGACTGTCCATTGGACTCAGGAGTGTAGTGATAGAACCATGTTTTATCCATTGTCACATATCGACGGAAAAACTCGGGTATATTACGAGTTAACAGCTGCAAACACCGCTCAGACTCATCAACACGACGTTGTTTTTGGTCAAATGTGAGCTCGCGCGGCACACATTTTGCACATAGCTTCTGCATATCCAAATATTGATGAATGATATGACCAACACGTTCCTTTGATATCTTTAAGGCCTCTGATATCTCGATCAACTTCAGTTTACGGTCATTCAAAATCATTTTGTGAATTTTTTTGATGTTTTCGTCGGTAGCCACCTCTTTCGGGCGTCCATTGCGTTCACCGTCCTCCGTGCTCATTTCACCACGCTTGAATTTTACATACCAATCAATTATTGTTGATTTCCCTGGAACAGAGTCCGGAAACTCATTATCAGGCCAAGTTTTTGCTTCCACCGTATTTTTCCCTTCAGAAAACAGTATTTTATCAAAACACGAAATTCCTTTTTTCCATTTTTTTCACAATAACAAAAGTTGTTTCACAAAAGACGCTCTATCTCACAAACTAATTGACTTACAGACGTCAAATTTTGACACGAATCATTTGAAGGTTGATACTATATAAAAGTAATATGCATTTAATACTAGCGACGCCATCTATGTGTCATACCGGGGACTTATCAGCCAACCTGTTATACCTACCATCCTATGATGGAAGTATAAAAACAAACATTATAATAATAAATTAATCAATGAAATATACTGTGTTAATTTTTTTCAGATTTCCTTCCAATCTCGAACAATTTTTAGAGCTTCTGGTTGACATTGGCGTTTCGTTCGAACATTTCCCAGTCTCATGTTATGTTTTTTATGAGAACTTGCTTGCTCTTGGCTTCGGCGTCCCTCCTAAAACCATCGACTTCTTTCTATACTTCACAGACATATTTCTCATCTCTCCTGGCGGGAGCTATATGAGAACTTGCACCCATGTAGCTCATCTTCAACTTTGAACCATTTGCTCGTACCAAATTTGCTGTGCCAAATCTCAGGACTAAAGCTTCAATATTGAAGGATATAGCATGAAAACATTAAATAGGCTGACATAGATAGATCATCTTCCTGATCAAAAATATATGTTTTAGTACTATAGAAACGGACAGACATTAGGACCTGGTCTCAAAATTTCTTTTTGATCAAGAATATTTATATCTAATAGACTCAGCATTAGATATCTCAAGGTATTGCAAGAGTTCTAGCAAATTCTCCTTTCTATGATACATGGTCTAGAAAGTCTTATTGAAATACCTAACCTATTATCGATATGCCTTTTATACTTTGTATATCGTCAAACAATTTTCCAATGGCTTGCCATTGCTTTCTTTTTCCAATTAACAACCCAACTCGTTTTGATTGAGGATTTAAGTATTAAAAAAAAACAACGAAACTGAGACGAAACCTCTATGTTATCACACATCATCCATGAACTTGGTTAACGTTATCTTTCATTCAATTATTGCAAATCTTTTCAATGGCATGTATTTTTTTTTTGCTCCCACAACCCATCATTTCAATGTTTTTAATGCAAATTGAATGGCGTTCGAAGTTCTTTTTTTTTCTCAATTTCAGTTTGTTAACAACCATCATCGTTATCATCATCTCGTACAAGGATTGCTAACTTCAGCAGTTCAGTTGGTTCAGTGACGGCAAAGCAAAAAAAAAAATGAAAGAAGTAAATTCGATTAAAATTCCTTTAACGACTTTAGTGAATTCTAATTAAACAACACTTAAAATGTCGATATTGTCAATATCGATGATGTCTTTTGACTGACTTACCAACTTTTTTTCTTTGAATGATTTTTTTCGTAGAAAAAAAATTATGTGGAAAATCCAAAAGCAATATAAATTGAAAAAAAAAATGAAAATGAATGAATGAGTGTCATAGTGATCTTGGAAAAAAAAAATCATGTAAATGATAGAAAGCAAGTTAATTGCTATAGCATTTATTTCTAGGTTTGGTATTTATTGAGAATTAAAATTCCGATATCAATTTGTATAAAGATGGGATAAGACATATATATTGTCAGTTAAATTTAAGTTAGATTTAAAGGTCCTTGAATCAAGCTGGTGGGTTGCGTGGAAAAATTGCTAATTGTCTAGGTGTGGGGATAAAAAACAAACTACGCCTTTTACTTAAACTTGCATAGGACCTAAAAAATATTTAAATACCTGTGCACAATTTAGTTTCAGAAATTCCATCGTTCTATTTAATTGGTATTCGAAAATTCCAATTGTCATGGGTGTTTTTCTACGCATTTATTTCAATATTAATACAGGTCACAGTCATACATCATCCCGATATTAAAAATCATAAAGAAATCACATACCTATTTGTTTAAGGCTTAAAATAATCCACTGAGTTTTTTTTTAATATCTCTCACATAACTCTTCTTTGTTTGGCAAAGTCATGATGGTGGAAAATCGGTTTATTTACCATAATTGTTAAAAATAATTTACAATAAACTGCAATGGATCTATACAAATACCCACACACACACATATTCCCATTATGGGCTGTGGAGCGGGAGTCGGAGTCTTGGAGTCGGAGTCGGAGTCTGAAGATTTTGCTGGAGTCGGAGTCGTAAAAATTTTGCTCGAGTCGAGTTGACTCCGGCTAAACCAATTTTTTTAAAACACTTCACATTTTTGTAACTAAGCAAGTTTTTACGCAAATTAGTTTCCATTTCGTTATTCATTCGATCAATGTACAGCATGATTGTAAATGAAAATCAACTTCCAATTACGGCTATCTTTTTATGTTTCCTGGAATGTTAGACTAGCAGATGGGCTGGATCGATCCATTTTAATGCCCATATCAATTTATTTGAAATATTTCGAACAATCGAAATTATATATTTTTTTAAATTTTATTTTAAGGCCATATACATATGTAGAATATTGACAGAAAAAATTTTCAAAGCTTTTTTTTTATAGAAAATTTTGTCAAAATGTTATTTCTATAAAAAGTTTTGTCAAAATTTTATTTCTATAGCAAATTTTGTCACAATTTTATTTCTATAAAAATATTTTTTTCTATAGAAAATTTAGTCAAAATTTTATTTCTATAGAAAATTGAGTCAAAATTTTGTTTCTATAGAATATTTTGCAAAATTTTATTTCTATAGAAAATGTTGCAAAATTTTGTTTGTTACATACTTTTTTTTCAAAATTTTATTTCTATTGATCAAAATATTTCTGTAGAATATTTTGCAGAATTTTATTTACTACAAAATTTTTTTTCTAAAATTGTATAGAAAATTTAGTCAAAATTTTGTTTCTATAGAATATTTTGCAAAATTTTATTTCTATAGAAAATTTTGCAAAATTTTTTTTGTTACATAATTTTTTTTCAAAATTTTATTTCTATTGATAATTTTATTTCTATAAAAATTTAAGTCAAAATTTTATTTCTATAGAAAATTTTACCAAAATTTTATAGTAATAAATTTTTTTATTAGAAAATTTGGTCAAAATTTTATTTCTATAGAAAATTTTGTCAAAATTTTATATCTATAGAATATTTAGTCAAAATTTTGTTTCTGTAGAATATTTTGCAGAATTTGATTTACTACAAAAAAAAATTTCTAAAATTGTATTTTTATTGATAATTTTTTCAAAATTGTATTTCTATAAGAGAAAATTGTCAAATTTTATTTCTATAGCAAATTTTCTCAAAAACTTTTTTTTTACTGATGCTCACTGATACTCACTGCTATAAAAAATGTATTCAAAATTTTATTACTATAGAAATATTATTTTCTATATAAAATTTAGTCAAAATTTTATTTCTATAGAAAATTTAGTCAAAATTTTGTTTCTGCAGAATATTTTGCAAAATTTTATTTTTATAGAAAATTTTGCAAAATTTTGTTTGCTTCACAATTTTTTTTTAAATTGTATTTCTATTGATAAATTTTTCTATAAAAATTTTTGCCAAATTTTATTTCTATAAAAATTTCATTCAAAATTTTATTTCTATATATTTGGTCAAAATTTGATTTCTATAGAAAATTTTGCAAAATTTTATTTCTATATACAATTTTGCAAAATTTTATTTACTAGACAAAAATTTTTCCAAAATTGTAGGCTCACTGATACTCACTGCTAAGTCGAAAACTTGTATAAATGACTCAAATTTTCAAATTTTTCAATGAATGAATCATAAATGCATTTTTGCGAAATTGTCTAAACAATTATAAATATTTCCCAAATATTGCCGAGATTTTGTAGAAGTCTGATTTGAGATTCGACCCGCCCGACTTTAGACTTTCCTTGCATTTTTATTTTTTGTTAAAATTGTGTTACGTCCCATAACGTTAGATTTAAATTTTAATTACATAGGTTTTGTAGAAGTATATACAATTTCGTCTAAATCGATTCAGATTCAAATTCATGCATATGGGAATATAAACCTTTGTATAGCTCGCAACAAATTTAAAGGATTTGAGATAATGTCAATAATTTTTGGTCCACAAATACATATACTGTTGGGTATCTTCTCATCTCTCTAATGTGAAAATAAGACCTTTTTTTGCACACATAAATAAATACAATACTTTATATCGATCCACTTACGGTACCCCCACAATAGAACTACAAATTAGTGGTATTAAAATGAGATTTAGTTATGTTACCCGGATTCGACTCTGGAGTCGGAGTCGAACTGATGAAAAATGCTGGAGTCGGAGTCGAGCAAAATTGGCTCGACTCCACAGCCCTGTTCCCATACATATGTATATATAAAAAGTCCTTCCGAATATATAAATGACAATTGGTGGAATTATTTACTATTGGAAATTGCATTTCATTGCGTATTGGGTTGAACCAAATAAACAATTAAATGCGATTTATTTCAACAAATCACCGCCAGCTGATCCATGTTGGCCATTTAATCATGGCCATAAATTAAAACACCAAAAATCCCCTTGAACTCATAAAACTGTCTGCATGGTTCAATACGACTAAAATGGTAACCAGAGCGAATGCAAACAAGAGAGCAAAACAAAGACAAAAGACAATCATAGCATTTGAATAGCCAAAATAAGTAACCACGACAATGCATGAAATAGAATGGGAAAAATTTGTAAATATAAACCAGTAAATTCAAATTTATTGAACTATGGAGTAAATAAAAATAAAACAAATTTGATATCTATTTAATCCCGTCTACTATTGCTACAAAGGAGAGTTAAAAAAAGATGACATCGATTTTAGGGTGAGTAATACCAATACTGAGTTACTCACACATACGTCAAAAAAACATGATAAAGAGACCAAGCTATTAGACGAGTTATATATTGGATATCTAGTATAGAATAAATTGCTGAGTATAAAAAGACTCGATTAGGGGTTACCCTTTTTAGAGGACTTGCATGTTATATCCAAAATTTTTCCAATTGTTTTTATTTTACATAAGAGTCCTACATCATATTTAACTACAAACATCAATATGCTTAATTTCGTTAATAGAGAATAAATGGGAGAATTTAAAGCAATATATTTCTCTCAGACTTTCGAAGAAAATCACAAATAAACCCGAGAATTGTAGGTAATTTTCGGAAAAGGCAAGTGGGTCTCCATACCCATTGTTAGGTGAAAGTTATAGCCTACTTTATTTTCAGCCTTTTTTAGCCAAGTCAAGCCATTGACATCATGACCACCACCATGTATCAAATAATATAACTGTTCCCTTGAAAACTCTTCTTCGGGTTTCTTCAAAATATACAGAATTTCAGAAGGATTTGATGACGGAAACTCTGTCTAGAAAATATATGAACAATATGGACATCGGGAAACTGAACACATGGGGGCTATACCATTACATGGACCGATCCAAGAAGTCAAATAGGGAAATAGGTCTATATTAGGGGTATATCAAAGTGTGGATCAACATGACCCATATTCGGCTTATGTGTGGACCCAAAGTAACTTCAGATTTTGAATTTCAGGCAAATCGTATAAAAATTGGGACGTTTAAACTCTCAAGAGGTCAAATCTGGAGATCGGTTTATATGAGGGAAATATCAAAACATTGATCGATACCCACCACCTTCGGCACACTTATGTTTGGACATCAATATGCTTAATTTCGTTAATAGAGAATAAATGGGAGAATTTAAAGCAATATATTTCTCTCAGACTTTCGAAGAAAATCACAAATAAACCCGAGAATTGTAGGTAATTTTCGGAAAAGGCAAGTGGGTCTCCATACCCATTGTTAGGTGAAAGTTATAGCCTACTTTATTTTCAGCCTTTTTTAGCCAAGTCAAGCCATTGACATCATGACCACCACCATGTATCAAATAATATAACTGTTCCCTTGAAAACTCTTCTTCGGGTTTCTTCAAAATATACAGAATTTCAGAAGGATTTGATGACGGAAACTCTGTCTAGAAAATATATGAACAATATGGACATCGGGAAACTGAACACATGGGGGCTATACCATTACATGGACCGATCCAAGAAGTCAAATAGGGAAATAGGTCTATATTAGGGGTATATCAAAGTGTGGATCAACATGACCCATATTCGGCTTGTGTGGACCCAAAGTAACTTCAGATTTTGAATTTCAGGCAAATCGTATAAAAATTGGGACGTTTAAACTCTCAAGAGGTCAAATCTGGAGATCGGTTTATATGAGGGAAATATCAAAACATTGATCGATACCCACCACCTTCGGCACACTTATGTTTGGACATAAAATACGTCTAGATTTTCAATTTCACACAAATCGGATAAAAATTGCCGTTTCTAGAAGCCCAAGAAGTCATATAACGAGATTGGGATATATGGGGGCTATACCGATACATGGAGGATACAAATCGGATGATAGAGCTGTCTGGAAGCTATATAAAAACGTGAACCAATACACACTATATTCTGCGTAATTATATGTGGACCTAAACGACCTCCAGATTTTTAATTTCAGGCAAATCGGATAAAAATTGCGGTGTTTAGAAGCGAAAGAAGTCAAATCGGTAGATCGGGCTATATAGGTGCTATATCAAAATGTGGAAATGTGAACCTCATCACATCATATGCGGTACACTTATTTATTCACCCAAAATAACTCTATATGTTTAAATACAGGCAAATCGGATAAAATGTGGAATGTCTAGACGCTCAAGATCTCAAATCGGGCGGTCGATTAGTATGTTATGGCCCATATTCGTGGTGGGTACAAAATACCTGTTATATAAAGACACTTCTTGTTGTACCCTAAACTACATAGTGGTCAGTGTATAATAAGTTTGATCGGCCAAAAAATGCGCCTACCAGAAATATTGATTTTAGACCCCATAAAATATATACCGATCGACTCAGAATCACCTCCTGAGTCGATCTAGCGCTTGGTGTCCGTCCGCCCGTCCGTCTGTCCATGTATTTGTTGCTCACAGGATTCCGGTCGCAATTAATAACCGTTTTTGATGAAATTTGGTACAGGGAGTACAAGGACGAACGCTATTGAATTTGGAAGAAATCGGATCAAATTTAGATATAGCTTCCATATATATGTATCGCCCGATCTCGCTTTTCACGTTGCGTTTTTTTTCAAACGGATCGTCACAAAATTTGGCAAAAGGTAATCTTTTCCATCGCTCTTCAAGTCTGCAAAATTTCATCCAAATCGGTTCAGATTTAGATATAGCTCTCATAAATATGTATCGCCCGATTTTCCCAAATTTGGCCTCAAAACCTTTATTTGTCAACCGATCTTACTCAAAGTTGGCTAAATATAATATTCTATAGCGCTAACTATATGTGCAAAAAATCATCGAAATCGGTTCAGATTTAGCTATAGCTCCCATATATATGTTCCGCCCGATTTTTCTAAATTTGGCCATAAAACCCTTATTTATCAACCGATCTTACTCAAATTTGGCTAAATGTAGTCTTCTATAGCACTAACTATATGTACACAAAATCATCGAAATCGGTTCAGATTTAGATATAGCTCCCATATATATGTTCCGCCCGATTTTCCAAAATTTGGCCATAGAACCCTTATTTATTAACCGATCTTACTAAAAGTGAGCTAGATCCAGTCCTCTATAGTACTAACTATATGTGCAAAATTTCATCGAAATCGGTTCATATGTATATATAGCTCCCATATATGTATCACCCGATTTTGAAAAATTCGCCCCTAATAACCTTATGTTTGACCATACAGGCCTCATTTCTTAACTGATCTTACTCAAATCTTGCACAAGGTAACCTTTTGTGGTAGTAATCAAACCCGCAAAATATTATGCAAATTGGTTCAGATTTAGATATAGCTTCCATAGATATGCCTCGCTCGATTTTCCCAAATTTGGCCATAGTACTCTTATTTATTAACCAATGTTACTCAAATTTCAAATTTTGATGTACTAGCCGATCGTACTTATACGTACTTGTTGCTCTTACATAAGAATATTGCTCGATTTTTACAAATTTGTATTTATTACCCACACTAATTTAACGATTTTCTCTTTTTTAATAATGGGCTCAATATTAGTGGCATACTAACCCCGTAGGTGCAATATCAACACAACCAGTGTTGCTAGAAGTAGGGGAAATTCCCTATATGTAGGGTTTTTCTAATATTTAGCGTCTTGTAGGGACGTAGGGCCACAATGTAGGACATTTTCACTCAACTCAATTTGTAATAATTTTTACATTTTGGTGGCTCTAGAGGAGGAAATTAGAAGCCGGCAAGGCTTGATCTTTAACAATGTGTGGTAAACTTTATTCCTTTGGAAAATTTTGTCAACATTTTATTTCTATAGAACATTTTGTCAAAATTGTATTTCTATAGAAATTTTTTTTGAAAATATTATTTCTATAAAAAATTTTCTCAAAATTTTATTTCTGTGGAATTTTTTCTTAAAATTTTATTTCTGTAGAATTTATTGTCAAAATTTTATTTCTATAGAAAAATTTCTCACAAAAATTTGTTTATAGAAACTTTTTCCAATTTTTTTTGTAGAGATTTAATAAAAAATATTACTAATTTGGGTAGAATTCTACCAACTGTGGCAACCGTGGTGGTAATACAAATTTATATTCTAAGTTATATACGTTGCATATTCATGTTTTAAGATAATAAAGTACTTAGAACCATTTTTATTTTGTAAAATTTTTTAAATTTAACGAAAAATATAGTAGGGAAAATTGTTTGGGAATGTATGGGAAAGTAGGGAACTTTTTTTGTCCTTGTAGGGTAAACCGAACATTTTCCCTGGCAACATTGACTATGAGCTATAGTCAGATTGACACAAAGCACCCATAGATATGTACCCCTTAATTTTCTTAAATATGCAACTGCGGTTTATCTCCCAGACCTATATGTTACGCCACAAATGCTTATGATTACTAATTCTGTAATTGTGGTTTAGGGTATGATATAGTCGGCCCCGCCCGACTTTCTACTTTACTTACTTGTCTTTACCCTTGAAATCACCCGATTATTTTCTTCTGTTGAACCAACCTGATTCTTCTAAAAACATTAGCAGACTACTTAAGTTAACATTTTCCAGGTCCGTCAGTTAAGTTAAAATTTTCCAGGTCCGTCAGTTATATGGCCTCCAAAAATCGCTTACGCCTTACAAGACGCGTTAAAGTCAATCCTTTTCATCCGCATCATGACAACTCTTCTGTTGAACCAACCTGATTCTTCTAAAAACATCAGCAGACTGCTTAAGTTAAAAATTTTCAGGTTCGCCAGTAATTTAAAGTTATATGGCCCCCAAAAATCGCTTACGCCTTATAGGATGCGTTCAAGTGAATCCTTTTCCTCCGCATCATGACAGCTCATGCAGTAGTCGTTTTATTTAAGATGGAACCATATTTGCTTGGTGTCGTTGGAAACACTTGCAATTCTCCTATTGGACATTCCCTATCTTAATAGCCTTTTAACGCAGTATGAACTAGCAAGTAGCCAATGGCAAATCAACAGGTTCTCGTTCCCTTGGAACATGGTAGGTAGTTCCTAGCCTAGCTAACATATCCACTTTGTCTTTCCCTGGTATCTTCCTGTTGCCAAACATCCATATTAGGAATATTGTACTGCTGAGCCATCTCGTTGAGAGATGTGCGACAGTTTATGACCATTTTCGATATAAGACGATCAGAGTCGAAGGATTTTATTGAAGATTATGTATATATTTATGCCATCATTTATTGAAACTTTATTTCTCAGCCAATTTGCCACCACTTTTATTGCTAATATTTCAGTGATTGGGTAATATTTTCGCGATTTTAATATCCAGCCCTTTGGAATATACTCAAAAAAACCAACTTGTTGAACTCCGTTCCCCATTTTTTTGTTTTTTTATTAACTATTGAATATTTTGAATATCTACATTATTGAATATTTTGAAATTAACGTAAATAATTGAATTGCCAATACCTAATATGAATTATTGTTATCGATACTTGAATTCAAACTTTATGCGATAACCCTAAAGCTTTTACTCAAAATGAATTTAATTGTTGTAAATTCTAAACCACAATGTCTGACTGTCACTTCGTTTGTTGTAAAACTTCACTTGTGCTTCGTCATTGCCCTTGGTAAGCTGCCGTCATCCTGAATAAAGCCATACTTTTGAATTCTTAAACTTAAACTTTGCCTTTTGCTTTCTTCTCTTTTCGTTACAAAAAATCTTTACATTTCCGAGAGTTAATCTTCATATACAGTCCACTAAAGGAAACACCTCACGGATTTGTACACCACTTGTCCATTTAATTTGGAGCCATCGGTATAGAAATCCGTATAAATTTTATTACCAGTGGTCTGTGTGCACCACGTCTCACTATTGGAAGTTTGTGTTTCAAATTCTTTGTCTAAAAAGGGTTTCGCAAGCAAGTAATTCACTACGCTTGGCACATCTGGCATCTGAAAATGAGGACCAAACTCTGATCGCAATTTCGGCCGACCTCATCTATAGCTCGCACAACCATAAAACCGTTGGTTCAATTGACTATTTGGCCAATAAGTCTAAAGGCAATAGATGCAACATGACATTAAGGGAATCTGTTACTCTATTGTTGAATGCGCCTGAGATACAAGAACTTCTATCTATAGCTCGCACAACCATAAAACCGTTGTTTCAATTGACTATTTGGCCAATATATCTAAAGGCAATAGATGCAATATGACATTAAGGGAATCTGTTACTCTATTGTTGAATGCGCCTGAGATACAAGAACTTCTATCTATAGCTCGCGCAACCGTACACCCGTTTTTTCAGTTGACTATTTGGCCAATATGTCTAAAGGCAATAGATGCAACATGACATTAAGGGAATCTGTTACTCTACTGCTGAATGCGCCTGAGATACACGAACTTGTCATTCTCTGAACTTTATCTACACTTGTTGACTGGTAAAGTACCGGCCACAAGACCACAACACCAATGCACAATTTTCGTTTTTGATCCCCACTTTTTATATCCACCACCGTAGAATGGTGGGGTATAATAAGTTTGTCATTCCGTTTGTAACACATCGAAATATCGATTTCCGACTATATAAAGTATATACATTCTTGATCAGGGAGAAATTCTAAGACGATATAGCATATCCGTCTGTCTGTTGTAATCACGCTACAGCCTTCAATAATGGTGCTATCGTCCTGAAATTTGGCACAGATTCGTCTTTTGTTTGCAGGCAGGTCAAGTTCGAAGATGGGCTATATCGGCCCAATATAAACCGATTTCCCGATTTGGGGTTTTGGGCTTATAAAAACCGCAGTTTTTATCCAATTTGCCTGAAATTGAAAATCTAGAGGACTCTAGGACCATAAAGACTTGTGTCGAAAATGGTTGGTACCGGTCCATGTTTTGATATAACCCCCATATAGACCGATCTCCCGATTTTACTTCTTGGAATCAGTAGTTTTTACCCAATTTGCCTAAAGTTGGAAATCTAGAAGTATTCTAGGAAAATAAATAGATGTGCCGAAAATGGTGATTATCGCTGCATGTTTTGATATAGCCACCATATAGACCGATCTCCAGATTTTACTTCTTGGGCTTCTAGAAATCGTAGTTTTTATGCAATTTGCACGAAATTTGAAATCTAGAGGTATTCTAGGACCATAAAGACGTGTGTCGAAAATGGTGAGTACCAGTCCATGTTTTAATGTAGCCCCATATAGATCGATCTTCCGATTTTACTTCTTGGGCTTCTAGAAATCGTAGTTTTTATCCAATTTGCATGAAAGTTGAAATCTAGAGGTATTCTAAGACCATAAAGACGTGTGTCGAAAATGGTGAGTACGGGGCCATGTTTTGATGTAACCCCCATATAGACCGATCTCCCGATTTTATTTCTTGGGCTTCTAGAATCCGTAGTTTTTACCCAATTTGCCTGAAATTGGAAATCTAGAGGTATTCTAGGAAAATAAAGAGATGTGCCGAAAATGGTGATTATCGATCCATGTTTGGATATAGCCCCCATATTAACCGATCTCCCGATTTTAATTCTTGGGCTTCTATAATCCGTAGTATTCTAGAAGGTATTCTAGAAAAATAAAGAGATGGGCCGAAAATGGTGATTATCGGTATATGTTTTGATAAAGGGTGATACGGTCAAAATTTGGTCAAGGGAAAACGCGTGTAAATCGGTGAAATCATTTATTTAAAAAGTCAAATTAAATTTCTTTTTCAAGTTCAATTAGTATAAAATTCAGGAAAAATATTCAGTTAGGCTTTCGCTTTTCCAAATCCGAATTGCCGGGCCTCACGCTTGACACCTGCCATCAGATTTTGTACAGCCACCTTGTCCACCTTCTTCGCCGCAGAAAGCCAGTTTGCCTTGAACTGCTGCTCGTCCTTAGCAGTTTTTTGGTCTTCTTTAGGTTCCGCTTGACAATAGCCCAGTATTTCTCAATTGGGCGGAGCTCTGGCGTGTTGGGAGGGTTCTTGTCCTTGGGAACCACCTGCACGTTGTTGGCGGCGTACCACTCCATGGCCTTTTTACCGTAATGGCAAGATGCCAAATCCGGCCAAAACAGTACGGAACAACCGTATTTCTTCAGGAAAGACAGCAGACGTTTTTTCAAACACTCTTTCACGTAAATTTCTTGGTTGACAGTCCCGGAAGCTATGAAAATGCTGCTTTTCAAGCCACAGGTACCAAACCAGATATTTCTTTGCGAACTTTGACAGTTTTATGTGCTTGAAAATATCTGCTACCTTTCCCCTTCCTTTTGCCGTATAAAACTCCTGTCCCGGAAGCTGCTTGTAGTCGGCTTTGACGTAGGTTGCGTCGTAGTCAAACTTCGTCAGCATCGTCGTGTACAGCCTCCGGGATCGCGCTTTGGCCGTCGTATTTGGTTTATCATCGCGATTTGGAGTCACTACCTTCTTGTAAGTCGATAGTCCGTCTAGTTTTTTGGCTCGATGCACGGTTGTAGACGATACACCCAGCTTATTTGCGGCATCTCGGAGAGAGAGGTTAGGGTTTCGCTTGAAACTACCGGCAACTCTCTTTGTCGTCTCAGCGGCTTCCGGTTTTCGATTTCCCCCCCGATCCAGACTTCCTGGCTGTCGACAAACGTTCGCCAAATACTTTAATTACATTTGTAACGGTTGATTTGGCAACTTTTAGCGATTTTGCCAGCTTTGCGTGCAAGTAGCTCGGATTTTCGCGACGCGCGAGCAAAATTTTGATACGCTGCTCTTCTTTCTTGGACGGCATTTAGACAACTGAAGAGTGAATTCCAAAATCAAAATAGGAGCAACATTCTACACACACACACCTTCAAAATGAGTGGTGTTCAGGTTTTTTAAATGCAAAATTGAAAGAAAAACGTCAATTTATATTGACCAAATTTTGACCGTATCACCCTTTATAGCCCCCATATAGACCGATCTCTAGATTTACTTCTTGGGCTTCTATAATCCGTAGTTTTATCCAATTTGCCTGAAATTGGAAATCTAGAGGTATTCTAGGACCATAAAGCGGTGTGCCGAATATATTGAGTATCGGTACAGTTTTTGATATAGCCCCCTTATAAACCTTCCCTCCGATTTGGGGTCAAGATTCTAGAACTACAATTAAAAGTGCTGAATACTGTGTATATCCTTCCATGTTTTGGTATAGCCCCCATTGCACCGAACTCCCGATTTAATTCCTAGGGTTTCTAGAAATTGTAGTTTTTATCCGATTTGCCACAAATTGAAAATATGCTGGCATTTTAGATCCATAACAAAGTGTATATGATTTAGTTTTGTCGGTCCATTTGGTAAGGCCTCCATATAGACCGATTTCACTTATTGAGGGTATAGAAGGCGCACTGATCATGAAAATTGCTTGAAACTGAATGCAATTTCCAGATTTTACTTCTCGTAGTCATTTAAATAATTGGGATGAAAATCCACAGATTATAGATTTCAAATCAAGGCGTTATTTAGTCATTTTCTTGCACACTTTCCTTGCAAACTTTTCGCTGAAAATCAAACAAAAAATGGTTTTTATAAATTCGGAATGTGATCTAGTCTTCATAGGTATAATCTTTACATTTATCTGTGGGAAGCATACTGGTTGAACTGATCTGCTTGGGAAAATAGCTGTCATCAAACCCTCCTGCAATTTTCAAAGGAAACTATTATATTTGATTCATGGTGGCGGGTATTTAAAATTCGGCCCGGCCGAACTTACTACTGTATATACTTGTTCCCTATTGTCGTTTTGAACGAATACATGGGTTAACGTGGTTTTTCTCGTATTTTCTACAATTTTAAGCTTAAACTACCTTCAGCTTCCTGTCCAATATAACTCCACGATATTATACACTTTTCATCTCACTTTGCAACTAGACAACTATCGTTCGATCATCTGGAGAGCACTCTATGTAATAGCTCTAATAGTGGATGGAAATGTTCCCTTTACTGCTAAATTCACATCATCTGCTTATGCCACCACATTTATCCCTTGAGAATATGGGAAACACCTAATAGATTTTTATTGAGTTACAATTATTTGGGGGGTTTGAAAATTTACACATGTAAAGTCATCCTTTTTATAATATCCACCATAGTGTGGGAAGTATACTAACCTTGTCATTCCCCGTGTAAATATTAGTCTCAGACACCATAAAGTCGTCACGAAATTTTGAGTATATCTAGCGATGCCTGTCCGCCACTCTGTTTAAAACGCGCTACCTTTCAAAGGAAACCACGGAAACTTGGCACCAAAAATTGTTATAGATGTAGGTAAAATGGAATTGCAAGTGGGCAATAATGGACACAGTTAAGCTTGGGGAGATTTCCAACGTGTTTTCTTTGAAACTAAATTTTAACCAAAAGTAATTTTCTTTTGTCAATTTATAACTTTCTTAAATAGATGTTCTAAATTTGGGTTAATTTTGATCCCAAGGAAACTGAGCATTACAAAATTCAACTTTGTTTGCCCAACATTCCGTTTCGGTTTTTGTTCTCGCTACAAATTTTATTAGAACAAAAAATAACCAACAGTAGTTGACCTATTTTTATCAAATTCCTCATTCTTTTTCATAACCATAAAATATATGTAATTACCTGGCATAGTGTGTTCTTAAAGTTGAACATAATTGGCTTTACCCAATTGAAATGTTTCAGCTGTTATACTATTATGGTATTATCACTGTTACAAATTAAATTTAATTGCCACATTACCCCCCACTGACCTATCAAATTAACATATATTTGCCATAGTCTTAATTTATTCCTTCCAATCGTTTCTCAGGCGTATTATTTCTGCACGACAGAGGCAAATATGAAGACAGAGCACGTGGGTATTTTTTAATTTTAATATGAAGACACAAGGGTCTGATTTCCACGGAAATATAAATGAAAATAAAAATATTCGTATTGGAAAACTCAAAAAATTCGTAATTAATCTTGAACATTCGATATAGCAAAAGACTGCAAAAATAAGGTCAACGAAAAGAAATAAGAAGTCATTAACAAAGCCATCATTATAATTATCAACGTTGAATAGTCGTTGTTATCATCAATGAGTTCAGTATTAACAATTAAAAATGCACTGCGAAAAATTTTGCTTACAAGAAAATTTCATAGAAATGTTTCTGAAATTTCATAGAAATTTTGTTTTTAAAGAAAATTTTATAGAAATTTTTTCTTTAGAGAAAATTTAGTAGAATTGTTTAATTTAGAGAAAATTTTCTCTGAAGACAAAATTTCGTAAATTTTTGTCTTTAGAGAAAACTAAGTAGAAATTTTTCGTTAGAGAAAATGCTGTAGAAGTTTTTCTTTAGAGAAAATTTTATAGAAATTTTGATATTAGAGAACATTTTATAGAAATAAAATAGAAAATTTCATACACCCATGTTCCGATATTCGGAATCGCAAATGGCAAAAATTTATTTTTCTTATGAAGAAAAAAATTGAGATACTATCAGACTTACATTAAATTTGTATTTGAACTTTTTATCGAAGAGAACTATGTTGCCAGTCAGACAGACATTTTTCCATAGAAATATTTTCATAAGGGAAAATTTCATATTTTTTATAGCCTCCACCATAGGATGGGGGTATATTAACTTTGTCATTCCGTTTGTAACACATCGAAATATTGCTCTAAGACCTCATAAAGTGTATATATTCTAGGTCGTGGTGAAATTCTGAGTCGATCTGAGCATGTCCGTCCGTCTGTTGAAATCACGCTAACTTCCGAACGAAATAAGCTATCGACTTGAAACTTGGCACAAGTAGTTGTTATTGATGTAGGTCGGATGGTATTGCAAATGGGCCATATCGGACCACTTTTACGTATAGCCCTCATATAAACCGATCCCCCGATTTGGAGCCTCTAAGAGAAGCAAATTTCATCCGATCCGGCTGAAATTTGGTACATTATGTTAGTATATGGTCTCCAACAACCATGCAAAAATTGGTCCACATCGGTCTATAATTATATATAGCCCGATACCTCGATTTGGCTTGCGGAGCCTCTCAGAGAAGCAAATTTCATCCGATTAGGCTGAAATTTGGTATATGGTGTTAGTATATGGTCTCTAATGACCATGCAAAAAATAGTGCACATCAGTCCCCCATATAAACCGACCACCAGATTTGATCTCCGGAGCCTCTGGGAAGACCAAAATTCATCTGATGCAGTTTTAATTTGGTACGTGGTGTTAATATATGGCCTCAAACACCCATGCGAAAATCGGTCTACATCGGTCAATAATTACATACATATAGGCCCCATATAAACCGATCCCCAGATTTTACCTCCGGAGACCCTTGGAAGAGCAAAATTCATCCGATTCGGTTGAAATTTGGTACATGATGCAGGAATTGGTTCATATCAGTCCATAATTATATATAGCCCCCATATAAACCGATCCCCAGATTTGACCTCCGGTGCCTTTTGGAGAAGCAAAATTCATCCGATCTGGTTGAAATTTGGTACGTGGTGGTAGTATATGATATTTAACAACCATGCCAGAAGTGGTCCATATCAGTCCATAATCATATATAGCCCCCATATAAACCGATCCGGAGATTTGGTTTAGGAGGCTCTTGGAGTTGCAAATTTCATCCGAGTCAGTTGAAATTTGATACATTGTGCCTAACTAGGTCCATATCGGTCTATATATAGCCCTCAGATAAATCGATCCCCAATCACACAAAAATTGGTCCATATGAACTTCATAATTCTATATAGCCCCCATATAAGCGACCCCCATATTTCAAATCTGGCTCTCTACGTACCGTGCAAAAGTCCATGTCGATTCGTAATTATTTGTAGACTTACCTATACATAACTTTTTTGTCTAATATATATCACGTATAGACTAACTCACAATTTAGAAAACGATGTAAAGAAATTTTAAGATACTACAACCCAGGTGATTCGATTGTGGATGACAGTCTTACGTAGAAGTTTCTACGTAGTCCATGGTGGAGGGTACATAAGATTCGGTCTGGCCGAACTTACGGCCGTATATACTTGTTTTAGAGATAATTTCATAGACATTTTTTAGCAAAAATTTCACAGATATTTTTATTTCTCAGAAAACTTCAGAGAAATATTGCCTTTAGAGAACATTTCATAGAAAAGTTCATAGAAATGTTGTTTTTAGAGAAAATTTGATAGACATATTTTTAGATAAAATTTTTGGAGAAGTTTTGCCTTTAGAGAAAATTGCAAAGAAATTTTTTCTTTAGAGAAATGTCAGTTAAATGTTATCGTTACCGAAAATGTCAGGAAAATTTTTTAGTTAGAGAAATTTTGTCATAAGAAAAAAATTCATAGAAATTTTGTTTTTATAGAAAATTCAATAGAATTTTCTTTCTTTAGAGAAAATTGCATAAATTTTTTTTAAGAAAAATTATAAAAGTTTTGTTTTAAGAGAAAATTGCATAGAAATTTTTTCTTTAGAGCAAATTTCGTAGACATAGACATTTTGGTTTTAGATAAAATTTCAAAGAAATTTTGGCTTAAGAGAAAATTTTATATAAATTTAGACTTTAGAAGACATTCTAAAGGAATTTTGTCTTTAGAAAAAATTTCATAGAAATTTGATCTTGAAGGTGGGTATTATTTAATTATTATGAAATTTTCTCTATAGACCAAATTTCTATAAAATTTTCTTTAAAATAAAAATTTCTATGTAATTTTCTTAAAAACAAAATTTTCTCTAGAGGTGGGTATTAAGTTCAAGTTTAGCCACTAAAATCTTCATTTCTTCACTAAAGTGAAAACTAAATCAGTAAAGGCATAAAATTATACATATTTGTTGCAGATTTCATTATAACTTGATGGGGAATAGGCCAAAGCTAATTTTCACAAAGCTTGTATTCCTTAAAATGGATTATTAAAGAAAAGTAATCGTGAAAAGATTACGATTGTAGCGGCTAAATTCGAACTTAATACCCACCACTAGAGAAAATTTTGTTTTTAAGAAAATTACATAGAAATTTTTATTTTAAAGAAAATTTTATAGAAATTTGGTCTATAGAGAAAATTTTATATAAATTTGATCTTTAAAGAAAATTTCAGAGAATACCCACCACTAGAGAAAATTTTGTTTTTAAGAAAATTACATAGAAATTTTTATTTTAAAGAAAATTTTATAGAAATTTGGTCTATAGAGAAAATTTCATATAAATTTTACCTTTAAAGAAAATTTCAGAGAAATTTTGTTTTTAAGAAAATTGCATAGAAATTTTTATTTTAGACAAAATTTCATAGAAATTTAGTTTCTAAGAAAATTACATAAAAATTTAGTTTCTAAGAAAATTGCACAGAAATTTTTATCCTGGAGAAAATTTAGTTTCTAAGAAAATTACATAGAAATAATTTGTTTTATATTATTTTTACAATTTTAATACGAGCTTATTGGACACGAAAGATTGAGAAATTGATTTATTATGATTTGAAAAGAAAACGCCAGGTACCAATCCCACAAGCCTAACTAGACATATGTTTCTTTGCTGGCTAATGCAAGTTTCTATAGTCTTTAGTGTAGATCTTGCGAGGTGAGATAATTTAATTTGGGTCTTATATGTTATTTTCCTAAGGAAATTTCATACGAGAATTATTCCTCCCAAATTGAGCCAATTTTCACCACCACTGTGCATTATCTTCTCACAAAAATGTTATCTTTAGAGAAAATTTTATGGTGATATTTGCTTTAGAAAAGATTTCATAGAAATTTTTCAACGAAATTTCGTCTTTAGAGAAATGTCAGTAAAATTTTATTCTTAGAGAAAATGTCAGGAAAAGTTTGTATTTAGAAAAATTTTGTCTTTAGAGAAAATTTATACAATTTTATCTAATTTTTTTAGAGAATATTTTTTAGTTTTTTTCTCTTTTGTAGATTTCTCTAGAGAAAATTGCATAACAATTTTCTCTTGAAAAAATTGCCTAGAAATTATTCTTTTCAGAAAATTGCAAAAAAAAAACATCTTTAAATTTCGTAGACATTTTTGCTTTAGAGAAATGTTTTTAGAAATATTGTCTTTAAAGGGCATTTCATAGAAATTTTGTCTTGAAAAAATTTCATAGAAATTGTGGCTTCAGAGAAAATTTTATATGAATTTAAACTTTAGAGGAACTTTCAGAGAAATTTTTCATTAGAGAAAATTTCAGAGAAATTTTTGTTTTTAGAAAAATTTTGTATTTAGAAAAATTTTTTCGTTAGAGAAAATTTCATATAATTTTTTTATACAATTTTATCTAATTTTTTTTAGAGAATATTTTGTAGTTTTTTTCTCTTTTGTAGATTTCTCTAAATAGAAATTATTCTTTTGCAGAAAATTGCACAACAAATATCTTCTTTAAATTTCATAGAAATTTTTGCTTTAGAGAAATGTTTTTAGAAATTTTGTCTTTAAAGGGCATTTCATAGAAATTTTGTCTTTTGAAAAAATTTCATAGAAATTGTGACTTCAGAGAAAATTTTATATGAATTTAAACTTTAGAGGAACTTTCAGAGAAATTGTTTCATTAGAGAAAATTTCAGAGAAATTTTTGTTTTAGAGAAAATTTCAGAGAAAATTTTATTTTAGAGAAATATTGTCAATTTTTTTTTTTAGAAAATTTCATGGAAATTTTGTTTTTAGAGAAAATTTAATAAGCTTTTTCTTTAGGGAAAATTACATAAATATTTTCTTTTGAGAAAATTGCATAGAAATTTTTCTTTTGAGAAAAGTGCATAAGAATTTCTTCAATAAAAAAATTGGCAAAATATTGTCTTTAGAAAAAAATGTCAGAGAAATTTTGTCTTGAAAGAAATTTTGTGTTTAGAGAAAATTGCATAGAGATCTATTTATGTGCATGAAACCTTTAGTGATCAATCATATTAAGAAATAATATTGACAAAAATATTTTGCTTTCCTTCAACCATATGAAAAAAATATTGATATTTTTTTTTTTTTTTCTTTGTGCGACATCGTCATATTCAGTTTTATCGTAGGATTTTCAGCCACCAGAAAGCAGGCAGTCAACCAATATAAAATACGAAATGGAAACAGTTTTAATGCAGAGGCTTAATGGTCATACCATCATCGAACTTATCGACAATTTAAGTGAAATGACTTGGCACGATATCCTTGGTATGATGTGGTTTGGTGACTGTGTCTCTTTGTCTGCTGCTGCTGCTGTTAAGTTCATGGATTTGATTCAGATCTGTAGTTGAACGTGTATAAGTTCTGGTATAGCCTTGCAAGTTGTTAGCTGCAAAAAGGACAAAAAAAAACTATATGGGGAAAATTGCCTCAGTGACAAAAGAAAAGTGTACGAGGAGAAGAAATACAAAGAAAATTCGTAATCTATTCCAGATTTAACGAATCTGGGTACGTGTTGTGTGTAGGATTGTGAAAATAACTGCTAAGACGGATGAAAAGGGGTATAGCGACAAGGCATGGCATATGGGGAGCCTTTGTTCTTGCTTTAAATCAAAAATTAGAAAATATTTCTTTTTTGTAAAGACAGAAAATATGAAAGTTTCAAATGTTTTGTTAACATTTTTAAAAAATTAAAAAAAAAAATGTAATAAATAATTTTATAATTAATAATTGAATATAATTCTTAAAAAAATATTTTAACTACGGCTACTCTAACAAAGAGTTTGAAATATAGGCCTTTCCATCACATGGCCCCTCTCCCGTACGAACAACTCTTCAATTGCACTATTGTGTGCAAACGTATTTGAGTGCATGTATTTTCTTCGTTACCAATTTACCTCACTTTAGAAAGCAGAACTTCGTGATCGACTTAACGTGGCTGCAAATTGGTTTAGTATTCTATGCGGTTACCTTTGTTGTTAGACTTTACACCTTCTTATGGTACTTTACGGAAAATCTGTTGAAGCCACAAAACCAACGTTGACATTTCATTAAAACGCTTATGATCAACAGAAGCTATTGCATTGCAATAATGACAAAGATGCCAATATAAAACGACAAAGAAGAAAATATTCATAGCAATTATGGCTTTAAATAAAATTCAGTCTTAAGCGATAATTCGTAAAAATGATGTCAATGGAGAAAATTTCATAGAAATTTTGTCTTATAAAAAAACTTTTCGGAAATTTTGTGTTTAGAAAAAAATCGTATAAAAATTCTTTCCTTAGAGATAAATTCATAGAAATTTTGTCATCAGGGAAATTTTGTCTTTAGAAAAATTTTCACAGAAATTTTAAGGGAATTTCGATTTTTAAAGAAAATTTCATAGAAATTTTGGTTTTAGAGAAAATTTCATTGAAATATGCCTTTTGCTTTCAGAGAAAATTACATAGAAATGTTGCCCTTGCGGAAGTATTTGCGGAGTATTTGTTTTTTATAAATTTTTTCGTTTAGAAAAAAAGTCATGAAATTTTGTCCTTAAAAAATTATATTTATAGAAATTTACTCCTTAGAGAAAATTTCATAGAAATTATGTGTTATAGAAAACTTTTGGAAAATCTTATCTTTAGAGAAGATTTAAAAAAATAGACATAAAAATAGAGAAAATTCATAGAACTTTTGCCTTTAGAGAAAATTTCATAGTAATTTTGTCTTTAACAAAAATTTCATAGAAGTTCTGTCCTAAGAGAAAATTTCATAGAAATTTTGCCTTTAGAGAAAATTTCATAGAAATTTTGTCCTTAGAGAACATTTCATAGAAATTTTGTCTTATAAAAAACTTTTCGGAAATTTTGTGTTCAGAAAAAATTCTTTCCTTAGAGATAAATTCATAGAAATTTTGTCATCAGGGAAATTTTTTCTTTAGAAAAATTTTCACAGAAATTTTAAGGGAATATATCATAGAATTTTTATTTTTAAAGAAAATTTCATTGAAATTTTGGTTTTAGAGAAAATTTCATTGAAATATGCCTTTTGCTTTCAGAGAAAATTACATAGAAATGTCGCTCTTGCGACAACTTCGTAGAGTATTTATCTTTTATAAAATTTTTTTCTTTAAAAAAAAGTTATGAAAATTTGTTCTTAAAAAAATTATGGAAATTTTGTCTTTAGAGAAAATTTCATAGAAACTTTGTCTTAAAAAAAAAAATCATATGAATTTTGTCTTTAGAGAAAATATCATAGAAATTTTGTCTTTAAAGAAAAATTTATAGAAATTTAGTCTTTAAAGACAATTTCATGAAAATTTTGAAAAATGTGTTTAGAAAAAAATCGTATAAAAATTCTTTCCTTAGAGATAAATTCATAGAAATTTTGTCATCAGGGAAATTTTTTCTTTAGAAAAATTTTCACAGAAATTTTAAGGGATTATATCATAGAATTTTTATTTTTAAAGAAAATTTCATAGAAATTTTGGTTTTAGAGAAAATTTCATTGAAATATGCCTTTTGCTTTCAGAGAAAATTAATAGAAATGTTGCTCTTGCGACAACTTAGTAGAGTATTTATCTTTTTAAAATTTTTTTTCTTTAGAAAAAAAGTCATGAAATTTTGTCATTAAAAAAGTTTATGGAAATTTTGTCATAGAGAAAATTTCATAGAAACTTTGTCTTTAGAAAAAAAATCATAGAAATTTTGTCTTTAGAGAAAATATCACATCTTTAGAGAAAATATCATCAATTTCATGAAAATTTTGAAAAATGTGTTTAGAAAAAAATCTTATAAAAATTCTTTCCTTAGAGATAAATTCATAGAAATTTTGTCATCAGGGAAATTTTTTCTTTAGAAAAATTTTCACAGAAATTTTAAGGGAATATATCATAGAATTTTTATTTTCAAAGAAAATTTCATAGAAATTTTGGTTTTAGAGAAAATTTCATTGAAATATGCCTTTTGCTTTCAGAGAAAATTAATAGAAATGTTGCTCTTGCGACAACTTAGTAGAGTATTTATTTTTCTTTAGAAAAAAAGTCATGAAATTTTGTCATTAAAAAAGTTTATGGAAATTTTTTCATTAGAGAAAATCTCATAGAAACTTTGTCTTTAGAAAAAAAATCATAGAAATTTTGTCTTTAGAGAAAATATCATAGAAATTTTGTCTTTAAAGAAAATTTTATAGAAATTTAGTCTTTAAAGAAAATTTTATGAAAATTTAATCCTTAGAGAAAATTTCATAGAAATTATGTCTTATAAAAAAAACTTTTGGGAAATCTTGACATTAGAGAAAATTTAAAAAATTAACATAAAAACTTTATAGAAATTTTGTCTTTAGAGTAAATTTCATAAAATGTTTGTCTTAAGAGAAACATTATAGAAATTTTGTGTTTGGAGGATATTTCATAGAAATTCTGTCCTTAGAGAAAATTTCACAGAAATTTCGCCTTTAGAGAAAATTTCATAGAAATTTTGTCCTTAGAGAACATTTCATAGAAATTTTGTCTTTAGAGAAAGTTTCATAGAAATTTTGCCTTTAGAGAAAATTTCATAGAAATTTTACCTTTAGAGAATATTTCATAAAAATTTGGCTTTAGAGAAAATTTTGTCTTTAGCGAAATTTTCATAGAAATTTTGTCTTCAGAGAAAATTTCATAGAAATGTTGTCTTTAAAACAAATTTAAAAGAAATTTTGTCCTTGGAGAAAATTACATTGACATTTTGTATTTGGAATCAATATCACATAAAATATTACCTTTATACCAAATGTAGTCATTACAGAAAATTTAATAGATTTTGTATCCGTAGAGAAAAATTCAGAGAAATTTTTTCTTTAGAGAAAATTTCATAAAAGTATTGTCTTAAAGAAAATTGCATAAAATTTTTGTGTTTAGGGAAATCGCAATAGAAATTTTTTGTCAAAAGATACTGCTTTTTGTTAGAGTAATTTTCATAGATTTTTTAGGAAAAAATTCATAGAATTTTTTTTGCGAAAATTAAAAAATGAGTTCATAAAAATTTTGTCTTTAAAAAAAATTCATAGAATTTTTTTTGCCTTTTTGGTAAATTGTAAAATATATATAAACCGATTTTTAACCAGAGTGTCTTTTTAGGTCAAAACTCTCCGATTCTTTTATAAAGCGTATGCTATAATTAATCTTACTTCCAACATAGAAGACAATTTTATGTCATTTTAAGAATCCTTGCCTACTGCAGCTGTTACCACAATATTTAATTGTGGAAAACTGTCTTTAATATCATTTTGTTAGCGATCTATTGTAGGAGTTATAAAAGATTTGGTTAACTCAAACTTTCGGTCATATACGCTATTTATATTACATTTTTAGTTTTAATGAAACTTTCATTGTAATGGAAATGAGAATATTTAATAAAATATTTGTAATTTGGGACCAAACGTTCATTCATTCATGCATTCGCTTAAGAAATTATTAAGATTTTGTTTGGACAACAAAAAACCTTGGCTGCATCATCATCATCGTCAAAAACTCTAAAAATTAATATTGCAGAAATTCTTTGGCATGCAAAACAATGATGGCTCTTCTGAGAAACTTTTCAAATGTTTTGTCCACTGACAAACTTTATTTACAACTATGCACAAAGAGGACATTTTACATGAAAACTAAGAAAACAACAGCATTAAGGACATGGCCCTTATCCGCCTTTATTCGGCGACAACTGAAAACTACAAATCCAGCAAATAAACAATATTCAACATTGGGCGAAGGCTAAAGAGTCAATACCAAGAACTTTCTCATTACATCAATATGATGTTCTGGGAAGGATGTGGCCCAAAATGCGGGGAATGGGGTTGGATGCGGGAGATAGCATGCTAGCAGCATTCCACATAATACTGATTTATTGCAGCAGCTTTTCTCGAAACATTCATATCACAACGATAGTTGAAAGGGTGCAACTGCAAAAGACAATGGAAATGTTAGAAGAAAAAAATCATCAACGACCATTTTGAAAATTCAACCACAAAATCTAAGGGAAAGAAAATTTCCTAGAAATTTTACCTTTAGAGAAAATTTCAAAGAAATTTTGTATGTAGAGAAAATTTCAAAGAAATTTTTTATTTAGAGAAAATTTCATAGAAATTTTGTATTTAGAGAAAATTGTATAGAGAGTATGTTAAGGAAATTTTCGTATTTAGAGAAAATTTCATAGAAATTTGGTCTTTAGATTAAATTTCATAGAATATTTGTCTTTAGATATCTTTCATAGACATTTTGGGTATAAAGAAGATTTCATAGAAATTTTGTCTTTAGAGAAAACTTCATAGAAATTGTGACTTTAGGGAAAATTTCATAGAAATTATGTCTTTAGAGAAAATTTCGCAGAAATTTTGTATATAGAAACCATTTCAAAAAAACTTTGTATTTAGAGGAAATTTTATAGAGATTTTGTTTTTAGAAATTTGGTTTTAAATTAAATTTCATAAAATTTTTGTATTTGGAGAACTTTCATAGACAATTTGGGTATAGAGAAAATTTGATAAATTTTTTTTCTTTAGAAAACATGTTATAGAAAATTTCTATTTAGAGGAAGTTTTATAGAGATTTTGTTTTTAGAGAAAATTTCATAGAATATTTGTCTTAAGAGAACTTTCATAGACATTTTGTGGATAGAGAAAATTTCATAGAAATTTTATCTTTAGAGAACATTTTATAGAAATTTTGTGTTTAGAGTAAATTTTATAGACATTTTAATTTTAGAGAAAATTTCATAGAAATTTGGTCCTTACATTAAATTTCATAGAATTTTTGTCTTTACAGAAAATCTCATAGAAATTTTGTTTTTAGAGAAAATTTAATCGAAAATTTGTGTATAGAGAAAATTTATAGAAATTTTGGATTGAGAAAATTTCATAGAATTTTTGTATTTAGAGAAAATTTCATAGAAGTTTTGTATTTAAAGAAAATTTCATAGAAATCTTGTATTTAGAGAAAATTTCATAGAAGTTTTGTATGTCAAGAAGATTTCATAGAAATTTTGTATTTAGAGGAAATTTCATAGATATTTTGCTTTTAGAGAAAATTTCATAGAATTTTTTACTTTAGATTAAATTTCATATAAATTTTCTCTTTAGATAAAATTTCATAGAAATTTTGTCTTTAGAGAAAATTTCATAGAAATTTTGGTTTTAGAGAAAATTTCATAGAAATTTTGTAAATAAAGAACATTTCATTGAAATTTTGTATTTAGGGGAAATTTTATAGAGATTTTGATTTAAGAAAAAATGTCGTATTTAGAGAAAACTTCATAGAATTTTGTCTTTGGAGAACTTTCATAGATAATTTGGGTATAGAGAAAATTTCATAAAAATTTTCTTTAGAAAACATTTTATAGAAAATTTGTATATAGAGGAAATTTTATAGACATTTTGATTTTAGAAAAAATGTCGTATTTAGAGAAAACTTCATAGAAATTTGGTCCTTAGATTAAATTTCATAGAATTTTTGTCCTTAGATAAAATTTCATAGAAATTTGGTGTTTAGATTAAATTTAATAGAATATTTGTCTGTAGAGAACTTTCATAAAAATTTTGGGTATAGAGAAAATTTCATAGAAATTTTGTCTTTAGAGAACATTTTATAGAAATTTTATGTTCAGAGGAAATTTTATAGACATTTTGATTTTAGAGAAAATTTCATAAAAATTTGGTTTTTAGATTAAAATTCATAGAATTTTTGTCTTTAGATTAAATTTCATAGAAATTTTGTCTTTAGAGAAAATTTTATAGAAATTTTGTTTTAGAGAAAATTTTGTAGAAATCTTGTATTTAGAGAAAATTTCATAGAAATTTTGTATTTAGAGAACATTTTATAGAAATTTTCTGTTCAGAGGAAATTTTATAGACATTTTGATTTTAGAGAAAATTTCATAGAAATTTGGTTTTTAGATTAAAATTCATAGAATTTTTGTCTTTAGATTAAATTTCATAGAAATTTTGTCTTTAGAGAAAATTTCATAGAAATTTTGTTTTTAGAGAAAATTTTGTAGAAATCTTGTATTTAGAGAAAATTTCATAGAAATTTTGTATTTAGAGGAAATTTTATAGAGATTTTGTTTTTAGAAATGTCTTTGGAGAACCAAATTGTGTATGAAAATTTGGTTATAAACAAAATTTCATACAAATTTTTCTTAAGAGAATATTTTATAGAAAAATTTCAGAGAAATTTGGTCCTTAGATTAAATTTCATAGAATTTTTGTCTTTAGATTAAATTTCATAGAAATTTGTCTTTAAATTAAATTTTTAGAAATTTTGTTTTAAGAGAATATTTTGTAGAAATCTTGTATTTAGAGAAAATTTCATAGAAATTTTGTGTATAGAGAACATTTCATAGAAATTTTGTATTTAGAAAAAATGTTATAGAGATTTTGATTTTAGAAATTTGGTCTTTAAATTAAATTTCATAGAATTTTGTGTCTGTGGAGAACTTTCATAGACAATTTGGGTATAGAGAAAAATTCATAAAAATTTTTCTTTAGAGAGCATTTTATAGAAAATTTGTATTTAGAGGACATTTTATAGAAATTTTGATTTTAGAGAAAATTTCGTATTTAGAGAAAACTTCATTGAAATTTAGTCCTTATATTAAATTTCATAGAATTTTTGTCTTCAGAGAAATTTCATAGAAATTTGTCTTAAGATTAAATTTCATAGAATTTTTGTCTTTAGAATAATTTCATAGAAATTTTGTCTTTAGAGAAAATTTCATAGAGTTTTTGTCTTTGAAGAAATTTCATAGAAATTTTGTCTTTAGAGAAAGTTTCATCGGAACTGAACATGTTGTATGTCGAGAAGATTTCATAGAAATTTTTTATTTAGGGGAAATTTCATAGATATTTTGTTTTTATAGAAAATTTCGTAGGAATTTGGTCTTTAGAATAAATTTCATAGAATTTTTGTCTTTAGGGAAATTTCATAGACATTTTGGGATAGAAAAAATTTTATAGACATTTTTTCTTTATAGAGAATTTCATAGAAACCTTGTATTTAGAGAAAATTTCATAAAAATTTTGTTTTTAGAGAAAATTTCATAAAAATTTTGTATTTAGAGGAAATTTTATAGAGATTTTGTTTTTAGAGAAAATTTTGTATTCATAGAAATTTGGTCTTTAAATAAAATTTCATAGAATTTTTATCTTTAGAGAAATTTCAGAGACATTTTGGGTATAGAGAAAATTTGGTAGAAATTTTGTCTTTAGAAAAAATTTCATAGAAAATTTGTATAAAAAGAAAATGTCATAGAAATTTTGTCTTTTTGATAAAATTTCATAGAAATTTTGTATTTAGAGAAAATTTCATAAAAATTTTGTTTTTAGAGAAAATTTCATAGAAATTTTGTCTTCACATATAATTTTCTAGAAATTTTTTCTTTATTGAAAATTTGAGAGAAATTTTGTCTTTAGAGAAAACTTCATTGAAATTTTGTCTTTAGAGAAAACTTCATAGAAATTTTGTCTTTAGAGAAAACTTCATAGAAATTTTGTATTTAAATTTCATATAATCATACACAAATATTTAGGCTATCTTTCTAAATATTGAAAAAAAATATAAACATATATATATATATATCTATGACCATTTTTTTCGTTTTTGCAAAAAGAACCCCTAATGAAAATCCTATCATTCCATTTCTTAGTAAACCAATTTTTTCATTGATGAAATTATCGCCCTTCATAATATTCTCCTCTAGTTTCTCAAACTAAGCTCAGCTTCAAACAAAGGCAATTAACAAGAATAGCACATAAAATGCATAAACGTTTCTGCAAAAAAGGGCAAAAATTGCAGAAGGAACAAGAAAGATGATCTAAACTCAAGTTGAAAACTAAAGACAACTTGTCATAAATTAATTGCATATCAGTGTAATTATGAAACTTTGACATACTTTGTGAATGATGAGCAAAAATTTATCAGAACGTAGACATGCATATGCACCCACACAAAAGCTGAAGGATAGACTACCACAGTAAAATGAACAATTAAACTTGAAAAAAAAAAAAACAGAAAATTGCAAAATTTATTAGAGCATATGACATTGCTAGAAGGTACGAAAACTTTGCATACAAGATGAAATCAAAACAAGTATAAACGGCAGTAAGTACGTCCAGGTTGAATAACATGTAAAGACTGTCATCTACAATCGAATTACTTGGGTTGGTGTAATATTAGCCTTAGTCTATATGGAGGCTGATTAAATGTCTATATGATCCAATTGAGTTTTCGATCTGTTTAAACATGGGAGTCTATAAATAATTATGCTTTTATATGGCAAATTTTCTTACTGTAACTAGAGGGCCAAGTTTCAACCGGATGGGATGAATGTAAATAAGGGCCATTATTTACATTTTTTCACCTAGAAGTAACGATTTTTATTTCAGCGATATGTTCGGCTGACTAACAAATTTTCTATCACTGCGGCGTGGCCTTCATTTTCTGTAACATTTCTGGTGTTGTTCCTGTTTTTCTCGTCCACTTTTTCTATCTGTCACCCTGTATGTAAATATGGGTCATTTTTTAATTTAGAAGTAGCTATTTTATAAGGAAATATGCTAGGCATCGCCAAGATAGGTTAGGTGGCAGCCCGATGTATCAGGCTCACTTAGACTATTCAGTCCATTGTGATACCACAGTGGTGAACTTCTCTCTTATCACTGAGTGCTGCCCGATTCCATGTTAAGTTCAATGACAAGGGACCTCCTTTTTATAGCCGAGTGCGAACGGCGTTCCACTTTGCAGTGAAACCACTTAGAGAAGCTTTGAAATCCTCAGAAATGTCACCAGCATTACTGAGGTGGGATAATCCACCGCTGAATATTTTTTTGGTGGTCGGTCGAAGCAGGAATCGAACCCACGACCTTGTGTATGGTAGGTGGGCATGATAACCATTGCACCACGGTGGCTCCCAAGATAGATGGACACTTTTGAGTTTCGTCTCTGAGATTGTGTGTAAAATGTGGCCTTATCGATTTGATTAAAACAACGATATTGAGCGTGATTGAAAAATGGGCTTAAAGATGGACAGACGTCAAAATAGATTTAGGAGGCGGCCCTGAGCGTTATTGTCCAATTAACCATGTCCTCTCTTAATGTGCACTAAACAATATTTCTATCCTTTCAAATGAAATTGTATACAATCGAAGATTATTTCATATCTAATTCAAGTTATATCCCAAAGGTCAAATAATTCTTATACCCACCACCATAGAATGGTGACCTGGGGTATATATGTTTGTCATTCCGTTTGTAACACATCGAAACATAGATTTCCGATTAAATAAAGTATATATATTCTTGATCCCCATATAAACCGACCTCCCGATTTGGGTCTTGGGCTTATAAAAATTGTAGTTTTTATCCAATTTGCCTAAAATTGGAAATCTAGAAGTATTTTAGGACCATCAAAAAGTGTACCGAAAATGGTGCCTACCGGTCCCATATGGACCGATCTCCCGATTTTATTTCTTGGGCTTCTAGAATCCGTAGTTTTAATCCAATTTACCTGAAATTTGAAATAAAGAGGTACTCTAGGACCCTAAAAACGTGTACCGAAAATGGTGAGTACCGGTCCATGTTTTGATATAGCCACCATATATACCGATCTATCGATTTTACTTCTTGGGCTTCTAGAAACCGTAGTTTTTATCCAATTTGCCTGAAATTGGAAATCTAGAGGTATTCTAGGAAAATAAAGAGATGTACCGAAAATGGTGATTATCGGTCTATGTTTTGATATATTTATCACAATGGACTGAATAGTTTAAGCGAGCATGAAATTTAATCGGGCTGCCACTTTAACCTATGTTTTGATATAGACCCCGTATAGACCGATCTCCCGATTTTACTTCTTGGGCTTCTAGAATCCGTTGTTTTTACCCAATTTGCCTGAAATTGGAAATCTAGAGGTATAGTAGGACCATAAATAGGTGTGCCGAATATATTGAGTATGGGTACAGTTTTGATATAGCCCCCTTATAAACCGGCCCTCCGATTTGGAGTCTAGATTCTACAAATACAATTAAATGTGCTGAATGCTGTGTGTATCCTTCAATGTTTTGGTATAGCCCCCATTATACCGAACTCCCGATTTAACTCCTAGGGTTTCTAGAAATTGTAGTTTTTATCCGATTTGCACCCCAATTGAAAATATACTTGCATTTTAGACCCATAACAAAGTGTATATGATTTGGTTTTATCGGTCCATTTGGTAAGGCCTCCATATTGACCGATTTCACTTATTGAGGGTATAGAAGGCGCACTGATCATGAAAATTGCTTGAAACTGAATGCAAAATTTTACTCCTCGTAGTCATTTAAATAATTGGGATGAAAATTCAAAGATTTTAGATTTCAAATCAAGGCGTTATTTCATCATTTTCTTGCACTTACAAGAGATGTTTATGATTCCTCTAAAACTAAAACAAAAAATGGTTCTTATAAATTCAGAATCTGATCTAGTCTTCATAGGTAAAATCTTTACATTTAACTTCGCGAAGCGTGCTGGTTGAACTAATCTGCTTGGGAAAATATTTGTCAGCCAACCCCCCTTAAATTTTCAAAGGAAACTATTATATTTGATTCATGGTGGTGGGTATTTAAGATTCGGCCCGGCCGAACTTACTGTATATACTTATTTTTTGTATTCGTTGCCATGGTGCAATGGTTAACATGCCCGTCTTGCGTACACAAGGTCGTGTTTTCGATTCCTGCTTCGACCGAACACCAAAAAGTTTTTCAGCGGTGGATTATCCCACCTCAGTAATGCTGGTGACATTTCTGAGGGTTTCAAAGCTTCTCTAAGTGGTTTCACTGCAATGTGGAACTCCGTTCGGACTCGGCTATAAAAAGGAGGTCCCTTGTCATTGAGCTTAACATGGAATCGGGCAGCACTCAGTGATAAGTCAGAAGTTCACCAATGTGGTATCACAATGGACTGAATAGTGCACCCTCAAAAAAATCGCTTCTCTAACATATGTTCCAAACATATTTTGCAGGAAGCACATATATTATTGGATACTGCCGAAACATTAATATGTTTGATTTATGTGAACATATTATATGTTTGGAAGCATTTTGAGCCCAAAAATATTATATGCTTGGAAGAATTTTCCCCAAAGAAGATTGTGCTCATTCCCTAACATAATTTTCACTTCCACGAAATTTTTAGTTCTTGGTACCTTTTTCTGTAATACAAATAATGTTGAAGAAATTATTCAATTTTATAATTTTTTTAAAATTTACCGTTCGCCTGGACGGAGAATCGAACCGAGGACCATACAGTTTGTAAGCCAACACACTATCCACTGGGCTACGTAGCAGTTATAGTCACCAGTAGACAATTGTCGTTATAAGTTACATTTATATAGCATAGTTTGCAGCGCCCACGAGCCCATGCAAACATAACATTATTTAAAAGAAACATACATTTGTTGGCCACGTGGAGCAGTGGTTAGCATGTCTGCCTTGCATGCAAAGGGTCGTGGGTTCAATTCCTGCTCCGACCGAACCAATTTTTTTGTAATTTAGACATTTATACTATATTAAATTTTTATAATGAAACTTCGAAATGTGGGTTATTAAAGATTTACAGTCAGAAACAGTGCTTGATATAAACGAAATGGATTTTGAATAAAATATTATTATTATTATTTTTTTTTTTTTGCAAAAATAACAATTTTATAACAAAAAACTGTTTTTGGTATAACAGTTTGAAATTTTGGAAGAAAATCAAAAACTCTAACAAAAGAAGAGTATAAACATAAATAAATAATTTTATAATGTACACATAAATTTTTTTAGGCATGAACCGTTTTTTACTAGCATTTAACAACATTTTAAATGTCTTTAAAACTTATCGTGTTTTGTACTTAATTTCATTTTTACCTTTAAGGCCGTTAAAAAATGTGTGTCCATAATGTCAAAATGATAAACAAAACACTTGTCCACACATACATAAAATTCTCCTCTCAAGGCGAAAACACATGCGGTTTTTTTCAAATCTCTATGCTCTTTACTCCGAATACTCAAATTAAATTCAAATTAAATAATATTTAGACTTAAGCATATCAAATTTGGCTTTATCATAAAGCAGTTTTCCGAAACAACATACAACCGTTTCACAGAAATTGTAAACATATATATGTTTACTCGAAATTTGTAAATTTGTATATGTTTACATTCACACATATTATTTTTATGAAACATTCATGCCCCAAACATAATATATTTTAACATATTAACATATGTGTTCCAAACATTTAGTGTTAGTTTAGGAACATTACATGTTGGCACTTAAGTATATTGTGTTTAAAAATTGTGCCCGAAACACATTTTGTTTATATCGGAACATATGAAAAACATATTTTTCTAACAGTGTTAAAGGGGGGCCGCCAGAGCGGGCTGCCACCTAACTTAACCTAACCTAATCTAACCTAACCTACCCTAACCTAGGTTGATCTGAAATAAACATATTTAACAATAAAAAATTTCTAAAAATTTCTAAAAATTCGCTTGCAAGAAACGAAATAATTTTTTGAGTGTGGTTATTGGAAACTTAAATAGTTTGGGGTCCAAGGTATTAATGGTTTAAGAAATTTCTGGTCTATGGATGACTTTTTGGATTCTCATTTATTCATAAATCTGTCCTTTATATGATCTCTAATATCCCATCGGAGGGTTAAACATGGAATCGGACAGCACTCAGTGACTTTGGAATGAATTGTTTAAGTGAGTGTAAAATAACGGGCTGCCACTATACCTAACCTGCCTAAACTGTCTACCTTTAAAGATAAAATTGACTTTTATGGTCTAAAATTTAAATTTCACCATAAAGATCTATATCAAAATCTAAAATTCTCTAAAACTAAAAATGTGATACACCCTCATGTGATAACAATCTGTTAGACCTACAGACATAGACGAAGTGATAACTGAGTACTAATATTCCTCTAAGAATATTGAGACTGCATTCCATATTTTTTTTATTCTGCTCTTTCAAAATTACATGCCATGAATACAAAATTCTGTTTCGCCAACGTAACCCATCCATAGAAAAAACTGCTATTGCGAACAAAAGCAGTAGTTATTTCTGTTCGATAGAAACCCATCAAGATGCGAAACTACAATTTCCCTTTTGCAATACACCAAGACTTTTTGCTATTGTTTTTCCCCCCAACAAAATTGGTTTTTCCTTTTAGAAGATAAATGAAGTGATACCTAAACACTTGCTAATGATATAGCCATCACATGACAACAATATCAGTTTAATGTCGTTTATGAAATTTTGCACAAACAACGATACGATATTTAGTGATGTGTGAACCAATGAACCGCCGCAATAAATCGGGAGAGTAAAGGCTTGCAATCGTTTTATCCTTCCGCGTATAATCGATATGGACACCTCGTTAATTTCAGAATCTGGTAATAGGACACCCTTTCCCATAATCGTAGCACGTTAGTTGGTTAAAATATATTACATGGACATTTTCTTAGCGTACTGCATGTACTTGGGAACCTATCTTTTCATTACTGTCATGCAGCCATGCATGCTGATCTTCCTTCCTTTACTTGTAAATAGCATAAAGGACTACTCCGATATTGTCTTACATTTGTGCTAGTTAACCGCAGTTTTGCAAATCGGACATCCAACCAACGATAGGTTTATCGTAACAAACATGTCGGGCAAAGTAATATATTTGTGATTTTTATAGTAATATATTTGTGATTTTATACCCATATATCTATATATATATATATATATATATATATATATATATATATATATATATATATATATATATATATATATATATATATATATATATATATATATATATATATATATATATATATATATATATATATATATATATATATATATATATATATATATATATATATATATATATATATATATATATATATATATATATATATATATATATATATATATATATATATATATATTCTTGATCAGGGACAAATTCTAAGATGATATAAGCATGTCCGTCTGTATGTATGTTTAATCACGCTACAGTCTTCAATAATGAAGCAATCGTGCTGAAATTTTGTACAAACTCGTCTTTTCTCTGCAGGCAGGTCAAGTGCGAAGATGGGCTATATCGGTCCATATAAAAAGACTTCCCGATTTGGGGTTTTGCGCTTACAAAACCGTAGTTATACCCTAAACCACATAGTGGTCATAATAAGTTTGATCGGCCAAAAAATGTGCCTACCACAAATATTGATTTTAGACCCCATAAAATATATACCGATCGACTCAGAATCACCTCCTGAGTCGATCTAGCGCTTGGTGTCGGTCCGTCCGTCCGTCTGTCCATGTATTTGTTGTTCACAGGATTCCGGTCGCAATTATTAACCGATTTTGATTAAATTTGGTACAGGGAGTTTTTTGGGCACAAGGACGAATTTGAATTTGGAAGAAATCGGATCAAATTTAGATATAGCTCCCATATATATGTATCGCCCGATTTCGACAAATGGGGTCACCTTGCGCTTTTTTTCAAACGGATCGTCACCAAATTTGGCAAAATGTAATCTTTTCCATCGCCCTTTAAGTCTGCAAAAAATCATCGAAATCGGTTCAGATTTAGCTATAGCTCCCATATATATGTACCGCCCGATTTTTTTAAATTTGGCCATAAAACCCTTATTTATCAACCGATCTTACTCAAAGTTGGCTAAATATAATCCTCTATAGCACTAACTATATGTGCAAAAAATCATCGAAATCGGTTCAGATTTAGATATAGCTCCCATATATATGTATCGCCCGATTTTCCCAAATTTGGCCACAAAACCTTTATTTATCAACCGATCTTACTCAAAGTTGGCTAAATATAATCTTCTATAGCACTAACTATATGTGCAAAAAATCCTCGAAATCGGTTCAGATTTAGATATAGCTCCCATATATATGTATAGCCCGATTTTCCCAAATTTGGCCATAGAACTCTTATTTAGTAACCGATCTTACTAAAAGTTGGCTAGATCCAGTCCTCTATAGTACTAACTATATGTGCAAAATTTCATCGAAATCGGTTCAGATGTAGATATAGCTCCCATATATGTATCACCCGATTTTGAAAAATTCGCCCCTAATAACATTGTGTTGACCATACAGGCCTCATTTCTTATCTGATCTTACTCAAATCTTGCACAAGGTAACCTTTTGTGGTATTAATAAAACCCGCAAAATATTATTCAAATTGGTTCAGATTTAGATATAGCTTCCATATATATGCATCGCTCGATTTTCCCAAATTTGCGCCCATAGTACTCTTATTTATTAACCAATGTTACTCAAATTTCAAATTTTTATGTACTAGCCGATCGTACTTATACGTACTTGTAGCTTTTACATAAGAATATTGCTCGATTTTTACAAATTTGTATTTATTACCCACACTAATTTAACGATTTTCTCTTTTTTAATAGTGGGCTCAATATTAGTGGCATACTAACTCCGTAGGTGCAATATCAACACAGCCAGTGTTGCTAGAAGTAGGAGAAATTCCCTATATGTATGGTTTTTTTAATATTTAGCGTCTTGTAGGGACGTAGGGGCACAATGTAGGGCATTTTCACTCAACACAATTTGTAAAAATTTTTACATTTTGGTGGCTCTAGAGGAGGAAATTAGAAGCCGGCAAGGCTTGATCTTTAACAATGTGTGGTAAACCTTATTCCTGTAGAAAATTTTGTCAACATTTTATTTCTATAGAACATTTTGTCAAAATTGTATTTCTATAGAATTTTTTTTTTTTTTTTTTCAAAATACTATTTCTATAAAAAATTTTCTCAAAATTTTATTTCTGTGGAATTTTGTCTCAAAATTGTATTTCTATAGAAAAATTTCTCACAAAAATTTGTTTATAGAAACTTTTTCCAAAATTTTATTTTTATAAAGATTTAACAAAAAAGATTACTAATTTGGGTAGAATTCTACCAACTGTGGCAACCGTGGTCGTAATACAAATTTATATTCTAAGTTATATACGTTGCATATTCATGTTTTAAGATAATAAAGTACTTAGAAGCATTTTTGTTTTGTAAAATTTTTTAAATTTAACGAAAAATATTGTAGGGAAAATTGTTTGGGAATGTATAGGAAAGTAGGGAATTTTTTTGTCCTTGTAGAGTAAACCGAACATTTTCCCCGGCAACATTGACTATGAGCTATAGTCAATGTTGCCAGGAAAGCACCTATAGACATGTACCCCTTAATTTTCTTAAATATGCAAGTGCGGTTTATCTCCCAGACCTATACGTTACCCCACAAATGCTTATGATTACTAATTCTGTAATGGTGGTTTAGGGTATGATATAGTCGGCCCCGCCCGACTTTCTACTTTACTTACTTGTTTTTTTTTTTCAATTTGCCTGCAATTGAACATTTAGAGGTACTTGAGGACCATAAAAGGGTGTGCCCATCGGTCCATGTTTTGGTATAGCCCCCATATAGACCGATCTCCCGATTTTGCTTCTTGGGCTTCTATAAACTGTATATACTATGTACTAAAGAGGCAGTCCGTATGGGATCATGTTTTAGTATAGCCGCTATATAGGCTGATCTCCCGATTTTTATTCTTGGGCGTCTATAAACTGTATTTTCTATCCGATTTGCCTGAAATTGAAAATCTAAAGGTATTTTAGTACCATAAAGTGGCGTGTCGAAAATGGTTTGGTATATGTTTTGGTATAGCCGCCATATAGACCGATCTCCCGATTTTTATTCTTGGGCTTCTATAAACTGTATTTAGTACCCGATTTGCCTGAAATTGGAAATCTAGAGGTATTTGGGGACCACAAATAGGTGTGTCGAAATTGAGGTGTATCGGTCCATTTTTTGATATAACCCCCAATTAGACCGATCTACCGATTTTACTTGTTGTGCGTCTACACGGATGAAAAAGACTGTTTCTCATATGTTTGGCTATAAACATTATATGTTTGGAACACAAATTTTTAAACACAATATTTTTGAGTGCAAGCATATAATGTTCATAAACTAGCATAGCATGTTTGGGACATATATGTTAATATGTTAGAACATATTATGTTTGGGACATAAAATGTTTGTAAATATAATATGCTTGGATGCAAACATATATTAATTTAGAAATAGCCTATAAACATATATGTGTTTAGTAGCTTGGAGCGCTATTTAACAGGGAGCGATATTGAATTAAGTTGGTGGTTGTTGCTTGTTATTACAAAATTAACATTTTATTTTTCCTTGGGCAATTGATCAGCTACTTCTTTGATCCTTACAAACTGTGTAGTCCGCTGTTCGAATCCCCGTCCGGCAAAAGGTAAAATTAAAATAAAAAAATCATACAATTGAATAATTTCTTCTACAATGTTTGTATTACAGAAAAAGGTGCTAAGAACTAGAAAATCTCGTGGAAGTGAGAAAGATGTGGGGGAATATACAATTGGGCAGAAACAAAATTTTGAGCATTCAGGTCAAAAACCTATGTTGTTAGCACCTATATTACCTGTTTATTTTCATAATTCATTATGATTGTAAATATATAAATAAATAAATAAAATTTTGAGCACAATATTGTTTGGGAGAATTTTTTTAAGCATATAATATTTTTGGTTGCAAAATGCTTCCAAACATATTATATGTTCACATAATAACATATTGTTTTTTGGAAGACAACATTATTGAATTTGGATGCAAAAATACAAAATGTTTGGAACTTAGACTACCCAAACATATATTGTTTAGACCAATATGCTTTCAAACATATTATATATTGGAAGAGATCAAACATATAAATGTTTGGGCAATACCCAAAAATGTATATGCTTGAAGCAAAATATGTTTGGGAGTATATGTTACAGAAGCGATTTTTTGTGAGCGTGTAGAGACTATATTTTCTAGCCGATTTGCTTGAAATTGAAAATTTAGAGGTATTTTAAGATCACAAATAGGTGTGTCGCAAATGGTGCCCACCGGTTCATGTTTTGGTATAGCGTCCATAAAGACCTATCTCCCGACTTTATTCCTGGGGCCTCTAGAATCCGTAGTTTTTATCCAATTTGCCGGAAATTAGAAATCTACAGGTATTTTAGGACCATCAAAAGGTGTGTCGAAAATGGTCCGTATAGGTCCATGGTTTGGTATAGACCCTATATAGACTGATCTCCCGATATTACTTCTTGGGCTTCTAGAATTAATAGTTTTCACTCAATTCGTCTGAAAGTGGAATTCTAGAGGTATTTGAGGAACATTAAGAGTTGGTGAGTATTGGTCCATGTTTTGGTATAGCCCCCAAATAGACCTAACTCCCGAATTTATTTCTAGGACTTCTGGAATCCGGCTGACCACAAATAGGTCATATGCTGTGTGTGTCGACCCACGTTTTAGTATAGCCTCCACATAGATCGATCTCCAGATTTAACTCCTTGGGCTTCTAGAAACCGTAGTTTTTATCCGATTTGCACAAAAATGTAAATATATTGAAATTTTAGAACCTAAAAAATTTGTATAGCATTTACTTTTACCGGTCCATTTGATAAGGCATCGATAAAGACCGATTTAACTTCTTGAGGGTACACCAAAAAAAAAAAAATATTTTCCTCCGGAATGAAATTTTAGACAAAAACGAAATATCCCATTCGTATAAAGTATTTTCGTTTAGAGTAAACTAATCCGAATTTTTGATAAGCGATTCAACGATTGTCTCTAAAATTTGTATAAAATGAAATCTTTTCTTGTCTAAAATTTCATTCCCCAGAAAAGAAAACACTTTTTTCAGGGTATAACAGCCGCACTGATCATGAAAATTGCTTGAAACTGAAAGTAAAATTTCCAGATTTTACTCATCGTATTCATTTAAATAATGGCGGAAAAATCTACAGATTTAAGATTTCAAATCAAGGTGTTATTTCATCATATACACGATATGTTTATGATTTATCTAAAACTCAAACAAAATTGGTTCTCACAAATCCAGAATCTGATCTAGTCTTCATAGGTAGAATCTGGTTGAACTGATTTACTTGCGAGAAAATTTGTCATCAAACCCCCTAAAATTTTATATATTATCAAGAAAACCGCTACGACGAAGAGTTTTCAAAGTAAACTATTATATTTGATTCATGGTGGTGGATATTTAAGATTCGGCCCGGCCGAATTTACTGCTGTATATATTTGTTGTAAATGTTTTATGGCAATTTGTTAAGTCGAAGTCGTTTCCCCAAAAGTGCATTGCTTCTTGTCTAATTGTTCTCTTTGCCAAGTGATAGCGACATTGTAAATTAAGTATTCACAACAGTGTAAGGTATTCTAAATTTGACAAGCAATTTCGAAAATATTGCATTTTCTGTTAGGATTTTATAATTCTGAGCATTTTGGGAAAATTTGGATTTGGGGTTTTTTAAATGTTTTTTATCATCCAATTCTAAAGTCCTTCAAAACCACAACATACATTTTCAAATTCAGCTTCATATTAGTTCGAATTGGCTACCTTTGGTTCGAACAATCGCCTTAAAACGAACGGCAAAGTCATCACATCCTGCCCGAAAGTTGCTCTGTGGAATTTTTCCCCTATTTTGGTGAAGTTCTTGTCTTTTTTTCTGTCTTTTTATAACCGAGACTTTGGAATTTTTAGCCCAACTGATTGAGATCCGAAGATTTTGGTGTCCATTTTTTGGCAGAAATAAAGCGAGTAACCTCCTTTTCAAGCCATTCTTGCTAGATACGATGTAAGTGCGATGGTGGTGAATCGTGTTGGAATATCCATGGTCTGCGGCCAATACATTTGTTTGTCCAGGGCTTAGGTTAGGTTAGGTTAGGTTATGTGACAGCCCGATGTATCAGGCTCACTTAGACTATTCAGTCCATTGTGATACCACAGTGGTGAACTTCTCTCTTATCACTGAGTGCTGCCCGATTCCATGTTAAGCTCAATGACAAGGGACCTCCTTTTTATAGCCGAGTCCGAACGGCGTTCCACATTGCAGTGAAACCACTTAGAGAAGCTTTGAAACCCTCAGAAATGCATTACTGAGGTGGGATAATCCACTGCTGAAAAACTTTTTGGTGTTCGGTCGTAGCAGGAATCGAACCCACGACCTTGGGCATGCTAACCATTGCACCACGGTGGCTCCAGGGCTTCAATACAGTCTTTGGGATATTTTCGAGTTAATTTTCGGCATTTATTTTGACACCACGGTCGATGAGTGATGAGTACTAGTTGGAGAGCGACCATCTGCCGTTATGGTGGCCCCCACCATTAGCATAGGCGGCACTTTAGTTCAGCTCCTTTTCAAGTAAACCCGATCATTTCGTTTGTTCACAAACTGCGCAATTTGCAATGGCTTCTCATCGGAGTAAACCAAATTCCAATGGTACTTTAATGGTTCCAGCTCAAGGACAATATGCACTGCATCAGTTCTCATGATATGATCAGCTCACTCACTGTGTCGTGGATTTGGCACAAATTCGGCCCGCAATTCAGGTGTTGTTATAGTTGCCAGTATTAACGTAAACAGCAATGGTACGAGAAACCAAAGATTTATTCACATAGAATTGCTGGAGGGCTCTAACGATAGCCAAATATGGGTTTCCAGCCAAATATAATGCAATCACACTATCACTTTATATCGGAATGAGATAGATCAAACTGTTGAAAGCTTGTGAAAAATAAAATGAACTTTCACTGGAATAAATCAGACGATTTTATTCCATTGATTTTACAGTCACACTGTAAAATCAAATCATACAAAAATTACGAATTTAAAGTCGATTTGATTAATACTGAAGACTTGTTTCAAATTTTTTAGGAAAATTTACCCAGAGTTCCACAAAATTGTCTTGCAAAAAAGCATTTTAAATGAATATTTTAATTGAAACTTAAGTTGTCGTTAGCACGTATTTAAAATACTAGAAGAAACAAGTAAGGAAAGTCTAAAGTCGGGCGGGGCCAACTATATTATACCCTGCACCACTTTGTAGATCTAAATTTTCGAAACCATATCACATCCGTCAAATGTGTTGGGGGCTATATATAAAGGTTTGTCCGAAATACATACATTTAAATATCACTTGACCTGGGCAGAATTTGATAGACTTCTACAAATCTATAGACTCAAAATTTAAGTCGGCTAATGCACTAGGGTGGAACACAATATTAGTAAAAAAAACAGTAAGGAAAGTCGAAAGTCGGGCGGGGCCGACTATATTATACCCTGCACTACTTTGTAGATCTAAATTTTCGATACCATATCACATCCGTCAAATGTGTTGGGGGCTATATATAAAGGTTTGTCCCAAATACATACATTTAAATATCACTCGATCTGGAAGAATTTGATAGACTTCTACAAAATCTATAGACTCAAAATTTAAGTCGGCTAATGCACTAGGGAGGAACACAATGTTAGTAAAAAATTACTCAGAATTTAATTCTAAGTCGACCCGTATACTAAAAGGTTGGTCTATGATTACTCCTTCTTGGCGTTACATTTGTATGTGCACAAACTTATTATACCCTGTACCACAGTAGTGGTGAAGTGTATAAATATGGGAAACGTTTAAATCTGAAGCAATTTTAAGGAAACTTCGAAAAAGTTTATTTATGATTTATCGCTCGATATATATGTATTAGAAGTTTAGGAAAATTAGAGTCATTTTTACAACTTTTCGACTAAGCAGTGTCGATTTTACAAGGAAAATGTTGGTATTTTGACCATTTTTGTCGAAATCAGAAAAACATATATATGGGAGCTATATCTAAATCTGAACCGATTTCAACCAAATTTGGAACGCATAGCTACAATGCTAATTCTACTCCCTGTGCAAAATTTCAACTAAATCGGAGTTAAAAATTGGCCTCTGTGGTCATATGAGTGTAAATCGGGCGAAAGCTTTATATGGGAGATATATCCAAATCTGAACCGATTTCAAGGAAATTTGGCATGCATAGTTACAACGCTAATTCTACTCCCTATGCAAATTTCAACTAAATCGGAGCAAAAAATTGGCCTCTGTGGGCAAATGAGTGTAAATCGGGCGAAAGCTATATATGGGAGCTATATCTAAATCTGAACCGATTTTGCTGATATTTTGCAAGTTTTTCGAGACTCATAAAATATTCGGATGTACGGAATTCGAGGAAGATCGGTTGATATACACGCCAATTATGACCAGGACCCTATACCAAATTTTAGGATAATCGGACTAAAACTGCGAGCTGTACTTTGCACACAAAAATACATCAACAGACAGACAGACAGACAGACGGACAGACAGACGGACATCGCTAAATCGACTCAGAATTTAATTCTAAGCCGATCCGTATACTAAAAGGTTGGTCTATGATTACTCCTTCTTGGCGTTACATACAAATGCACAAACTTATTATACCCTGTACCACAGTAGTGGTGAAGGGTATAAATATGTGAAACATTTATATCTGAAGGAATTTTAAGGAAACTTCGCAAAAGTTTATTTATGATTTATCGCTCGATATGTATGTATTAGAAATTTAGGAAAATTAGAGTCAGTTTTACAACTTTTCGACTAAGCAGTGGCGATTTTACAAGGAAAATGTTGGTATTTTGACCATTTTTGTCGAAATCAGAAAAACATATATATGGGAGCTATATTAAATCTGAACCGATTTCAACCAAATTTGGCACGCATAGCAACAATGCTAATTCTACTCCCTGTGCAAAATTTCAACTAAATCGGAGCAAAAAATTGGCCTCTGTGGTCATATGAGTGTAAATCGGGCGAAAGTTATATATGGGAGATATATCCAAAACTGAACCGATTTCAACCAAATTTAGCACGCATAGTTACAATGCTGATTCTACTCCCTGTGCAAAATTTCAACTAAATCGGAGTTAAAAATTGGCCTCTGTGGTCATATGAGTGTAAATCGGGCGAAAGCTATATATGGGAGATATATCCAAATCTGAACCGATTTCAACCAAATTTGGCACGCATAGTTACAATGCTAATTCTACTCCATGCACAAAATTTCAACTAAATTGGAGTTAAAAATTGGCCTCTGTGGGCAAATGAGTGTAAATCGGACGAAAGCTATATATGGGAGCTATATCTAAATCAGAACCGATTTGGCTGATATTTTGCAAGTTTTTCGACACCCATAAAATATTCAGATGTACGGAATTTGAGGAAGATCGGTTGATATACACGCCAATTATGACCAGATCGGTGAAAAATTTATATGGCAGCTATATCTTCGAGCTGTACTTTGCACACAAAAATACATCAACAGACAGACAGACGGACAGACAGACAGACAGACAGACAGACAGACAGACAGACAGACAGACAGACAGACGGACATCGCTAAATCGACTCAGAATTTAATTCCAAGCCGATCCGTATACTAAAAGGTTGGTCTATGATTACTCCTTCTTGGCGTTACATACAAATGCACAAACTTATTATACCCTGTACCACAGTAGTGGTGAAGGGTATAAAAAACTGAAAACACGAAAAATTTTAAATTTGTTTCCTAGAATCAAGCACGGAAAAATTAAATTTGAAAGAAATTTGTGTTCTAAATGTATCCTTACTTCAATTCTCCGCTTCCTTGGCTCGGAATCAATACGAAAATCATGATAAAGACAATATCTTTGGAACCGGGCATGTCTTTTTTTTCTTAATATAGACAATAAGTGAGTTATGTCCCTCCCTCTATCTCTCTCATTCTTAGTGTGAGAATCACGAAAATATTTTACTGTATAATTGAAAATTTTCTCTTACCGAATGCAGCTTTAGACTTGTGTTAATTATCTCATAATAACCCAACGTCATCAGAGACTTCGGAAATATCCATCTAATCAAGTAGGAAAATGTTTCCAATCTTAAGATTTCTTTCATTCATTAAATACGGCCGTATCTCAACAATCCACTTCCGAACTCTAGCTATTATACCACAATCGTTGTTAATCCCCAAGGTACTTCTGGCATTTTTGTGGAAAGGTCCTTAAACTGTTAAAAGACGACAAGCAATTATAACTGGAGTATGTGTAAATTCTTCATTAGCTCTGGGTTCTCTGGTCTAGGACTCATAACCAAACGGCTTCAACAGTCTAGCTACAACGAATCATTCTCTGTTCTAAAGCTCTAGTGAAATACACCACATATACACACACACTCACACCGCTAGTGTTGGTAGTTAGGATGACTGTTCTATTCGTAGTAGTTAGAGAGATGCTTATTTAGAAGGACTATTGTTGGAACATTTCCTTCTGGTTGTCGTTTAGAATGTTTTGCCAACATTGTCTGCTTGCTTGGTCTTACTGGTGCCATTACTGTCAACTGCAATGCCTCCCAAGGCAAAACATCCATAATTATGAGAGTACATATGCAGGTCATGCGAAATTCAAGATCTCAATAGGAAAAGGATTTAAATGGCTGTAAGAAAAAAACTGGAACTAAAAAAAAAAAATAAAGCCCAATTTCGTATCACAGAAATTAAATAGAATTTTGTCGTAAAAGGAATTTTCACAGATATGTAGTCTTTACGAGAAAATGCGTAGAAGTTTTGTTTTAAGAAAATTTCATAAAAATGTTGTCCTAAGACAAAAATTCATAAAATTTTTTTCTTTAGAACAAATTTCATAATTTTTTTTTTACAAAAAATTTCATAGAAATTTTGTCTTTAGAGAAAATTTCATCGAAATTTTGTCTTTAGAGAAAATTTCATAGAAATTTTGTCTTTAGGAAAATTTTCATAGAAATTTTGTGTTAAGAGAAAAATTCATAGACATTTTGTGTTAAAAGAAAATTTCATAGAATTTTATCTTTAGAGAAAATTTGATAGAAATTTTGTCTTTAGAGAAAATTTCATAGAAATATTTGTCTTTAGAGAAAATTTCATAAAAATTTTGTCTTTAGAGAAAATTTTATAGAAATTTTGTCTTCAGAGAAAATTTCATAGAAATTTTGTGTTAAGAGAAAAATTCATAGAAATTTTGTGTTAAGAGAAAAATTCATAGAAATTTTGTCTTTAGAGAAAATTTTATAGAAATTTTGTCTTTAGAGAAAATTTCATAGAAATTTTTTGCTAAGATAAAAATTTATAGAAATTTTGTCTTTGGAGAAAATTACATAGAAATTTTGTCTTTGGAGAAAATTACATAGAAATTTTGTTTTTAGAGAAAATTTCATAGAAATTGTGTATTAAGAACAAAATTCATAGAAATTTTGTCTTTAGAGAAAATTTCATAGGAATTTTGTGTTAAGAGAAAAATTCATAGGAATTTTCTCCGTCTTTAGAGAAAATTTCATAGAATTTTGTCTTTAGAGAAAATTTCATAGAAATTGTGTATTAAGAGAAGCATTCATAGAAATTTTGTCTTTAGAGAAAATTTCATAGACATTTTGTGTTAAGAGAAAAATTCATAGAAATTTTGTGTTAAGAGAAAAATTCATAGAAATTTTGTCTTTAGAGAAAATTTCATAGGAATTTTGTCTTTAGAAAAAATTTCATAGAAATTTTGTGCTAAGAGAAAAATTTATAGAAATTTAGACTTTAGAGAAAATTTCATAGAAATTTTGTATTAAGAAAAAAATTCATAGAAATTTTGTATTAAGAAAAAAATGCATAGAAATTTTGTGCTAAGAGAAAAATTCATGGGAATTTTGTCTTTAGAGAAAATTTCATAGAAACTTTGTGTTAAGAGAAAAATTTATAGAAATTTTGTCTTTAGAGAAAATTACATAGAAATTTTGTTTTTAGAGAAAATTTCATAGAAATTTTGTATTAAGAAAAAAATTCATAGAAATTTTGTATTAAGAGAAACATTCATAGAAATTTTGTCTTTAGAGAAAATTTCATAGAAATTTTGTCTTTAGAGAAAATTTCATAGAAATTTTGTCTCTTGAGAAAATTTCATAGAAATTTTGTGTTAAGAGAAAAATTCATAGAAATTTTGTCTTTAGAGAAAATTTCATAGAAATTTTGCCTTTAGAGAAAATTTCATAGAAATTTTGTGTTAAAAGAAAAATTCATAAAAAATTTATTTCTAGAGAAAATTTCATTGAAATTTCTATGACATTATTTCATTAGAGAAAATTTTATAGAATTTCATAGAAATTTTTTTAGAGAAAATTTCATAGAAATTTTGTCTATAGAGAATATATAATAGGAATTGTGTCAATAGAGAAAATTTCTTAGAAATTTTGCCTTTAGAAAAATTTCTTCCACTTTCGTGAAAATGCAATCTAGACGACTTTTCAAATATTAGTCGATGTTTTGTTTTAAACCCCAGTTAGATTACGATATTATTTATACCAAATATATAATTAATGTGGAAGATTTGTCTTCGACAAATTACTAATCGATAATTACGTTCGTTGATATAAACCTTGACTTTTAACAATGTTTTGGTTTTAATTTTTAAATTTAAAATTTGGATTTAAGAAAATGGTTGTATTATCGTCGTTGTAATTATAGGTACTGTATTGTGGATAATTTTATACGTTTTTATACCATAATACGGACACATTTCTAATTATTTAAAATTGTGTCCAATAATTTTTTACAAAATTTCATAAAAAACACAGACATAAAAATTATCTCTTAACTACATACCTTTAAAAATATAACATAAAATTATCGACAATAATAACCACAAAATGAACTTACCTAAAACGAAAAGGAAGAAAAAAAAACACGGTTAATATTGTAATATTCAATATGCTGTAAGTTTCAAAATAAAGGTCATAGAATAAGTCATAGAATATATTATCAAGTAAAAGGAAAGAAACAAAAAATATTTTACAAATCTCAACATGAATGGGATATAAATTATTAAAAAAAAAAAAAAAAAAAAAACAAGTATATACGGCCGTAAGTTCGGCCAGGCCGAATCTTATGTACCCTCCACCATGGATTGCGTAGAAACTTCTACGAAAGTCTGTCACCCACAATCGAATTACGAGTACTTGGGTTGTGGTATCTTAACACTTTTTAACATCGTTTTCTAACTTGTGAGTTAGTTCATACGTGGTATATATTAGACAAAAAAGTATGTATAGGTAAGTCTACAAGTAATTACGAATCGATACGGACTTCTGCACGGTACTTAGAGAGCCAGAATTGAAATATGGGGGCTATATAGAATTATGAAATTGATATGGACCAATTTTTGTATTATTGGGGATCGAATTATCCGAGGGCTATATATAACTATAGACCGATATGGACCTAGTTAGGCATGGTTGTTAACGGCCATATACTAGCACAATGTACCCAATTTCAACTGAATGAAATCGGATGAAATTTGCTCCTCCAAGAGGCTTCAAAACCAAAACTCGGCATCGGTTTATATGGGGGGCTATATATGATTATGGACCACTTTTGGCATGGTTGTTGTCACGTACCAAATTTCAACCGATTCGGATGAATTTTGGTCTCCCAAGAGGCTCCGGAGGTCAAATCTGGTGATCGGTTCATATGGGGGCTATATATAATTATGAACCGACATGGACCAATTTTGTATGGTTGTTAGAGACCATATACTAATTCCATGTACCAGATTTCAGCCAGATCGGATGAAATTTGCTGGTCTTAGAGGATCCGCAAACCAAATCTGGGGATCGGTTTATATGGGGGCTATATATAATTATGGACCGATATGAACCAATTTTTGCATGGTTGTTAGATACCATATGGTAACACCACGTACCAAATTTCAACCGGATCGGATGAATTTTGCTCCTCTTAGAGGCTCCGGAGGTCAAATCAGGGGATCGGTTTATATGGGGGCTATATATAATTATGGGCCGATATGGTCAATTTTTGCATGGTTGTTAAAGACCATATACTTACACCGTGACCAAAATTCAGCCAGATCGGATGAAATGTACTAGACTTATAGGCTCCGCAAGCCAAATCTGGGGGTTCGTTTATATGGGGGCTATACCTAAAAGTGGACTGATATGGCCCATTTGCAATACCATCCGACCTACATCAATAGCAACTTCGGAAGTTAGCGCGATTTCAACAGATGGACGGACGGACGGACAAGCTCAGATCGACTCAGAATTTCACCACGACCCAGACTAAATATACTTTATGTGTTACAAACGGAATGACAAAGTTAATATACCCCCCATCCTATGGTGGAGGGTATAAAAACAAATGCCTCTTATTACAATAATTTAAAGACCGATTTATAGAAGTTTTGACTTTAGCGAAAATTTCATAAAAAAAAAAAAATATTTTTAGAGAAAATTTCATAGATATTTTGTCGTAGGCAATCCTTTGTGGAAGTTTAGTATTTACAGAAAATTTCATAAAAATTTTGTCTTTGGAGAAAATTTCATAGAAAATTTGCGTTAGAAAAAAAATCATAGAAATTTTGTCTTAAAATACAAATAGTTCATAGCAATTTTATGTTTATAGAAAATTTTATAGACATTTTGTGGTTAGGGAAAATTTCGTATTTAGGGATAATTTTATAAAAATTTTGTCTTTACAGAAAATTTTATAAAAATTTTGTCTTTAAAGAAAATTTCATAAAAATTGTGTCTTTAAAGAAAATTTCATAGAAATTTTGACTTAAAAAAAATTTTCATAGAAATGTCGTAAAAAAAACTTAGCAGATATATGGTCTTTAGAGAGAAGTTCATAGATATTTTGTCGTAGAAAACTTTCGTAGAAATTTGGTCTTTAGAAAAAACATCATAATATTGTCTTTAGAGAAAATTTCATAGAAATTTTGTCTTTAGAGAAATTTTCATCTTTAGAGAAAATTTCATAGAAATTTTGTCTTTATAAGATATTTCAAAAATTCAAAATTTCACTTTAGAGAAAATTTCGTAGAAATTGTTTCTTTGCAAAAAAATGCATAAAAAATTTGTCTTTAGAGAAAATTTCACAGAAATTTGTTTTTAGAGAAAATTCCATAGAAATTTTATTTTTAAGAGAAAATTTCATAAAAATTTTATCTTTAGAGAATATTTCATAGAAATGTTATCTTTAGAGAAAATTTCATAAAATTTTTATTTTTAGAAAAAATTTCATAAAAATTTTATCTTTAGAGAAAATTTCATAGAAAATTTTAATTTTTGTTTCAAAATATTATAATGAAGGTTACATCGAATTTTTCCTTTTGGGTCTCCATTTTTATGTCTGCAGGATAACATAAGAAAAAGGGAACCTCTAAAGCTACACTAATATAGGAGACAATAATAGTGTCATATAACAATGCTTAGAAATATGTTTCTTACGCCTGTCGTCCCTCAACCTTTCTCCAAATGAAATGTGACATTTTGAGGTATTTTATTAGACCAACAGCTAAATAAGGACACGAAAATAATATCACAAATGTAGATCATTATATGCCTCTACGGAGTGCACACAAATGCAAACAAAGTGACCACCAATTAAAGTTCTCAAGGTTTATTTACATACATTCGGGAAAGGATGTTGTCAATTATTGGGAACACATCACTAGGTTCTGTTGAGATACCATTATCATGGTATCTTCACCGTTATCAACTAGATATACTTGGCAGTCATAGTCAATGTGGCTTGATGAAAAGTTTACTAAGAGAAATTTTGTTTTGGAGACAAAATGCTATAAATTCTGTTTTTAGAGAAATTTTTATAGAAATTTTGTCTTTAGAGAAAATTTTACAGAAATTTTGTCCTTGGAGAATATTTCATAGAAATGTTGTCTTTAGAGAAAATTTAATAGAAATTTTGTCTTTAGAGAAAATTTTATAGAAATTTTGTGTTTGGAGAATATTTCATAGAAATTTTGTATTTATAAAAAATTTCATAGAAATTTTGTATTTATAGAAAATTTCATAGAAATTTTTTACTAAGAGAAATTTTGTCTTTGGACACAAAATCCTAGAAATTCTGTTTTTGAAAAATTTTCATAGAATTTTTTTCTTTAGAGAAAATTTTACAGAAACCTAGAAATTCTGTTTTTGAGAAATTTTCATAGAAATTTTGTCTTTAGAGAAAATTTCATAGAAATCTTGTATTTAGAGAAAATTTCATAGAAATTTTGTATTTAGAGAAAATTTCATAGAAATTTTGTATATTGAGAAAATTTCATAGAAATTTTGTATTTAGAGAAAATTTCATAGAATTTTTTTTATTACTAAGAGAAGTTTTGTCTTTGGAGACAAAATCCTAGAAATTCTGTTTTTGAGAAATTTTCATAGAAATTTTGTCTTTAGAGAAAATTTTACAGAAACTTTGCCTTTGGAGAATATTTCATAAAAATTTTGTCTTTATAGAAAATTTCATAAAAATTTTGTCTTTAGAGAAAATTTCATGGAAATTTTGTCTGTATAGAAAATTTCATCGGAATTTTGTTTTTAGAGAAAATTTCATGGAAATTTAGTTTTTAGAGAAAATTTATTTTGCTTTTAGGAAAAATGTAATGGAGAAGATGTTAATTTGCTTCAAGTCCCTGCATCTAAGCCGGATGTGGACCCATATCACCTCTACACCTATAAGGTTAACTCTTTGCCTAGCTAATGTAGGTCTATGATAAAGGTAGTATTCCAAGATGTCACCATCCTCAAAACCCGCCCTACATGCACTATCCTCTGCTGTTCCTATTCGGCGCAGATTTGCTCTCAATTCTAGGTGTCGAGTCATTATTCCCACGGCCCTCCTGACTGTCGTCCTACCCTTCTTGAGTAGTTCATCATTCTTTGCCTTATCAGGGTCACTCCATCCTTGGTGGGGGCAGATATGCCCTCAATTCTAGGTGTCAGGTCATTACTCCCAAGGCCTTCCAGGCTTTAATCCTACTCTCCTTGAGCAGTTCTGCAGTCTTTTCTTTGTGTGGGGACCCATAGTATTTTCATCGCACTTTCGACCGTTGCATTGGTTCATATCACTCGTGCCCATTAATACAACATGCCCTACAATGCCTCTAATGGCTTTGCGTTCTGTGAATTCACTTCCCTTGTATCCTAGCTCTTAACTCCAGTTGATATGCCTTTATAGGCCGATCTACCGATTTGACTTCTGGAGACCATGGAAACCGAAATTATCATCTGATTTGCCTGAATTTTATAATCTGTAGATATTTTAGATGCAAGAGGAGTTTATTGACCTTTGTTTCATTTGAACTTAGCTCCGAGGTTAGTTATTTCCCTTAATTCCAATTTCAATAACATTCCTATTAGGAATATAGGTGAGTATGTATATGATGAACTGTATTTATTCAATATATTGTATTAGGCAGATATACAATTCGTGAATTCTGCTTTTCATATTCCTACACGTGTCGGCGATAAATACCTCAGTTCTTGTACTAATTACGAATTTATCTCGAATTACAAGTGGAACAAATGAAAATTCATGTTATTGTACATTGATATTGAAAGTCAATAAATAATCAAAGCCAGTTCCAACGTCAACACAACCCAATCCATATATTTACTATTCGTAATTCAACACCTGAATCCATTACATATTCTGATAGGCTAGAAGGTGGTAATGCTTAACGCATAAGAATGTGCAAATGTGTGTGCATTAAATTAATGCTTATTAAGTGAAAATCATAAAATACAACATTTCATTACCTGAAGCTGTGGCAATAGCATTTCCCAATAAGACAAACCGTAAACATTCAACATGCATCGTGTCTAACAACCTCCAATGTGGGGGAAGAAAGGTCGATTTTATAGCATACGGCACTCAAATTAATGTATGGTGTGATATTAGAGACGGATCGGATCGAAGTATCATTGAAGTATTTATTTTAATTGTATAGAGAAAAGAAAATTACAAAAGGTTCATGTAAAACTAGTAAGAATAAGAAAGGAAAGTCTAATATCGGAACATCTTGAAAAACTATTTTCAATACAGTTGAACTCGGGCAAGGCCGAGTGTATTAAACACTGCACCATTGTATAGGTCAACATTATATTCCTTTATATATACATATATTAAAACCTAAACCAATTTGGACAAATACACAGTGGATCTGATATGTAAATGCATATATGTATACCCATAGCATGGGGTTATATTAACATTGTCATTCCGTACTTATTTCATAGCCGAAGGTACGCCTGGGGAGAAGTACTCATCTCCTAGGACAAGCGTATGTAAATGTAATCCGAAGCGATTTGGTTATTTCTTTTTGATTAGAACTCTGTACAAGAGTACAGGGAAATGAAAGTTTTCGCCGGGATGGTATTGCAAATGGTCCTTATCGGACCACTTTTTCGTATAGCCCCCATATAAGACGACCCCCAGACTTGGCTTGCGGAGCCTCTTAGAGAAGCAAATTTCATCCGATTTGGTTGAAATTTGGTATGTGGTTCTAGTCCATGGCCACCGGGAGCCACCGTGGTGCAATGGTTAGCATGCCCGCCTTGCATACACAAGGTCGTGGGTTCGATTCCTGCTTCGACCGAACACCAAAAAGTTTTTCAGCGGTGGATTATCCCACCTCAGTAATGCTGGTGACATTTCTGAAGGTTTCAAAGATTCTCTAAGTGGTTTGTTTCACTGGAATGTGGAACGCCGTTCGGACTCGGCTATAAAAAGGAGGTCCCTTATCATTGAGCTTAACATGGAATCGGGCAGCACTCAGTGATAAGAAAGAAGTTCACCATCGGGCTGCCACCTAACCTAACCTAGTCCATGGCCTGTAACACCCATGCAAATCCTATATAAATCCTATATAAACCGATCCTCAGATTTTGGTTGCGATTCTTCTCGGTTGAGCAACTTTCCCAGCTGGTTTAAATTTGGTACGTGGTGTTTGTACGTACACGCAAAGAAAAAAAAAAAAAAACGTTTGGAAAACGTGTACCGAAAACGATTTTCTTTTGTTAGAGTTTTTTTGAATTGCTTCGAAAAGAATACACTTTTATCACCAAAAAAATCGTTTGTTACAAAATTTTTATTTTTTCGATAAAAAAAGTTATTTTTGAACCAACAACACAGTCCACTTCGTTTATATCAAACACTGTTCTTTTCTGACTTTAGGTTTTTAATTAGACACGTTTTACAGTTCATAGTAAAAATTTAATGTAGTAGAATGTAATGTTGAACATTTTTTCGGAATCTTCCGACTAAATCTGCAAAACATGTAAAAAAAAAACTTTGGTCGAAGGAGGGATCGAACCCACGACCCTTGGCATGCAAATCGGACGTAGCAACCACTGATCCACGGTGCCCAACTAAATGTATTTTTCTGTTAAATAAACGTTGTTTAATCGGCTCGTGAGGGCCGCAAGCTATGCTATATAAATATAACTTATATGGGTAATTATCTATTGATGACAATAACGGCTACATAGCTCAGTGGATAGTGTGTTGGCTTACAACCTGCATGTTCCGCGGTTCGATTCTCCGTCCAGGCGAAAGGTAAAAAAATTTTAAAAATTTATAAAATCGTATAATTTCTTCTACATTGTTTGTATTACAGAAAAAGGTGCTAAGAACTAAAAAACTTCGTTGAAGTGAGAAAGATGTGAGGGAAAATGCAATTAGCCAGATTTTTTTTTTTTTTTTTTTGAGTTAGTCTTTATGAAATTGTTTTTACATCCCGGAAAAGACTAAACGTTTATCACAAGAAGTATATACTTTTCTTCCAAATACACTTCCTTTCAACGAAAAGCAAATGAGAAACGAACTTTGTTTGTCTAAAATTTCGTTTGGGAGGAAAGAATTATTTTTTTGCGTGTAGTCTCTAAGATTGATGCTCAAATTTACCCATTATATATAGCCCCCATATAAACTGATCCCCAGATTTGATCTCAGAAGCGCCTAGGAGGATGAAATTGTGTATGTAGTATAAGAATATGGTCTATAACAACCATGTCAAAATTGGTCCATATAGGTCCATATTAAATATGTAATCCCCATATAAACCGACCCCCAATTTGGCTTGCAGAGCCTCTTAGAGAAGCAAGTTATAGTGTCAACCTCCAAAATTCTCTACACTCATAGAAAAAATCATGCATAGCGTGCTCATTTCAAAACGATTCGTTCATGAAAGTGAATCAACACACATGAGGTGTCAAACTGTGAACAGGCGATGTCAATCTGCCAACGATAAAATGACACCATGCGTTGTCAAAACAACAACCAGCGTTCAGAATCTGAAAACGTTATGGTTACGACTTTATAAACAAAATTAAAAAAAAAATATTTCCGCTAGAGTGACTCGAACCTGTGTTTTCTGCACCATACGCGTTAACAGTCGCCTTAGTACATTGCACCACCGAGGGTTATGGCAACGTCTAGCGATTATTTTAAGAATTGTCATGGCCAAAGAAAAACGAATGCCGTTCATGAAATCGTGAACGCCCGTGGACGAAATTGTGAACATACCGTTTTGATTTTTTGTGAACGTTTCCGTTTCATTTTGCCACCATCCGTTCACGACTATGGAACGTATTTTTATACCCTCCACCATAGGATGGGGGGTATATTAACTTTGTCATTATGTTTGTAACACATCGAAATATTGCTCTAAGACCCCATAAAGTATATATATTCTGGGCCGTGGTGAGATTCTGAGTCGATCTAAGCATGTCCGTCCGTCCGTCGTCTGTTGAAATCACGCTCACTTCCGAACGAAAGAAGCTATCGACTTGAAACTTGGCACAAGTAGTTGTTAGTGATGTAGGTCGGACGGTATTGCAAATGGGCCATATCGGTCCACTTTTACGTATAGCCCCCATATAAAGGGACCCTCAGATTTGGCTTGTGGAGCGTCTAACAGAAGCATATTTCATCCGATCCGGCTGAAATTTGGTACATGGTGTTGGTATATGGTCTCTAACAACCATGCAAAAATTGGCCCACATCGGTCCATAATTATATATAGCCCCATATAAACCGATCCCCCGATTTGGCTTTCGGAGTCTCAAAGAGAAGCAAATTTCATCCGATCCGGCTGAAATTTGGTACATGGTGTTGGTATATGGTCTCCAACAACCATGCAAAAATTGGTCCACATCGGTCCATAATTATATATAGCCCCCATATAAACCGATCCCCAGATTCGGCTTGCGAAGCCTGAAAGAGAAGCAAATTTCATCCGATCCGGTTGAAATTTGGTACATGATGTTGGTATATGGTTTCTAATAACCATGCCAAAATTGGTCTACATCGGTCCATAATTATATATAGCCCCCATATAAACCGTTCTCCAGATTTGACCTCCGGAGCCTCTTGGAGGAGCAAAATTCATCCGATCCGGTTCAAATTTGGAACGTGGTGTTAGTATATGGCCGCTAACAACCATACCAAAATTGGTCCATATCGGTCTGTAGTTACAATCACACAAAAAGTGGTGCATATCGGTTCATAATCATGGTTGCCACTCGAGCCAAACAAAGTCTACCAAAATTTTATTTCTATAGAAATTTTTTTCAAAATTTTATTTCTATAGAAAATTTTTTCAAAATTTTATTTCTATAGAAAATTTTGTTAAAATTTTATTCGGTTCATAATCATGGTTGCCACTCGAGCCAAAAATAATCTACCGATAATCTACCATTTGTATAGAAAATTTTGTCAAACTTTTATTTCTATAGAAAATTAGTTCAAAATTTTATTTCTATAGAAAATTTTGTCAAAATTTTATTTATATAGAAAATTTTGTTAAAATTTTATTTCTATAGAAAATTTTGTTAAAGTTTTTTTTTCTGTAGAAAATTTTGTCAAATTTTTATTTCTAAAGAAAATTTTGTCAAAATTTTACTTCTATAAAAAATTTTTTGAAAATTTTATTTCTATAGAAAATTTTATTAAAATTTTATTTCTATAGAAAATTTTGTCAAAATTGTATGTCTATAGAAAATTTTGTCAAACTGAATTATATTATATGCATTTGATCGATTTAATATATACCACGTATGGACTTACATACAATTTAGAAGACGCTGTTAGGAGGTTTTAAGATACCTTGCAATCGGCAAGCGTTACCGCAACTTAGGTAATTCGATTGTGGATGGCAGTGTTTAGAAGAAGTTTCTACGCAATCCATGGTGGAGGGTACATAAGCTTCGGCCTGGCCGAACTTACGGCCGTATATACTTGTTTGCTATTAGTGTAATCGCCTACACAATGGTGCAAAAGACGAAATCTGTCTCTGCCCAGGGCTTCAAATCTGTCTTTAACATTTAGTCGACTATGAACTCACAAAAAAATTTTAAGATTTTTTCTGAATTCTAATTGAATTGTATCACCCTTTATAAAGCAAACACACGATGACGCTTGAATTCCATCACGAAAGTCTTCATTCCTGCTTGCAGTACATCAAAATGCGTTTGTATGCTTCCACACTATGGTTAGGTTAGGTTATGTGGCAGCCCGATGTATCAGGCTCACTTAGACTATTCAGTCCATTGTAATACCCCAGTGGTGAACTTCTCTTGCACACTATACAATGAACCATCAATGGAATAAATAATAAAAAGCTGTCATATGAACATTTTAAAAATGATAACAACCTGAAATTGGTTGCAATCAATATCAGTCACAATGTATTTGTTGTTAATTTCCCGCATAATATATTTGTTGCTCATATCTCGTTCATGCTTACAATTAAATTCTTGGTAATGCTCCAGCGAAGGAATTTCCTCACACTCAAAAAAAAAAGTTTACTTTGATTCAAAGATTTTGATCTTCCCTTAATAATTTTGGTATTGATTCCGAGCCAAAGATCAGGCTTCTTTAAAATAAATAAAATTTTTAGCGACGTATCTGGCTTTAAATCCAGGACCAATAAAATCAAAATTAGGATACAGATTTCATTTATTAAATGTTCATTCTCTTTTCGCGATTTATTAATAAAGGTACTCACGTACAAACAAATGCCAGTTTAAAAAATTCAAATTATAACGGATACTTCAAAGTAAAAAATGTTTTCTTAATTCCAAAAAAACAACTTTAGACCAAAGACGCTAAATCCTCAAAATAAGTCTTAGCCTATATTTGAAGCATTTTTATCTTAAATCTAAAGTTTCAATATTTCAGTTAATTTAGGGACAATTTCTTTAAAAATATATTTTAGGAAAATTAGCTTTAGTTGAAAGCCATGCGACTTTAACGGAGGGACGCAATTTTAGAAAAATTGTGTCCTAAATTTAATGAAATAATTTTTGAAACAAAGATTATAAACTTTATTTTAATTAAAATTTCATTATTTTAAAGAAATTTGTCCTTAATATTTTGTAAATTTCGCATCCTAAAATTTAAGTTGCGTAATCTTTATTATCACGTAAAAATTTTTTTCAGCGCATAGGTCATTCATTTGCGAAAGTAGTGAAAATTTCTCGTAATATTTAATGGTAAATGTTTGCCAAGTTTGAAATAAGTTACCTCCAAGATATGGAACTTACATCTTAGTCGAAATTTATTTAAAAAAAAAACAAAATATATTAACGTATTAAAGATTAAGCAACCTTTATTTAAGTATGTGCAATTTACACAATATTAAAGTCAAATTTCTTTAAAATAATGAAATTTTAATTAAAATAAAGATTATAATATTTGCTTCAATTTGTTCCATTAAATTGAGGACAAAAATTATGGAAATTTGCGTCCCTCCGTTAAAATCGTATGTCATTGAACTAAGGCAAATTTCCCTTTAAGTAAAGAAACACATTTTTGATTAAAAAAAATAGTTCTTAAATTATATTGAAGATTTAGCATCTTTGGTTTATAGTTTTTTTTTTTTTTGAATTAAGAAAACTGTTTTGTACCTCGAAGTATCTATTATAATTTGGATTTTTAAACTGGCATTTGGTTTTAGGTGAATGGCTTTATTGATATACAAAAAAAAATATAATGAAAATTCCATAAATGAGATCAGTATCCTAATTTTAATTTTATTGATCTTAGATTTAAAGCAAAATAGATCGCTAAAAAATCTTTGTTTTAAAGAAGCCGTATCTTTGGCTAAGAATCAATACCAAAATTCTTAGAAGAAGGTCAAAATATTTGGATCCAAGTAAATTTCTTTTGAGTGTAGACGGCTGCCTCAATATTTAGGACACGAATCAAAATTATTATATAATTGTTATAAAATAAAATATAATATAATTAATAAACAATTCAGTTTATGTCACCAATATGTGACATTAATTTACTTATCAAAAACATTCGACCTTTTTGTGTGTAGTACAAATTATTTAACAACTTTTCTTTGTGAAACCATTTAACTGCCATATAATATAGTGAAGCACTTGCACGCGGGAATGATAGAGTCGAAAGGGAAATGCCATAGAAATTATCTGCTTGTCCAGGCAACGCAACTCAATTTTTATTGTGAATATAAATGTCAACGTGGTTGTTGCTCTGCTGCCGTCGTCATCAACAATTATTTTTGTTTATTTAACTTTGTTGTCATCTGCATAATCACCTCGAATAAATGAAACCTCAGGTTATATTTGGTCAGTTTTATATACTTCAACTCATACAAGCCAGTCATTTTCATTTTATTTTGCTATGGCCCACTGCTCTCTGGATGTGGATGATGAGGATGCATGCAGAGTTTTATCATTATTTTCTACACCACCTAAAAACAACCTGTAACACAATAAAACACACAGAGAAAAAAAAACTGCAGGAAAAGTTAAATGTTTTTATAGAAAAAGGGATGTTTGTGTGCAAAATAAAATTTCTGATTCAATCACGAAATGAATTGATCCAATTAATTTTGTAATTGAAATGTCTTCAATCACGCAAATGATAGTATCTATCACAGTTTTAATTGGGCATAAAAAAGTATTTGATTAAAAAATTAAATGATTTAATTTGAAAAATTCAATTAATTCTTTAATCGATTCAAATAAAAATTTAATTGATGTTGATTGCAAAACTCAATTAATTTTTATATCCTCCACCATAGGATGGGGGTATATTAACTTTGTCATTCCATTTGTAACACATCGAAATATTGCTCTAAGACCCCATAAAGTATATATATATTCTGGGTCGTGGTAAAATTATCTCGTCGATCTGAGCATGTCCGTCCGTCCGTCTGTTGAAATCACGCTAACTTCCGAACGAAACAAGCTATCGACTTGAAACTTGGCACAAGTAGTTGTTATTGATGTAGGTCGGATGGTATTGCAAATGGGCCATATCGGTCCACTTTTATGTATAGCCCCCATATAAACGGACCCCCAAATTTGGCTTGCGATTCCTCTAAGAGAAGCAAATTTCATCTGATCCGCCTGAAATTTGGTACATGGTGTTAGTATAACAGGTTGGCTGATAAGTCCCCGGTCTGACACATAGATGGCGTCGCTAGTATTAAAAGCATATTATTTTTATATAGTACCAACCTTTAAAAAATTCGTGTCAAAATTTGACGTCTGTAAGTCAATTAGTTTGTGAGATAGAGAGTCTTTTGTGAAACAACATTTGTTATTGTGAAAAAAATGGAAAAAAGGAATTTCGTGTTTTGATAAAATACTGTTTTCTGAAGGGAAAAAATACGGTGGAAGCAAAAACTTGGCTTAACAATGAGTTTCCGGACTCTGCCCCAGGGAAATCAACAATAATTGATTGGTATGCAAAATTCAAGCGTGGTGAAATGACCCCGGAGGACGGTGAACGCAGTGGACGCCCGAAAGAGGTGGTTACCGACGAAAACATCAAAAAAATCCACAAAAGGATTTTGAATGACCGTAAAATGAAGTTGATCGAGATAGCAGAGGCCTTAAAGATATCAAAGGAACGTGTTGGTTAAAGACCGCTGGAAAAGTAATGGCCTCTGTTTTTTGGAATGCGCATGGAATAATTTTTATCGATTATCTTGGGAAGGGAAAAACCATCAACAGTGACTATTATATTGGAGCATTCTAAGGTCTAAATCCCGGCAAAACGGCCCCATATGAAGAAGAAAAAAGTGTTGTTCACCAAGACAACGCACCGTGCCACAAGTCATTGAGAACGATGGCAAAAATGCATGAATTGTGATTCGAATTGCTTCCCCACCCACCGTATTCTCCAGATCTGGCCCCCAGCGACTTTTTCTTGTTCTCAGACCTCAAAAGGATGCTAGCTGGGAAAAAAATTTGGCTGATATGAAGAGGTTATCATCGAAACTGAGGCCTATTTTGAGGCAAAATCGATGGAGAACTACCAAAATAGTATCAAAAAATTGGAAGGTCGTCAGAATCGTTGTATCGCTCTTGAAGGGAACTATGCTGAATAATAAAAACGAATTTTGACAAAAAATGTGTTTTTCTTTGTTAGGCCGGGGATTTATCAGCCAACCTGTTACGGTCTCTAAAAACCGTGCAAAAATTGGTCCACATCGGTCCATAATTACATATAGCCCCCATATAAACCGATCCCCCGATTTGGCTTGCGGAGTCCCTAAGAGAAGCAAATTTCATCCGATCCGGCTGAAATTTGGTACATGATATTAGTATATGCTATCTAATGACCATGCAAAAATTGGTCCACATCGATCCATAATTATATATAGCCCCCATATAAACCGATCACCAGAATTGACCTCCGGAGCCTCCTGGAAAACCAAAATGCATCTGATTCAGTTGAAATTTGGTACGTGATGTTAATATATGGCCTCAAACGCCCATGCAAAAATTGATCGAAATCGGTCCATAATTATATACAGGCCCCATATAAACCGATCCCCAAATTTGACCACCGGAGCCCCTGGGAAAAGCAAAATTCATCCGATTCGGTTGAAATTTGGTACGTGATGTTAGTATATAGTATCCAACAACCATGCAGGAATTGGTTCATATCAGCCCATAATTATATATAGCCCCCATATAAACCGATCCCGAGATTTGGTTTTGGAGCTTCTTGGAGGAGCAAATTTCATCCGAGTCAGTTGAAATTTGGTACATTGTGCTAGTATATGGCCGTTAACAACCATTCCTAACTAGGTTCATATCGGTCTATAGTTATATATAGCCCTCAGACAAATCGATCCCCAATCACACAAAAATTGGTCCATATAAAGTTCATAATTGTATTTAGCCCCCATATAAGCGACCCCCATATTTTAATTCTGGCTCTCTACGTACCGTGCAAAAGTCCATATCGATTCGTAATTATTTGTAGACTTATTTATACATAACTGATTTGTCTAATAAATATGCCACGTATGGACTAACTCACAATTTAGAAAACGGTGTTAAGAAGTTTTAAGATACCACAACCCAAGTAATTCAATTGTGGATGAAAGTCTTTCGTAGAAGTTACTTTCCTATCTGACTTTGTGTTTTAAGTTTGATTAAAAAATTTATTGATTGAAATAAATGTTTATTTAAATTAAAACAAGTAAGGAAAGTCTAAAGTCGGGCGGGGCCGACTATATTATACCCTGCACCACTTTGTAGATCTAAATTTTCAATACCATATCACATCCGTCAAATGTGTTGGGGGTCCCAAATACATACATTTAAATATCACTCGATCTGGACAGAATTTGGTAGACAAAATTTGATAGACAAAATCTATAGACTTAAAATTTAAGTCGGCTAATGCACTAGGGTGGAACACAATGTTAGTAAAAAAATATGGGAAACATTTAAATCTGAAGCAATTTTAAGGAAACCTTGCAAAAGTTTATTTATGATTTATCGCTCGATATACATGTATAAAAAGTTTAGGAAAACTAGAGTCATTTTTACAACTTTTCGACTAAGCAGTGGCATTTTACAAGGAAAATGTTGGTATTTTGACCATTTTTGTCGAAATCAGAAAAACATATATATGGGAGCTATATCTAAATCTGAACCGATGTCAACTAAATTTGGCACGCATAGCTACAATGCTAATTCTACTCCCTGTGCAAAATTTCAACTAAATCGGAGTTAAAAATTGGCCTCTGTGGTCATATGAGAGTAAATCGGGCGAAAGCTATATATGGGAGCTATATCTAAATCTGAACCGATTTCAATTAAATTTGTCACGCATAGCTACAATGCTAATTCTACTCCCTGTGCAAAATTTCAACTAAATCGGAGCAAAAAATTGGCCTCTGTGGTCATATGAGTGTAAATCGGGCGAAAGCTATATATGGGAGCTATATCTAAATCTGAACCGATTTCAATCAAATTTGACACACATGACTATACTACCAATTGTACTCCTTGTGCAAAATTTCAAGCTAATCGGGATAAAACTCTGGCTTCTGGGTCCATATAAGTGCATATCGGGCGAAAGATATATATGGGAGCTAGATCTAAATCTGAACCGATTTCAACCATTTTTGGCACGCATAGCTGCAATGCTAATTCTACTCCCTGTGCAAAATTTCAACCAAATTGGGGTAAAACTCTGGCTTCTGGGACCGTATTAGTCCATATCGGGCGAAAGATATATATGGGAGCTATATCTAAATCTGAACCGATTTCAATAAAATTTGGCACATTTGACTACAATACTAGTTGTACTCCTAGTGCGAAATTTCAACTAAATCGGGCTAAAACTCTGGCTTCTGCGGCCATATAAGTGCATATCGGGCGAAATATGTATATATGGGAGCTATATCTAAATCTGAACCGATTTCTTCCAAAATCAATAGGTATCTATTCTGAGCCAAAACACATACTTGTGCCAAATTTGAAGTCGATTGGACTAAAACTGCGACCTAGACTTTGATTACAAAAATGTGTTCACGGACAGACGGACAAACGGACATGGCTATATAGAATCAGGAGCCCACCCTGAGCATTTTTACCAAAGACACCATGTGTCTATCTCGTCTCCTTCTGGGTGTTGCAAACATATGCACTAACTTATAATACCCTGTTCCACAGTGTGGAGCAGGTTATAAAAAATCACTTTTTAGTCTTCCGAATTTGATTTATTATATCAATTAAGTTTTTTTAATTAAAAATTTTAAAATTTTTAATCATTGACTTAATTAACTTAATGCTTCTATCTTTATTAAAAAGTTAACTGTAGCAATTAATTTATTAATTGAACAAATTTCAACTTCAGTCAACTTTTTAATTGGAAATATTTTCGTGATTTTTTTTTTTTTCTGTGTAAGCTTTAAAAATTATTTATATTTAAACTAATAATTTTCATAAAATTATTAAACGATATTTTTTTTTTAGTTTTATATCCAAAAATATTTTTCTTTAATGTATTTTGTCCACTACTATTGGGACCACCCGCCTTAGGTAACAATTTCTGTTATGCGGTTAATACAACATGTCCTTTACCATAGGCTTTTGTGTGTGTGTATATATATATATAGATGATAGTCATCGTGTTGTCACCATAGTTTTAACTGCAGGTCCTGTTGGAAAACCGATACTGGCCTGTGGCTTAGATGTGCTGTAAAAATAACAAATGACTCTTGAACATTATGTCAATTATATGTGTACGACAAGTGTGTTTGGTTTTAATTGATTTAACCCATGAATCCATGGTAACAATTGATGCCTAAAACAGATCAGCCTTGCATCCCTTGGATAGGACATACTAGCCATGTAAATAGTTTTGTATACATGCCATAGTCACCAATATAAATAGGCACTCCACATTCCATCCATGATGTCATAACATCACATAACACTTAATGGAGCATAATTAGCGTTGGGCCATATGCAATTTATAATGATTTGCTTAATCGGCGAAAAAATTTAAATGTAAACAAAAAATTTAAGCGGAATTTTAAAAATGGGAAATTAGAATTGTCAAAAGAAATAAAAAAACGATAACTTATTTTGAAATTTTTGATTAAATTTTGGAGGCTGGTATGCAAAATACATCTCTTTCATAAAAATATTTTAAGAGTTGTATGACATTTTAAAAATTTTAGAATTTTTATTCAGTAACGTAGAAATTAAGGCAATATGTATACTAGCAGAAAAAAAATCATATCAAAAAATCGAAAAAGAAAAAATCTACTAGAAGTAGAATTTTTTTGATGTATAAATATCCCAGCAAACAAAGCGTAGACAAAAATGTACTTTTCAAATCCAAAAGTGATGCGATCCTGCCGCGATGATTTAACACGGGCTTGTTATAGGTAAGATATTAAACATTTCAACAGCCATTGCGCTGATTTTATTATTTTTTTATTATTATTTTTATTTATTTATTCAGGTAGTAAAATAATAATACATTTTTTTTTTTCATCTTTTTACAAAATACTTAAGAAATGGTATATACCTTAATTCTAGAATTTGCTTTAATTGAAATGTTAATAGAACTTGCTAAAAAGCCCATCGGTCTATGTTTTGGTATAGCCCCCATATAGACCAATGTCCCGATTTTGCTTCTTGGGCTTCTAAAATCTGTAGTTTTTATCCAATTTGCCGGAAATTAGAATTTTGCTTCTTTGGCGTCTAGGAACTGTATTTTCTATCCGATGTGACTGAAATTGAAAATCTAGAGGTACTTTAGGACCACAAAGAGGTGTGTCGAAAATGCTCCGTATCGGACCATGTTTTGGTATAGTCGCCATATAGACCGATCTCCCGATTTTAATTCTTGGGCTTCTATAAACTGTATTTATTACCCGATTTGCCTGAAATTGGAAATCTAGAGGTATTTTGGGACCCCAAATATATGTGCCGAAATTGAGGTGTATCGGTCCATTTTTTGGTATAACCCCCATATAGACCGATCTCTCGATTTTACTTCTTGGGCGTCTTGAGACTATATTTTTTAGAAAATTTAGAGGTATTTTAAGATCACAAATAGGTGTGTCGCAAATGGTGTCTAGTGGTCCATATTTTGGTGTAGCCCCCATATAGACCGATCTCCCGACTTTATTTCTTGGGCTTCTAGAATCCGTAGTTTTTATCCAATTGCCGGAAATTAGAAATATAGACGTATTTTAGAACCATAAAGAGGTGTGTCGAAAATGGTTCGTATCGGCCCATGTTTTGGTATAGCCCCTACATAGACGGATCTCCCGATTTTACTTCTTAGGCTTCTAGAATTCGTAGTTTTCACCCAAATCGTCTGAAAGTGGAATTCTAGAGGTATTTGAGGGACATTAAGAGGTGGCGAGTATTGGACCTTGTATTGGTATAGCCCCCATATAGACTTAACTCCCGAATTTATTTGCAGGACTTCTGGAATCCGGCTGACCACAAATAGGTCAGCCGAATATGGTGTGTATCGATCCATGTTTTAGTATAGCCTCCACATAGACCGATCTCCAGATTTTTATCCGATTTGCACAAAAATCTAAATAGACTGGAATTTTAGACCCTCATAAATCTGTATCGCATTTATTTTTACCGGTCCATTTGGCAAGGCATCGATATAGACCGATTTAACTCCTTGAGGGTACACCAAAAAAAAAAAAAAAATATTTTCCTCCGGAATGAAAATGTAGACAAACGAAATTCCCCTTTCGTATAAAGTATTTTCGTCTAGAGCAAACAAATCTGAATTTTTGATAAGCGATTCAACGATTGTCTCTAAAATTTGTGTCAAAAAAAAAGTTTTCAGCGGTGAATTATCCTACCTCAGTAATGCTGGTGACATTTCTGAGTGTTTCTCTAAGTGGTTTCACTGCAATGTGGAACGCCGTTCGGACTCGGCTATAAAAAGGAGGTCCCTTGTGATTGAGCTTAACATGAAATCGGACAGCATTCAATGATAAGAGAGAAGTTCAGCACTGTGGTATCACAATGGACTGACTTGTCTAAGTGATATATCTGGCTGCCCCTAACCTAACCTAACCTAACCCCCTAAAATGCTATATATTATCAAGTAACACTCTACGACGAAGAGTTTTCAAAGTAAACTGTTATATTTGATTCATGGTGGTGGGTATTTAAGATTCGGCCCGGCCGAACTTACTTCTGTATATAAAGGGTGATTTGTTAAGAGCTTGATAACTTTTTTTTAAAAAAAAAACGCATAAAATTTGCAAAATCTCATCGGTTCTTTATTTGAAACGTTAGATTGGTCCATGACATTTACTTTTTGAAGATAATTTCATTTAAATGTTGACCGCGGCTGCGTCTTAGGTGGTCCATTCGGAAAGTCCAATTTTGGGCAACTTTTTCGAGCATTTCGGCCGGAATAGCCCGAATTTCTTCGGAAATGTTGTCTTCCAAAGCTGGAATAGTTGCTGTCTTATTTCTGTAGACTTTAGACTTGACGTAGCCCCACAAAAAATAGTCTAAAGGCGTCAAATCGCATGATCTTGGTGGCCAACTTACCGGTCCATTTCTTGAGATGAATTGTTCTCCGAAGTTTTCCCTCAAAATGGCCATAGAATCGCGAGCTGTGTGGCATGTAGCGCCATCTTGTTGAAACCACATGTCAACCAAGTTCAGTTCTTCCATTTTTGGCAACAAAAAGTTTGTTAGCATCGAACGATAGCGATCGCCATTCACCGTAACGTTGCGTCCAACAGCATCTTTGAAAAAATACGGTCCAATGATTCCACCAGCGTACAAACCACACCAAACAGTGCATTTTTCGGGATGCATGGGCAGTTCTTGAACGGCTTCTGGTTGCTCTTCACTCCAAATGCGGCAATTTTGCTTATTTACGTAGCCATTCAACCAGAAATGAGCCTCATCGCTGAACAAAATTTGTCGATAAAAAAGCGGATTTTCTGCCAACTTTTCTAGGGCCCATTCACTGAAAATTCGACGTTGTGTCAGATCGTAAGTCTATTCATGATGAAATGTCAAAGCATACTGAGCATCTTTCTCTTTGACACCATGTCTGAAATCCCACTTGATCTGTCAAATACTAATGCATGAAAATCCTAACCTCAAAAGAATCACCCTTTACTTGTTTCTTATTTTAATATTTCTTTATATTACTTACTGTACTCCAATTAAAAACCAATCTACCAATATCTATGCATAGTTGTCAATAAACAACTAATTAATTAACAACACAATCATTTCGCTTCATACTTCAAATTGTCTCTTTAATTAATCTCCTATCTCGTTAAAGTAAAATGTCATCGGATAATCCATATATCATAGAAGAAAATGTTCAGTTTTGTCGTTTGTCGATAGGGCTTTTGAAATATGCATACATTCATAATACCATCTATTCAAATCTAATCCTCATCATCATTATGCTTTGATATTTACTTACAACCCACAATCCTTAACATCCATTACGTAATGAGCTCTAAACTGAATACACTCATTCGCTGGGAACACATTTTCATAAATAGTTTACTTGTTCGCTTATTTACTTGGACGAAAATTTTCAAAGGCCCATTAACTAACTCTTCAGGGTATTCCAGAATGCATTCAAATAAGCGGAAACTTCATGCAAACTCACACGAATACATTTGAATGCACTCACACACACACAGACACACACACATCCACCCACCACATCAATACGGTAATTAGAAACTTAAGTCAATTATGCGCTTAATTATTGAAATCATTATTCGCATTTTCGCAAACACTCAGGCGAAATGTACACACAGAGATACGTTGAAAAATACACACACTCACACACTGCGCCACAAATGGCAGCCAGTTGGAATACTGAATGTGATGTTCGTTTACAGTACTGGGCTTTAGCATTATAATGAATGCTTTGTAAATGCAAAAAAAAATCAACAAAAACCGGCAATCAGATGCCATTATGACTACTACAGTTAACGATTTCATTTCGTACATGGGAGCGTATGAATATTTGCTTTTCTTTTCTTCATAGCTCATTCGCTCCATAGCACTGATGATTAAGAGAACAGCAACCATATATCAATAAGGTAATCTGGATAGCTTTTGAAAGAAACATGTAACAACAGCATAGGTTTGGGTCGAACCGCAACTTATATGGCGTAGAAAATACACTTGAAACTTTTGGTTATTCTTTGTGAAATCGTTCATAGTTTAACAATCGACCTAAAAAACTTACAAGCGTATAAATACCAGTACTCTACAAACATAATTTCTGTTCAATTTGAAATATTTTCGCTGAACATGATTTTTCCTAAAATTTCGAATTTGAAAAAAAAAATTAATAATTATAAATAGGATAATAAGTAGAAATATCAGTCTAATTGGGGCTATGTCACACCACATTCCACGTTTTTTTTTACACACCACCAAAGAATAGTAATGGGATTGTAATAAGTTTGTCATTCCATTTGTAACACATCGAAATATCGATTTCCGATCCGATTCTTGATCAGGGAGAAATTGTAAGACGATATAAGCATTTCGTCAGTCTGTCTGTCTATTGTAAACACGCTAAAATCTCCAATAATGGCTGCACCCAGACTACATTCGAAAATGGGCTATACCGGCCACTAGTGGAAAACGCAGATTTTACCCTATTTGTCTGAAATTAGAAATATAGAGTTATTTAAGGGACACAAATAAGTTTTTGAAAATAGTGTGTATCGGTCAATGGTTTGGTACACTAGTAGAAAAAGTTTCGTTATATTAACGAAATGTGTCGTTAAAAGTCAGCCAATGAAACAAATTCGTTAATACAACGAAATTTTTCGTTATTATAACGAATTTTCTGTCAATCAACGTAACGTTTCGTACTGTTAACAAATATTTTCATTGTATTAATGAAAATGTTTCGTTATATCAATGAACATTTTGGCGATATTTTAATGAAATTTTCTTTGTGTGTGTAGCCCCCATTCCGATCTCCCTATTTTTGTACCCACCACCATAGAATGGTATAAGTTTGTCATTCCGTTTGTAACACATCGATATATCGATTTCCGGCTATATAATGTAAATATATTCTTTATCAGGGAGAAATTCTAAGACAATAAAACCATGTCCGTCTGTCTATCTGTCGGGCTGTCTGTTGTAATCACGCTACAGTCTTCAAAAAATGAAGCAATCGTGCTGAAATTTTGCACAAACTCTTTTCTTTTGTCTGCAGGCAGGTCAAGTTGGAAGATGGACTATATCGGTCCTGGTTTTGATATAGTCCCCATATAAACCGACCTCCCGATTTGGGGTCTTGAACTTATAGAAATCGTAGTTTTTATCCACTTTGCCTGAAATTGGGAATCTAAAAGTATTTTCAGACCATAAAGAGGTGTGCCGAAAATGGTGAGTATCGGTCCATGTTTTGGTATAGCCCCCATATAGACCGATCTCCCGATTTTACTTCTTGGGCTTCTACAATCCGCAGTTTTTAACCAATTTACCTGAAATTAGAAATCTAGAGGTATCTTAGAACCATAAAGGGTTGTGCCACAAATGGTGAGCATCGGTCCATGATATGATATAGTCCCCATATAAACCGATCTCCCGATTTGGGGTCTTGGGCTTATAGAAATCGTAGTTTTTATCCCATTTGCCTGAAATTAGAAATCTAAAGGTATTTTTGGACCATAAAGAGGTGTGCCAAAACTTGTGAGTATCGGTTCATGTTTTGGTATAGCCCCCATATAGACCGATCTCCCGATTTTACTCCTTGGGCTTATAGAAACCGTAGTTTTGATCCAATTTGCCTGAAATTGGAAATCTAGAGCTATTTTCGGACCATAAAGAGATGTGTCAAAAATTGTGTGAATCGGTTCATGTCTTGGTATAGCCCTCATATAGACCGATCTCCAGATTTTATTTCTTGGGCTTCTAGAATTCGAAGTTTGAATCCAATTTGCCTGAAATTGGAAATCTAGAGGTATTTTCGAACTATACAGAGGTGTGCCGAAAACTGCGAGTATCGGTCCTCGTTTTAGTATAGCCCCAATAAGAACGATCTAGGAGCCGCAGTGGTGCAATGGTTAGCATGCCCGCCTTGCATACACAATGTCGTGGGTTCGATTCCTGCTTCGACCAAACACCAAAAAGTTTTTCAGCGTTGGATTATCCCACCTCAGTAATGCTGGTGACATTTCTGAGGGTTTCAAAGCTTCTCTAAGTGGTTTCACTGCAATGTGGAACGCCGTTCCTCGGATATAAAAATGAGGTCCCTTGTCATTGAGCTTAACATGGAATCAGGCAGCACTCAGTGATAAGAGAGAAGTCCACCAATGTGGTATCACAATGGACTGAATAGTCTAAGTGAGTCTGATACATCGGGCTGCCACCTAACATAACCTAACCTAACCTAAGAACGATCTCCCGATTTAACTCCTTGGGTTTCTAGAAACCGTAGTGTTTATCCGATCTACCTGAAATATTCCGGTATTTTAGGCTCACAAAAACGGGTATCGGATTTAGTTTTTATCGGTCCATTTGGTAAGGCCTCCACATAGACCGATTTCACTTCTTGGAGGTATAGAAGGCGCACTGATCATGAAAATTGCTATGTAAAATATCCAGATTTTAATTCTCGGGTGAAAATCTACAGATTTAGGATTTCAAATCAAGACGTTATTTTTTAATTTCCTTGCACACTTACAAGAGATGTTAATGATTCCTCTAAAACTCAATTGTTCTTATAAATCCAGAATCTGATATGGTCTTCATAGGTAAAATCTTTAAATTAATCTTCGGGAAGTGTACTGGTTGAACTGCTCAGCTTGATCTGTCATCAAATCTCCCCTGAAATTTCAAAGGAAACCCTAATATCTGATTCATGGTGGTGGGTATTTAAGATTTGGCCCGGCCGAAATTACTGCTGTATGTACTTGTTCTTCTTGGGCTTACAGAAACCTTAGTTTTTATCCGATTTGTTTGAAATTGAAAAACTAGAATTATTTTAGGAATAAGTGTGTCGAAAATGGTATGTACCTAATGGCTAAAGGAAACCTAGGACCACTGTAAGATGTAAACCGATATCCAAATTTGGCTTGCAGGGCCTCTTGGTAGAGAAAATTTTATCAGATCCTGGTGAAATTTGGTACTTGATGTTAGTATATGCCCTCTAATGACGGTGCAACAATTGGTCGATATCGGTTCATAATTATATAGAGCCCCCAAGTGAACCGATTCCGAAATTTGACTTGTGGAGCCTCATAGGGGAAAAATTTTATCCGAAACGTTTGACTCTCTACTCATTTGGTTCATATCGGTCCTTAATTACATATTGCCCCAATCCCCAGTTTTGAACTGCGGAGATACCAGAAGATGCAAATGTCATACGATCCGATTGAATGTCTGATGTCTATATATGGCCACTAACCACCATGAAAAAATGTATCCGTATCGATCAATAATTACATACAGCTTACACATAAACCGATCCCCAGATGGGGATGCAAATTTCTTCCGATATGATGGAAATTTGGATACCCAATTAGCATGCGAAATATGGTTCATATAGATTCGTAATTATTTATAGTCATCTCTATATATCCCGGTCAAGAACTGAATTGACTTATATAGTTATTTAATCTGCTTTTTTGTATAACATAGACCCCATATGGACTAACTTCTAATTTAGAAGACAATTTAAAGAAGTTTTAATATCAACTAATTTGACTGTGGATAACGCCCTTTTGTTGAAATTTTTTTACACATAAGATTCGGCCTGGCCCAACTTAAGGCCGTATATATTTTTTCTGTGCTTTTGTATACCCTCCACCATAGGATGGGGGTATATTAACTTTGTCATTCCATTTGTAACACATCGAAATATTGTTCTAAGACCCCATAAAGTATATATAATCTGGGTCTCGGTGAAATTCGGAGTCGATCTCAGCGTGTCCGTCCGTCTTTTGAAATCACGCTAACTTCCGAACGAAATAAGCTATCGACTTGAAACTTGGCACAAGTACTTGTTATTGATGTAGATCGGATGGTATTGCATATCGGATGGTATTGCATATTGGAGGAGCAAAATTCATCCGATCCGGTTGAAATTTGGTACGTGGCTTTAGTATATGGTCTCTAAAAAATACGCAAAAATTGGTCCATATCGGTCCATAATTATATATAGCCCCATATAAACCGATCCCCAGATTTGAACTCCAGAGCCTCTTGGAGGAGCAAATTTCATCCGGTCCGGTTGAAATTTGGTATGTGGTGTTAGTATATGGTATCTAATAAACATGCAAAAATTGATCCATATCGGTCTATAATTATATATAGCCCCCATATAAACCGATCCCCAGATTTGACCTCCGGAACCTCTTGGAGGAGAAAAATTCATCCGATTCGGTTGAAATTTGGTACATTGCGCTAGTATAGGGCCGCTTACAGCCATGGAAAAATTGGTCCATATCGGTGTATAGTTAAATATAGCCGACGACCAATCATACAAAAATTGGTCCAAATCGCCAAAAATAATCCACCAAAATTTTATTTCTATAGAAAATTTTGTCAAAATTTTATTACTGTAGAAAGTTGTGTCAAAATTTTATTTCTATAAAAAATTTTGTCAAAATTTTATTCCTATAGAAAATTTTGTCAAAATTTTATTTCTATAGAAAATTTTGTCAAAACTTTATTTCTATAGAAAATGTTGTCAAAATTTTATTTCCATAGAAAATTTTATCAAACTGAATTATATACGTATTTAATCGGCCTTTCTATGTTTAATATATACCCCGCATGGACTAACTTACAATTTAGAAGACGATGTTAAGAAGTTTTAAGGTACGTTGTCATCGGCAAGTGTTACCGCAACCCAAGTAATTCGATTGTGGATGACAGTCTTTAGTAGAAGTTTCTAAGTAATCCATGGTGGAGGGTACATAAGATTCGGCCTGGCCGAACTTAGGGCCGTATATATTTTTGTCTGTGTTTTTTTCATGAGCTATCAAAATCCTTAAGAAAGGTGTTAACGGTAACTTACGTTTCAAAGTTGAATTGTTGTTAAAAGAGTAAAATCGAGATTGCTTAGAATTGTACCAAATATAGGCATTTATTTATAACTCCCAAAAAAATTTGAAAGTCTTCATTTAATATCAAAAATGTAGGTCTACAGTATGATGCAGGGTATAATGAAGTCAGCGCGACTTTAGACTTTTCATACTTGTTTTTTTTTTTTTTTTTTTTTTTTTTTTTTTTTTTTTAATGGACACATGAAACGTCCTATTATACTTTAAGCCAGTTTTACTTGCGTTTTCCAGATCTGCTCTCGAAAACAATAGCGACTATTGACAATTGCTGCATATATGGAGTTAACGAGTGGCATGCCACAACAATTATATAAACCAACAAACAATAGACCTTTAATCCAAATCCAATTACGAATAATTCAAAAGCATATTGAGAACATTGTCCACTGTCAAAGAAGTACATAAAACGTGAGCAATTAAATGAAAACGTGCGAACAGACTGTATATGAATATAATTTAATTAAATTAATACATAGCGTTTTTTGTTTAACTACCACCTGAATATTTACTGGTATTATTTTTTTTTTTCCAGCACTCCATACCAGCAATCATTTAGGTTTCATACGTTGCGTTTCTGTTTTTCTTTCTTTTTCACACCAAACATCATTAGAATATGGTCGTTAGCAGAAAAATAAAAGAGGGCAAAAAAAAACTGCTATGTTTATATATTTGTTTCAAGTCCCCTCCTCCTAACAGTTAGTTTTTTTTTTTTTCTGTGGTATTTTAACTTTGAGCTTTACATTATAAATGAAGAGAAATAAAAAAAGGAAAACAACGTGTGCGTGAAAAAATAACTAAACTCTACGAGGGTATTCAAATAAATCTTCAACGATGCTAAAGTTTTTTGCAATGCACCACAGGAACCACTAACTCTGTCAACAGTTGTTCATTTGCTATAAATTATTTTTTTAAACATGGAGATGAACAAATTATTCTTGTTGACACAAAGGACTTGAAATTAAATTATTTGATTTATTTGCCTGTTAAGGCAAACCAATAGTTAAAATAGACATCGATTTGAAAGGGCAAGGTCCTGTATTGACCTCAAACTCAATGAAACTTCATATACTGTCGCCAGCCTTTGTTTTCATTCACATGTGCCTGTATTTATTCTACAAACTTAAGGAGAACCTTATTATATTCTTAATTTAAAGTATTCCTTTGGATAATATCAGATGAAAAATTGGAAATTCTTTGGAATCTATAAATTGTTTCCTGTCCTTGTTAGTAGAATCAGCCCTGCGGCATAGGATGGGTGGTATACGGACTAAAGGTGTGCACGTGAGTAATATTTTACTCACGCACACTCACGACGGAAATATCTTGCTCACGCACACTCACGCACGATATTGTTTGGCAGGTCTCACGCTCACGCACACTCACGTACGAAAATGCCGTGACTCACAAAAAATACCGTGACTCACGAAATATGTCGTGACTCACGAATAATTTTATGAGTAATTTACCTGAGGGACGTGTCTGAAATCATGAGCACGATTAAAATCGAGAGCGTTATTAAACTCTTAACATCCTAGGTGTCACTAAAATTGCAAATGAACTTTACTTTTTAGATTGAGGATTTGGCATTTTTGGTTTCAACTTTTTGTTTTCGAAATTTATCATAATTTTTTCTAAATTAAAAACCTCTTTCACTTCGAAGTATCCGTTATAATTTGGATTATTAAGCCCACAATTATTTTTATGTGAATATCTTTGGCAATATATCACAAAAAGAGAATGAAATTTTGATGTATCAGATCAGTATTCGAATTTCAAATTTTATACAACTTATATTGAAGACAACATAGCTCCTTACACCAAAAAAAGTATTCCAAAGATTTTGTCTGTACATTAATGTTTTTGGTATTGACTCCGAGCTAACGAAGCATAGAATTGAAGTAACATATGGTTGATTCTAGTAAATAAATTTTAATATACACGTTTTTCAGCGTTTTTCTACGTGTGCTGTAAATAAACCTTTAAAAGCATATTAACAGCATCTTTGACTCGGAATCAATACACTTTGGGGGAAATATATAAAATCGGCCAGTGTGAACTTTCGGTCTTATTGACTTGTCAAAAATATATTTGTTTAATAATATCTAAAAATGAGAAAAATAAGTGCCAAGCACAAATCTTCTGCTCGCATCAATGGTAGGACACTCAGAATTTACAAAAAAAAAAAAAAAAACAATTCTATAGAAAGAAAATTTTGACAAAATTTTCTATAGAAATAAAATTTTAACAAAGTTTTCTATAGAAATAAAATTTTTCAACATGTTCTAAAGAAATAAAATTTTGACAAAATTTTCTATAGAAATACAATTTTGGTAAATTATTTTTGGCTCGAGTGGCAACCATGATTATTAACCGATATGGACCAATTTTTGTGTAATTGAGGATGGGCTATATATACCCAGCAAAAAAAGCGTCGCCAAAAAAGTTGTGAAAATGTTCTTTTTAGATCCGGAAGTGGCGCAAAATGGACGCAGAAGCCATGAATTTAACATGGGCTTGTCATAGGACGGAAGTCTTCCATTTCAACAGCCGTTGCACTGAATTTGCATCACTTCTTTAGGTGTGATCCGAATTCAATGTTTTGAATGTAAATTAAAAAAAAAAAATCTGTGATATTTTGCCAAATAAATAATTTTTATAATTTTTAATAGATTCTAACGCTTGTCGGAAACATTTGACCTCAAATATTTGCAAAAATTCTCAATTTTTGTCGACAAAATTTAAATGATTTGTACCATTTTACGAATTCTTACACTCTTTTTAACCTATTTGAAACAAAAAAAGTTAAAATTATCCATTAAAAGTATGAAAAAACTAAGTTATAAAAAATTGAATTGAAAGAACTTCCTGGGTAGTTAAAATAAATAACATCATTGGGAGTGCATCTTCTGGAAGTGCTTTTAAAGTTGTGCCTTTGGAAGAACTTCCAAATTTTTTTGCTGGGTAACTATAGACCGATGTGGACCAGTTTTTGCATGGTTGTTAAAGACCATATACTAACACCATGTTCCAAATTTCAACCGGATCGGATGAAATTTGCTTCTCTTAGAGGCTCCGGAGGTCAAATCTGGGGATAGGCTTATATGGGGGCTATATATAATTATGGACCTATATCGACCAATTCTGGAATGGTTGTTAGAGATCATATACTAACACCATGTTCCAAATTTCAACCGGATCGGATGAAATTTGCTTCTCTTAGAGGCTCCGCAAGCCAAATCTGGGGATCGGTTTATATGGGGGGCTATATATAATTATGGACCTATATGGACTAATTCTGGAATGGTTATTAGAGACCATATACCAACATCATGTACCAAATTTCAACCGGATCGGATGAAATTTGCTTCTCTTAGAGGCTCCGCAAGCCAAATCTGGGGATCGGTTTATCTGGTGCTATATATAATTATGGACCGATGTGGACCAATTTTTGCATAGTTGTTAGAGACCATATACCAACATCATGTACCAAATTTCAGCCGGATCAGATGAAATTTGCTTATCTTAGAGGCTCCGCCAGCCAAATCTTGGATCGGTTTGTATGGGGGTTATATATAATTATGGACCGATGTGGACCAATACTAACACCTTGGTACTCGGATCAGATCCAATTTGCTCCTCCAAGAGGATCCGCAACAAAATCTGGAGATCTGTTTATATGGGGGCTATATATAATTATGGACCTATATGGGCAAATTTTAGCGTGAATGTTAGAGACCATATACTAGGTTAGGTTAGGTTATGTGGCAGCCCGATGTATCAGGCTCACTTAGACTATTCAGTCCATTGTGATACCACAGTGGTGAACTTCTCTCTTATCACTGAGTGCTGCCCGATTCCATGTTAAGCTCAATGACAAGGGACCTCCTTTTTATAGCCGAGTCCGAACGGCGTTCCACATTCCAGTGAAACCACTTAGAGAAGCTTTGAAACCCTCAGAAATGTCACCAGCATTACTGAGGTGGGATAATCCACCGCTGAAAAACTTTTTGGTGTTCGGTCGTAGCAGGAATCGAACCCACGACCTTGTGTATGCAAGGCGGGCATGCTAACCATTGCACCACGGTTTTAGTTAGTTTTACCAGATAATATTTTAGTCGATTTTATTACAACAATCAACTTTTTCATTGGATATTTTGATGAAACTTTGTCGGCCTATACTGGGGCTATATCAGAATTTATGTACATACACATATTTGGCACATCTATTTATGGTTTCAAATGAACACTGCGATTCAAATTTCTGGCAAATCGGATAAAAGAAATCATGTAGCTTAAATTTTTTTGTTAGTTTTGTGTAACACTAACTGCCGGCTACCCTGTACATCCTATCGTTCTTTAGTACGAAGTCGACACTATCTATATGTCCTATACAGTGTTTGAAGTAACTGGAATTTCCCTCAATACCCCACGCAAATTTGGAACATTTATTCATTTTTTGCCATTTCAAGGTGTCAGCTGGTTGCACTTTAGCGTGAGCCATTACCATTGACATACATCCACCTTACTGTAAAGGTTTATTTGTTAAAACACGTGAGATTTTTTTTCGTATGACACTGAGTGAGTGAGTAAAGTAGAGTATGTGCGCCATTTTTGCATGTGTGTGTGTGGGAGTACTCAGTAAAAATAAAAATGTGTATATTTTTGTATTTAACTGCACTTGTGACATCATAATCATCATCAGCACCTTGGCTATTACCAGCATTGCCGTAACCATTGAAACCCCATAGAAATCATCACCAACATCATCAGCAGATGCAACGTTCATTGTTAGCAACAATCTGCACCAGAATGTAGAAACAAATATCAACACCAGCAATACACCCAACATGCTCGGCAGCACCACAAGCAGGACACGAAAAGAACCAAATGTGTAAAAAACAACGAGAACTAACTCTGCACTGAAAACCATAAAAAACTAAAGTTAAACATACCAACAGTTAATTGTTTTAACATGGTTCGTTTTTTCTTCTTCTTCTTCTAGCTTCCTCCGATCTGCTCTCACAGTTCTGCTTCGCTGATGATTACAAACGATGTTGCCGGTATCGGTAATAGTGATGATGGCATTTGTGTTAGTGTCACAAAATATGTGAGAGTTTAACTTATATGGATTTTTCTATGCAGTGATGGAAATGAAGTTTTAAAGGCCTTCTAGGATGGTCCGTCGGTGTTGGGGTTTTAACCAAGGGCGAGCCAAATTCCAAAATGAGTCATATTTACATTGCAAGTAAATTGTACACAAAGAACGAACTTGTGCCAATTTTGGAATAATATCTTCACAAATGAATACAGTGTCGTCATTACAACAGCAAAAAAGACATTATTGAATAGTTTTACAATTTCATACTTATAAAGAATACATATATATTTTATTTTACATATTATATTTCGGGATTGGGAGACCCTATTGTTACATTCTGCCAACTGACAGCTCTATTGTAAAACTTAATATCTTTGAGGTTAATCGTACTGCTGTAAACGTCTGGCGATTATATGGGTATTTTAAGATGAGCCAATCCAACAAAAGTTGATCGAGCACTAAATACGATCGCCTGTTGTTTGGATCAATTTTTTTGAGGATGCCACTCGATCCAAAAATAAAAAAAAAAAATATTTCTATAGAAAATTTTTAACTATAGAAATTTTTTTTTCTATAGAAAAAATTGTCAATTTTTTTATACAAAACTTTAAAATTTTTTTTTATAGAAAACTTTGTCAATTTTTTTTTCTATAGAAAATAATGGCAACATTTTATTTCTATAAAAAATTTTGTCAAAATTTTATTTCTAGAGAAAATTTTGTCAAAATTTTATTTCTATAGAAAATTTTGTCAAAATTTTATTTCTACAGACATAAAATTTTATTTCTACAGATATACAATTTTGTCAAAGTTTTATATCTATAGAAAATTTCGTCAAAATTTTATTTTTATAGAAAATTTTGTCAATATTTTATTTCTGTAGAAAATTTTGGCAAAATTTTATTTCTACAGATATACAATTTTGTCAAGATTTTATTTCTACAGATATAAAATTTTGGCAAAACTTTATTTTTATAGAAAATTTTGTCAAAATTTTAGTTCTATAGAAAATTTTGTGAAAATTTTATTTCATTAGAACATATTGTAAAAAAAAAATTTTTTATGTAAAATTTGGCAATTTTTTTTCTGTAAAAAATGCTGTCAAAATTTTTTCTATAGAAAATTTTATCAAAATTTTATTTTGATAAAAAAAAGAAAATTTTGTTAAAATTTTATTTCTGTAGGAAATTTTGTCGAAATTTTATTTCTATAGAAAATTTTATCAAAAATTTATTTTCTATAGAAAATGTTGTAAATTTTTTTTCTATACAAAAATTTTTAAAATTATTTTTTGATAGAAAACTTTGTCAATTTTTGTCACAATTTTATATCTATAGAAATTTAAAAAAAAAAATTATTTTTTTCTATAAAAATTTTATTTTTATAGAAAATTTTGTCAATATTTTATTTCTATAGAAAATTTTGGCAAAATGCTGATTTTAATAAAAATTTTATTTCTATAAAAAAGTTTGTCAAAATTTTATTTCTAAAGAAAATTTTGCAAAACTCTTATTTCTACAGATATAAAATTTTGTCAACATTTTATTTCTATAGATATAAAATTCTGTCAAAATAAAAAATTTTGTCAAACTTTTATTTCTAGAGAAAATTTTGTCAAAATTTTATTTCTACAGACATAAAAGTTTATCAAAATTTATTTCTACAGATATACAATTTTGTCAAAGTTTTATATCTATAGAAAATTTTGTCAAAATTTTATTTTTATAAAAAATTTTGTCAATATTTTATTTCTGTAGAAAATTTTGGCAAAATTTTATTTCTACAGATATACTATTTTGTCAAGATTTTATGTCTACAGATATAAAATTTTGGCAAAATTTTATTTCTATAGAAAATTTTGTCAAAATTTTAGTTCTATAGAAAATTTTGTGAAAATTTGATTTCATTAGAACATATTGTCAAAAAAAAAATTTTATGTAAAATTTGGCATTTTTTTCTGTAAAAAATGCTGTGAAAATTTTTTCTATAGAAAATTTTATCAAAATTTTATTTTGATAGAAAAAACGAAAATTTTGTTAAAATTTTATCTGTAGGAAATTTTGTCGAAATTTTATTTCTATAGAAAATTTTATCAAAAATTTATTTTCTATAGAAAATGTTGTAAATTTTTTTTCTATACAAAAATTTTTAAAATTATTTTTTATAGAAAACTTTGTCAATTTTTGTCACAATTTTATATCTATAGAAAATGTTGGCAAAATTTTATTTTTATAGAAAATTTTGTCAATATTTTATTTCTATAGAAAATTTTGGCAAAATTATGATTTTAATAAAAATTTTATTTCTATAAAAAAGTTTGTCAAAATTTTATTTCTAAAGAAAATTTTGCAAAACTCTTATTTCTACAGATATAAAATTTTGTCAACATTTTATTTCTATAGATATAAAATTTTGTCAACATTTTATTTCTATAGATATAAAATTCTGTCAAAATTTCAATTCTACAGATATAAAATTTTGTCAAAATTTTATATCTATAGAAAATTTTGGCAAAATTTTATTTTAATAGAAAATTTTGTCAAAATTTTAGTTCTATAGAAAATTTTGTGAAAATTGTATTTCTTTAGAAAATATTGTCAAAATTTGTTCTATATAAAATTTGGCTAAATTTTTTTCTGTACAAGGTTAGGTTAGGTTAGGTGGCAGCCCGATGTATCAGGCTCACTTAGACCATTCAGTCCATTGTGATACCACATTGGTGAACTTCTCTCTTATCACTGAGTGCTGCCCGATTCCATGTTAAGCTCAGGGACAAGGGACCTCCTTTTTATAGCCGAGTCCGAACGGCGTTCCACATTGCAGTGGAACCACTTAGAGAAGCTTTGAAACCCTCACTGAGGTGGGATAATCCACCGCTGATAAACTTTTTGGTGTTCGGTCAAAGCAGGAATCGAACCCACGACCTTGTGTATTCAAGGCGGGCATGCTAACCATTGCACCACGGTGGCTCCCTTTTCTGTAAAAAAATGCAGTTAAAATTTTTTCTATAGAAAATTTTATCAAAATTTTATTTTGATAGAAAAGTTGAAAATTTTGTTAAAATTTTATTTCTGTAGAAAAATTTGTCGGAGTTTTATTTCTGTAGAAAATTTTGCCAAAATTTGACTTAAAAAAAAATCTATAGAAAACTTTGTAAAATGTTTTCTATAGACAATTTTGTCAAAATTTTATTACTATAGAAAACATTGTAAAATTTTAATTCTGTAGAAAATTTTGTCAAAATTTTATCTATATAAAATTTTGTCAAAAGTTTATGTCAAAGAAAAAAGTATTTCCCTAGAAAAATTTGTACAATTTTTGTTTCTATAGAAAATTTTTTTCAACATTTTTTGTCTATAGAAACTTTTGTCAAAATTTTATTCCTATAGAAAATTTAGCAAAATGTTATTTCAAAATTTTTTTCTAAAACTGCTGTAGGAAATTTGGTCGAAATTTTATTTCTATAGAAAATTTTGTCAAAATTTGACTTACAAAAACAATTCTATAGAAAACTTTGTCAATTTTTTTCTATAGAAAATTTTGTCAAAATTTTATTACTATAGAAAATTTTGTCAAAAGTTTATGTCAAAAGAAAATTTTATTTCTCTAGAAAATGTTGTCAAATTTTTAATTTCTATAGAAAATTTTGTCACAATTTTTTTCTATAGAATCTTTTTAAAATTTTATTCCTAAAGAAAATTTTGTAAAAATGCTATTTCAAAATTTTTTTCTATAGAAAAATTTGTCAATATTATATTCCTATAGAAAATTTTGTCAAAAGTTTATGCAAAAAGAAAATTTTGTCAAAATTTTATTTCTATAGAAATTTTGTCAATAGTTTTTTTTTATAGAAAATGTTTGCAAAATTTTATTTTTATAGAAAATTTTGTCAAAATTTTATTCCAATAGCAAATTTTGTCAAAATTTTATTCCTATAGAAAATTATGTAAAAATTTTATTCCTATAGAAAATTTGTGAAGTACCTCTTAGGTGGAGAGGAACATTTTGCAAAGCATACCAAAACATTTAGAATCCAACCGATCTACCGAACTGTAAAAAATCTACTATTTTTGGTAGAATTCTACCAATTGTGGCAACCGTGGTCACCTACCGAATTTAAGAGGAATCGGAGGTAAACTAAGCCTTTGAAGCGTTCGCGAAGTTCGATGTGAGCATTGGCTTATATGGAGGCTTTATCTAATTGTGAATCGATATAGACCAAAATTTATATGGTGGCTTGGCGTGAATATTGACAAAACGTACCCAATTTCAGGAAGATTCGATAAAAGCTCATTTTTAGGACGCTGAAGAATTAAATACGAATGATTGTTTGTGTGAATGCAGGAAGTGAAATTCCAATATTGCGAATGGGATTTCAGGCAGTTGTGTGTAAACTAAACTAAATTATAAAAATTTTGCTCATGATTTTTATACCCTCCACCATTGGATGGGGGGTATATTAACTTTGTCATTCCGTTTGTAACACATCGAAATATTGCTCTAATACCCCATAAAGTATATATATTCTGGGTCGTGGAGAAATTCTGAGTCGATCTGAGCATGTCCGTCCGTCCGTCCGTCTGTTGAAATCACGCTAACTTCCGAACGAAACAAGCTATCGCCTTGAAACTTAGCACAAGTAGTTGTTATTGATGTAGGTCGGATGGTATTGCAAATGGGCCATATCGGTCCACTTTTACGTATAGCCCCCATATAAACGGGCCCCCAAATTTGGCTTGCGTTGCCTCTAAGAGAAGCAAATTTCATCCGATCCGGCTGAAATTTGGTACATGATGTTAGTATATGGTCTCTAACAACCATGCAAAAATTGGTCCACATCGGTCCATAATTATATATAGCCCCCATATAAACCGATCCCACGATTTGGCTTGCAGAGCCTCTAAGAGAAACAATTTTCATCCGATCAGGCTGAAATTTGGTACATGGTGTTAGTATATGGTCTCTAACAACCATGCAAAAATTGGTCCATATCGGTCCATAATTATATATAGCCCCCATATAAACCGATCCCCCGATTTGGCTTGCGGAGCCTCTAAGAGAAACAATTTTCATCCGATGAGGCTGAAATTTGGTACATGGTGTTAGTATATGGTCTCTAACAACCATGCAAAAATTTGTCCACATCGGTCCATAATTATATATAGCCCCCATATAAACCGATCCCCCGATTTGGCTTGCGGAGCCTCTAAGAGAAGCAAATTTCATCCGATCCGGCTGAAATTTGGTACATGGTGTTAGTAGTATGGTCTCTAAAAACCATGCAAAAATTGGTCCATATCGGTCTATAATTATATATAGCCCCCATATAAACCGATCACCAGATTTGATCTCCGGAGCCTCTTAGAAGACCAAAATTCATCTGATTCAGTTGAAATTTGGTTCGTGGTGTTAATATATGGCCTCAAACACCCATGCAAAAATTGGTCGATATCGATCCATAATTATATATAGGACCCATATAAACCGATCCCCAGAATTGACCACCGGAGCACCTTGGAAGAGCAAAATTCTTCCCATTTGGTTGAAATTTGGTACTTGATGTTAGTATAGGGTATCCAACAACCATGCAGGAATTGGTTCCTATCAGTCCATAATAATATATAGCTCCCATATAAACCGATCCCCAGATTTGACCTCGATGCCTTTTGGAGAAGCAAAATTCATCCGATCTGGTTGAAATTTGGTACGTGGTGGTAGCATATGATATTTAACAACCATGTGAGTTGAAATTTGTGGATGACAGTCTTTCGTAGAAGTTTCTACGCAATCCATGGTGGAGGGTACATAAGATTCGGCCTGGCCGAACTTACGGCCGTATTTACTTGTTTTCTCTAAATTGTTATAAAATTGTCCCTTATATTTATATGAATAGTTGGAATATTTTTTTTTTTAATGATCATTTTTAAACAATCTGCCAATACAAAAATTGTTTTTACTCTAATTTTTTATAAATTTTTTTTTTACTTTTATATTTTTAATTATCATTTTTAAACAACCTGCCAATACAAAAATGGTTTTTGCTCTAATTTTTTATAAAATGGCCGCTTGTATTTATTAAATAAATAATTTTAATTGGTACTCAAGTTGAGATCAAAGAAAAAGGCGCATTTTTTAGGTTTTAACCAAACTCTGCATAGATTTTTCACCAGGTTCCATTGAATTAATTAAAATTCGGCCAAATTGGTTCACTTTTGCCTACTTGCTCTCATTTTATCCAACAGTGCTAACTGCAATCCACACCTGTTTATTTTTACATTAAAACTCTTATGTTTTTTAGTTGCATTTTCCACAACGAGGATTAAATATGCCCATATATATTCATACCTATTCAAATAGTTAAAGCACATTTTTCTATATACATACTTGAGTATTTCCTGGGATTTTCTTCAGCATTATAATAAAGCAAATGTTATGGTTTCTTAAGTTGAACTCTCAAGTCACATGGATCTTACAATATGGGTTGGAATTTTTTCCCCTACTCGAAAGGTCAATGCCCCTGGATGCTTAAGGAAACAATAAGAGCCAGCTTTAGTTAAGGGAAACATATGAATGGAGAAAATTAATTGTTGTTTCTTTAAAATAAATAGGGGTTTTTCCTACATAAACGTCGAGCAACCCTATATAATATAGAAATAGAACAACAACGAACATCAATGAGTTATTCAGTAGTGTACAGTAGTCCCCTCTCAGAAATTCTGGTGACATTTCGGAGTGTTTCAACGATTATCTAAGTGGTTTCACTACAATATGAAACTCCTTACGGACTCGGGTATAAAAAGGAGATTCCTTGCCATTGAGCATAACGTAGAACTGGGCAGCAATAATTGAAATAATTTTACCATTTGAAGTTGTACAGTTCTGTACAGTTGCCTTTTATATTTCATAGATTCCCATATTGTCAATAATTGCCACCAGCATAGTTTGTTGTACCCAAACATTGTTGGCTGTTATCTATGTGAACAAATGCGCATGTGTATTGTCTGTAGGCAGAAGTGTTATCAGCGGTCTACCTAAATATAATAGAACCATTAGGGCTGATAACACACAGATGAGTATGCTACGCAAGCGTATAGTAATAAAATCCATGTGAAGGATTTTCCACATGAACAGATAGCAGCAAACACTTAGCTATAATTAGAATAAGAAGTATTTTACTTTCTAGTATATAAGTCATTGTAAATTATTAATAAATTGAGTTTCCATTAAACCATCGAGGCGAGCACATCGCTTTCTTTTATTCTTTCGCCTGTATCTTCGATGTACAACTAGGAGTCGTTGTACAGAAGTACCACAATGAAGTGAATAGTCTAATTGAGTCCTAAATAATGGACGTCCACTATACCTAACCTAACATACACTCTCCAGAAGACCAGTTGAAATGGATGGAGTTTTAAAAAACTTTTAAATAGCTACATATGGTTACTACACAATATTCTGGAGTTTTTGAAAAATTTCTGTTGTACCTTTAGAAGAATCTTACACTTCTCGTCAAACCATGTAACAAAATCTGATGAAAAACGTCCATAATGTGATTTGAAATCTCAAGTCTGTATCTTTAGTCCAATAATTATAAATAAAATAAGTATATACAGCAGTAAGTTGTAAAGTAAAATGGCCCGGCCAAACTTAATGGCCAAAAGAAGTTTTTCATATAAAAATTTAAATTTTTTAGGATTTGGGTGTCCTTTTCGCTCTAGGACGCTTCGTTTAGGTGATATGGCCAAAAGTAGTTTTCATATAAAAATTTCAATTTTTTCAGGATTTGGGTGGATTTTTCAATTTTTTTAGGGTGGTCACGAATTATTGTCCTTTTCGCTCTAGGACACTTAATTTAGGAGACATGGCCAAAAAAAAGTTTTGCATATAAAAATTAAAAATTTTATCATGTTTTAAGGGTGGTCACGAATTATCGTCCTTTTCGCTATAGGACGCTTAGTTTAGGACATATTGCCAAAAGAAGTTTTTCATATAAAAATTTCAATTTTTCTAGGATTTAGGTGGATTTTTTGGTGGAAAAAAAATTTTCTTTTGACACAAATATTAGAGACAATCGTTGAATCGCTTATCAAAAATTCGGATTAGTTTGCTCTAATCGAAAATACTTTATACGAAAGGGGAATTTCGTTTGTCTAAAATTTCATTACGGAGGAACCCTCAAGAAGTTAAATCGGTCTATATTACCAAATGGACCGGTAAAAATAAATGCGATACAGATTTTTGAGGGTCTAAAATTCCAGTCTATTTAAATTTTTGTGCAAATCGGATAAAAACTATGGTTTCTAGAAGCCCAAAGAGTTAAATCTGGAGATCGATATATGTGCAGGCTATACTAATAAACAGAAGTTCTAGAAATAAATTCGGGAGTTAGGTCTATATGGGGGCTATAGCAAAACATGGACCAATACTCACCACCTCTAAATGTTCCTCAAATACCTCTAGAATCCCACTTTCAAACGAATTGGGTGAAGACTACGAATTCTAGAAGCCTAAGAGGTTAAATCGGGAGATCAGTCTATATAGGTTATACCAAAACATGGACCGATACGGACCATTTTGACGCACCTCTTTATAGTCCTAAGATACGTCTATATTTCGAATTTCCGGCAAATTGGATAAAAACTACGAATTCTAGAAGCCCAAGAAATAGAGTCGGTAGATCGGTCTATATGGGGGCTATACCAAAATATGGACCAATTGGCACCATTTGCGACACACCTATTTGTGATCTTAAAATACCTCTAGATTTTCAATTTCAAGCAAATCGGCTAGAAAATATAGTCTCTTGACGACCACGAAGTAAAATCGAGATATCGGTCTATATGGGGGTTATACCAAAAAATGGACCGATACACCTTAATTTCGGAACACATATTTGGGGTCCCAAAATACCTCTAGATTTTCAATTTCAGGCAAATCGGGTAATAAATACAGTCTATAGAAGCCCAAAAATAAAAATCGGGAGATCGGTCTATATGGGGGCTATACCAAACCATAGACCGATACGGACCATTTTTGACACACCTCTTTATGGTCCTAAAATACCTCTAGATTTTCAATTTCAGGCAAATCGAATAGAAAATACACTTTCTAGACGCCGAAGAAGCAAAATCGGCATATCGGTCTATATGGGGGCTACACCACAACATGGACCGATGGGCACAATTTTCGGCACATATTTTTATGGTCCTCAAGAACCTCCAGATTTTCAATTACATACAAATTGGATAAAAACTACGGTTCTTATAAGCCCAAGACTCCAAATCGGGAAGTCGGTTTATATGGGGACTATATCAAAACCGATATCGAACTTGACCTGCCTGCAAACAAAAAACGAATCTGTGCCAAATTCCAGGACGATAGCGCCATTATTGAAGGCTGTAGCTTGATTACAACAGACGGACAGACGGACACGCTTATATCGTCTTAGAAGGGAGCCGCCGTGGTGCAATGGTTAGCATGCCCGCCTTGCATACACAAGGTCGTGGGCACGATTCCTGCTACGACCGAACACCAACAAATTTTTCAGCGGTGGATTATCCCACCTCAGTAATGCTGCTGACATTTCTGAGGGTTTCAAAGCTTCTCTAAGTGGTTTCACTGGAATGTGGAACGCCATTCGGACTCGGCTATAAAAAGGAGGTCCCATGTCATTGAGCTTAACATGGAATCGGGCAGCACTCAGTGATAAGAGAGAAGTTCACCACTGTGGTATCACAATGGACTGAATAGTCTAAGTGAGCCTGATACATCGGGCTGTCGCATAACCTAACCTAACCTATCCTCTTTCAATTTCTCCCTGAACAAGAATTTATATAGTTTATATAGTCGGAAATCGATATTTCGATGTGTTACACACGGAATGACAAACTTATTATACCCCCATTCTATGATGGTGGGTATAAAAATGGGAAATGTTATGTTTCGAGCATTTCGAATGCCGAAACCGGAGAAAAAATGCGGAGCCCTGTAGCTCAAGAAGTCAAATCGGGGAATCGGTCTATATAAGGGATACACAAAATATGGACGGGTACATGGTCTATTTGGCACACCTAATTGCGATTCTAGACTTCCAATTTCAAGCATATCGGAGAAAAATTGTGGTGCGTACACTGAAAAATATATTTACGTGATATTAAAGATTACAAATTTTGTATATTTGCTGTCCTTCGTTTAAGTCGTTTGTTTTTTAACCAAGGCAAATATTCCTTAAAACAAAGAAATATATTTTAGTTTTAAAGAAGTCTTTCTTAAGTTAACTGATATACTGAATCTTTAGATTTTATGTAAAAACGACTTAAATATAGACTAAGATTTATTTTGAGGATTTAGCATATTTGGTTTAAAGCTTTAAGAAAGGAATGGAATTAAGAAAACAGTTTTTACTTTAAATTATCCGTTATAATTTGGATTTTTAAATTCGCATTAGTTTGTACGTGAATAGCTTTATTAATATACAGCGAAAAGAGTTTTAGATAGCCTAAGTAGCTAATGCTAGATTTTTCTCTATTATTCTTATATTTACTATAAGTTTAATAAATAAATAAATAAATAAATAAAATGCAAATTCGATAAATGAGATTTGTATCGTAATTTTAATTTTATTGGTCCTAGATTTAAAGCCAGATAGGTCGCAAAAGATGTCTTTATTTTAACGAAGATGTGACTTTGGCTCGGAATCAATACCAAAATCCTTAAGGGAAGGTCAAAATCTTTGGATCCCTGTAAACTCTTGTTTGAGTGTAGAGTCCAAGAAGTACATTTTAGAGATCGGTCTATATAGCAAAATATGGGCAGATATAAACTCTATTGGGCACATCTCTATGTGGACTTAAAATAACTCCGGATTTCAAATTTCAAGTGCATTGGAGGATTATTTCGGTGTCTAAAAGTCCAATAAATCGAATCGAGGGATCAGTCTATATATCAAAATATAAACCGATACACATCCTATTCGGCCCAACAATTTAAAATTCTACTCTGGAGAAAAGCATGCTCGGTTCCAAAGATTTATGTCCATATTCATAATAATTTACTGACAGTTTATGGAAGGAATTTGTATGGTAAAGTTTACATAAACTTTTATTAATATGGGGATTGGTCTTGAGACTAATTACAATTCTCTTTTAAACTTCAATTTTGCTTACTAGATTGTATGAAAAAAAAAAAATAATTAAATCGGTTTTGCTTCTTTTTTTCTTCATGTGTTATCGACGGCCTATAAAAACGTGTTAACGACAGCTTAAATTTTGTAATTCAGTCTTGACTTAAAGTAGAATGTAAAAAGTCCTTGAAATAAAGACTTGAAATATCTACTATTTTTTGTACGCTTTGTTACTTGTAGTCAAAAAAGTTTAAAATCCAATTCATTAATTTTGAAGAATATTTCAGAATTATTAAAGTCCAGTTGACCTTACGCAAACATCATTTGCTTTCATGTCGAATCGACTAACTATAAAAACAAAACGACTTCATTTAAAAGTTTATCGACTTGTGGACAAGTAAAACACAAGTATATACGGCCGTAAGTTCGTCCTGGCCGAATCTTATATACCCTCCACCATGGATTGCGTAGAATCTTCTACGAAAGACTGTCATCCACAAATTTCAACTCACTCGGATGAAATTTGCTTCTCCAAGAGGCTCCAAAACCAAATCTCGGGATCGGTTTATATTTATAATGATTATGGACTGATATGAACCACTTTTGGCATGGTTGTAAAATATCATATACTACCACCACGTACCACATTTCAACCAGATCGGATGAATTTTGCTCCTCCAAAAGGCACCGGAGGTCAAATCTGGGGATCGGTTTATATGGGAGCTATATATTATTATGGACTGATAGGAACCAATTCCTGCATGGTTGTTGGATACCCTATACTAACATCACGTACCCAATTTCAACTGAATGGGAAGAATTTTGCTCTTCCAAGGTGCTCCGGTGGTCAAATCTGGGTATCGGTTTATATGGGGCCTATATATAATTATGGACCGATATCGACCATGATCGATATTAACATCACGTACCAAAGTTCAACTGAATCAGATGAATTTTGGTCTTTCAAGAGGCTCCGGAGGTCAAATCTGGTGATCGGTTTATATGGGGGCTATGTATAATTATGGACCGATATGGACCAATTTTTGCATGGTCATAAGACACCATATACTAACATCATGTACCAAATTTCAGCCGGATCGGATGAAATTTGTTTCTCTTAGAGGCTAGGCAAGCCAAATCGGGGGATCGGTTTATATGGGGGCTATATATAATTATGGACCGATGTCGACCAATTTTTGCATGGTTGTTGGAGACCATATAGTAATACCATGTACCGAATTTCAGCCGGATCGGATGAAATTTGCTTCTCTTAGAGGTTCCGCAAGCCAAATCGGGGGACCGGTTTATATGGGGGCTATATATAATTATGGACCGATGTGAACCAATTTTCGCATGGTTGTTAGATACCATACACTAACACCATGTACCAAATTTCAGCCGGATCGGATGAAATTTGTTTCTCTTAGAGGCTATGCAAGCCAAATCGAGGGATCGGTTTATATGGGGGCTATGTGTAATTATGGACCGATGTGGACCAATTTTTACATGGTTGTTAGAGACCATATACTAACACCATGTACCGAATTTCAGCCGGATCGGATGAAATTTGCTTCTCTTAGAGGCCTCGCAAGCCAAATTTGGGGGTCCGTTTATATGGGGGCTATACGTAAAAGTGGATCGATATGAGCCATTTGCAATACCATCCGACCTACATCAATAACAACTACTTATGCCAAGTTTCAAGTCGATAGCTTGTTTCGTTCGGAAGTTAGCGTGATTTCAACAGACGGACGAACGGACGGACATGCTCAGATCGATTCAGAATTTCACCACGACCCGGAATATATATATTTTATGGGGTCTTAGAGCAATATTTCGATGTGTTACAAACGGAATGACAGTTAATAGAATAGTTAATATACCCCCCATCCTATGGTGGAGGGTATAAAAATAATATAAGACAAATGCGTTTTCTATGCGAAGCGAAATTAGCATTCGTATTCTAAGGTCGCGAATTCTTTGGTCTCATAAAAAATTGCGATGTCTAGATACTAAAGAAATCTAATCGAGAGATAAGTCTATATAAGGGCTATATCCAGAGATCCGTGTCCACACAATATTATGTGTACCTCTTGGTGAACCTAAAATACTTCAAAGTTTCCAATTTAAGGCAAATATGATAAATGATACAGTGTACCCATGTTCGTCAGTACGTGGTGAAGAAACTTAATTGTATTGTCGATTTATATGAAAATCTGGTCCGGTATAGCCCATCTTCGAACTTATCCTATATACAGTAAAAGATGAGTCTTTACCAAATTTCAGAATTATCGTTGCATTAAAGAAACTTGCAGCATAATCACAACAGACAGACGAAAATCCTTTGCATTTCGTCCCGATCCAGAATATATATTTATATCGTCAATAGTTGGTATCGATAGCTTATTATAACCCCATCACCGACTTAAGGTGGTTGGTATAAAAATTATCAAAATTTGTAAATGAAAATAGGAAAGCTTTAAGTGAAATCTGTGAAATCCGATTTTCAAATTTATTTTGCCTGCTCCGACGCTCTTATTACTATCTTAGTTAAGTCCTACATTCTCCTACAATTTCAAATATAATTACTACTCTATACCCCACCAATGAAAACAAACCAATTTATACATTTTGTTTTCCCTATAATCGAATTAAGCTGAATTAAAAATAAAAACATATGCCTTTCAATACAACCAGATCGAATCCTGCTTAAACGTTCCAAGCCATTAACAAATCCAAATTTATGGTGCACATGATACAACTCCCTTGCTCCCGTCTTCCTCTCTGCTAATGGAATCACATTCAATTTTATACTAAATTATTCTCCTATAGGCCAGATAACAAATATTAATATTTTGTCGCACATTTCTTTTTTTTTTTAATCAAACACAAGATACATTGTTTTAATCTTCTTAATTACTACTCGATGTGAAAATAAACGATTTCAATGCAAAGATGATGAGGCTGGCGATGACGACAACGACGAGGACGAGGACAGCGACGACATGGCATAACAATGAAATCCCATTTGGTTGGTCTGTCGATGTCACCATCGAAAGTCACACCATTCAAATCAATATTTAAACAAAGCTTATATATAATATAAATGTTTGAATGTTCAGATATACGTGTATATGCGTATGTGTTTGTATGTGGGGGAAAGATCCATATGACGTTCCGGCCATCATTCATTGTAGAGGCTAAACAAACACATCAAAACAGCTCGTAGAGGCTAAAGAAAATCCAAGTCTGAAGGGTGACTTTGTCAGAACAGATTCACATTCTAGGGAACAACAACGAGCGACGATGGCAACGGCAGCGACGTTGACGACGACGACAATGATAATTGTAGTCATAACTGATATCATGTGGTTTGCTTAATTCATTTCCATTTGTTTGTTATTGGTGACAAAAGACGCAAAAAACATACGCCAACAACGAAAACAAATAACTGCCGTAAGCTTTAGTCATTATTATAGTGATAGAGATGACAAATCAAGAGAAAATGGAAGGGAAAGTCATTCACCAGTTTCCAAGAGAAATATTCCAAGTCCATGTAGTATCTACTTTTGGTTTTAATGATGAAAAAACGGAATCATGAGAAGAATCGGAATTTTTTTACGTTTAGTAACTCTAATTTTCCTGAAAAATAAGCAATGCAAATCTCCACTTTTATGTCAGCAAATCGGAAACAAAAGACCGTCATAAGCTGTCTAAAAAATTTTGTCAAATTTTCATTTCTATAGAAAATTTTGTCAAAAATTTATTTCTATTTAAAACTTTGTCAACATTTTATTTCTATAGTAAATATGTCAAATTTTATTTCTGTAAAAAATTTTGTCAAAATTTTATTTCTGTAAACATTTTGTCAAAATTTTATTTCTATAGAAAATTTGTCAAAATTTCATTTCTATAGAAAATTTGTCAAAATTTCATTTCTATAGAAAATTTTGTCAAAATGCTATTTCTATAGAAAATTTTGTCAAAATTTTATTTCTATAGAAAATTTGTCAAAATTTCATTTCTATAGAAAATTTTGTCAAAATTTCACCTCCATCGAAAATTTTGTAAAAATTTTATTTCTGTAAAAAATTTCGTCAAAAATGTATTTTCGATAGAAAAGTTGTCATATTTTATTCCTATAACAAATTTTCTCAAAATTTTATTTCTCTAGAAAAATTTGTCAAAATTTTTTTTTCTATAGATAAATTTTCAAAATTTTATTTCTTTAGAAAATTTTGACAAAACGTCAACATTTTTTTCACAACTTCATTTATCCAAAATCAGTTGTTGTTCCCGAGACCATCGATAATTAATATTTTCTTTTGGGCTCTAATCCGGAAATATAAAAGGCAACCCCAAAAGATTAAAAATAAGCAATAACTTCATCCTGATAGAAGTCCATGTACCATTCTAAGCGGATTTTATTTTGGTACTTGCATTCAGCATTTGCACTATAAAGTCAACTTAGTTACGACCCTAAGCCTCTCCACTTATTTTCTGAGACGATTACAAAATTTGTCAAAATTTTACTTCTATAGAAAATTTTTTAAAAATTTTATTTCTATAAAATATTTTGTCAAAATTTTATTTTTATAAAAAATTTTGTCAAAATTGTATATTTTGTCAAAATTTAATTTCTATAGGAAATTTTGTCAAAATTTCATTTCTATAGGAAATTTTGTCAAAGTTTGTTTTTCTACTGAACATTTTTCAAATTTTATTTCTGTAAAAAATTTGTCAAAATTTTATTTCTATAGAAATTTTTTTTTTCACTTTTTTTCTAAACTTCATTTATATAGACAATTTTGTAAAAATTTTATTTCTATAGAAAATTTTGTCAAAATTTTATTTCTATAGAAAATTTTGTAAAAATTTCATTTCTATAGAAAATTTTGTCAAAATTTTACCTCTGCAGAAAATTTTTCAAATTTTATTTCTGTAAAAAATTTGTCAAAATTTTATTTCTATAGAATTTTTTTTTTCACTTTTTATCTAAACTTCATTTATAAAGACAATTTTGTAAAAATTTTATTTCTATAGAAAATTTTGTCAATATTTTATTTCTATAGAAAATTTGGCATAGATCTTGATAGACTTCAAATACCCTTTAGTTCGCAAATACCAAACAAATTGGATGAAAATTGCGGTTTACATACCCTCATGAAGTCAAATTGAGAGCCCAGTGTATATGGGGGCTATATCACTAGACTGATGTAAACAAAATTTGCCATAGATCCAAAACAACATAGACATAGATTTAAAACAAAAGAGAACAAAGGACGATATTTATATGCTCAAGAAGTCAAATCGGAGGATCTGTTTAAATGGGGTTATCTGGGCTCCATATCCACCTAAAAGCATCACCTCCTTGGAGGCGAAAAAAAGAGTAATGTGAGGGCTCCGCCAGATTTCAGTTCCGAATATTTCCGTTTTGGAAACCCTACACATCTGGTTCCAATGAACATTGTGCTATGTCCCAAGCCATCATCAAGCACAAAGACAATATAGCCTGAATGATATGGATTGGAAATGCACCGACAGCAACAGGGAATAACCAAAGGGACTCATCCTTCTTTTTTTTACAAACGAGAATGTATACATACACACACACCCCCATACAATGCGGTGGAACACACAAGCCCACATACAAACACACTGATACATACAAATGGATAAGTGCAAACATTTAATTTGGTCACACAGACACAATGTTTTATTCTTTGTTTTCCACCGGTTTTTTTGGTTTCGGGGATGGACACAGCGAATGTTGTTCCCATTGATGGTTGGTAGGCGGATCTACTTCCATGGTTCCTGGGATTATTTTGTGTTCCCTTGTTGTTGTTTGTGTTGTATGCGGTAGTTGTCGCATAGATGAAGGGTGGTGGGATATACTACTGATGCGGTGGCATTAAGAGGGGATAAATGGCTAACAGCTAAGCGGATTAACGCTGTTATTTTAAGTTCAGCATACGAAAGTAGAATAAGTTAATGAGTTTTCATTTGTTTTCTTTTTTTTTGTTGTATTTTGGTTTGTAGCTATTCCTTGTCTTCTTTTTTGTCTAGATTTCCTTGTTTTTCTGGTTTTTGTTTTTAATTCAATTTATTTGGTTTTTCGTTAGCCGTGTGCTTTTTATCCTTTTTTTCTGTAAATTGTATGTCCTTATTGTCCTATTATCGTATTTTTCTCTCGTTTTTTTTTTAAATACCATAGATTCTTTGAATTCCCATTCCTTGGGCCATTGTTGTCGCGTCTGTCTCTTGTTTAGAAGAGAAAACAATAGATGAGAGGAAGTAGCAAATATAGTAACAATGGACCATTTGGTAAGTGATGACAAGAAGATATGGTCAAGGCATTGAAATCAACATCAATTATACAATGACCTTAAGAAGTGGCGAACAAAGTACTCTTCGCATCAAAGCTGGACATACAAAGATAATTTTGAAAATAATAATTTTGACAAAGATTAAAGTAAAATTTCAAAAAATTTTAATGTTTTAAATTTGCAGAGCGATATTAATCCATATGATTGTCAGTGTCATAAATCTACCGAAAAATAATATTAGCTATTTCTTATTATTTTTAACCACGAAATTCATTGATAGAACACAGAGAAAATGTTCACGAAAATTTTTCCAATTAAAATCTTAATTGAGCTTTAAAAAATATTCAATTAAAAATTTAATTGATTCATCAACATTCACATTTCTGTGATTGAAGATATTTTAATTAAAAATTAATTAGGTCAATTAATTTCGTGATGGAAAAAAAATGTTCTACACATATCGGAAAATTTTCGAAACATCGGAATTAGGCCATCGTGGCAGCGATAATTTCCCCTTTGGACTGCAATCTGTGATCAGCAAGGTTCGAAAGAAAACGATATTGAATGGTTTGCATGTGGGATGAATGCGAAAGATGGGGTATTGTAATACAATTGGTGAGGGCGAAGCCCAATACTTTAGGTTCACTTAGACTAATCAGTCCATTTTAATATCGAGGATAGTGATATTCTCTCTTATCAATGAGTTCTGCCATACTCCATGTTGCGTTACATGCCAAGAGATGGTAGTTTTATAGCCGATTCAAATCGACGTTGCTTAATTTAGAAAAGCTTGGAACACTGAAAAATGTCCCGATTATTGAGAAACGATAAATAATCTCTAAGAAATCTTTTGGTGTTCCGTCGAAACTGGCCTTGAATATCGGAATGGTGTAGCTCAGAGATCGGTTATTTCTACAAGTAGTCGATGAGGAGCATATATTATGAATCCCAGAAAGCCGTGGCCTTCATCTTTTCCCCCCAAGACAAAATGTGAAATTGCAAAGTGTAATCAATATGTTTCGGTTGTTTCTCCAACTCCAATATGTTGCAGTGAATCAAGGTTGAGTTTGTTATTTATTATGACCTAACGTAGAACGCAATGTCTCAACAGCTTTCTAATACCAGGAGTTTTGTTCAGTTCTTTTGAAATTCTTATTATCTCAGCAATCCCGTCAATTCTCAAAAGTCAATCTGGCAATACGGAATCGTGGACTTAGATGACAATTTCTAGATATTGTTGGCTATTGTTTTACCATGGATGTATCTGTGTGTGTATATGTGTGACTGTGCAAATGCAACAGAGATTTACCTGTGTTCATAATACCACTGGTATAATGTCTCTTTATTGGACTCGCTACCACTACCACACTCCCTCTCTATCTTTCTTTGGCTCTTTATTGGTTAAAATATGTTTCTGTTCTTTTTGTCTATTGTTTTTCAACTTTATTACAAGGGAGATAGTGAATTCGCTGTAAGACCAGAATTTTAATATGGAAACTACATTACGAGGAAAAATAAGCACAGAAAGATATTAAGTTTCGATATAGGCTGTACTGGATATATATTTTAGGGTTCATGTTGTAATAAAAAAAACTCAATTGAGCCAAGTAGATATCCAGATTCCTTTGCTCATATCGATTTCCCGAATTTATTTCTTGAACTTAAATCTTCCTCACTATTTGAGGGTAATCTTCTGCTCGCAAGTTGAGGGTAAAATCTTCCTCGACAGTTGAGAGAAAAATCTACCTCACCATTTAAGGGTAAACTGATATTACCTTTTTCGATTTTTCTTCATAATATAATTTGACTTGAGTTTGCAATATAATATTTCTAAGACCCCCATCATGATGGTCAAAAAAAAAAACAAGTATAAACGGCCGTAAGTTTGGCCAGGCCGAATCTTATGTACCCTTCACCATGGATTGCGTAGAAACTTCTACGAAAGACTGTTATCCACAATCGAATTACTTGGGTTGTGGTATCTTAAATCGTTTTCTAAATTGTGAGTTAGTCCATACGTGGTATATATTAGACAAAAAAGGTATGTGTTGGTAAGTCTAAAAAACAATTACGAATCGATATGGACTTTTTCATGGTACGTAGGGAGCCAGAATTGAAATATAGGGGTCGCTTATATGGGGGCTATATACAATTATTGATATGGACCAATTTTTGTGTGATTAATGATCGATTTTTCTGAGGGCTATATATAACTATAGACCGATATGGACCTAGTTAGGTATGGTTGTTAACGGCCATATACTAGCACAATGTACCAAATTTCAGCTGACTCGCATGAAATTTGCTCCTCCAAGAGGCTCCAAAACCAAATCTCGGGATCGGTTTATATGGGGGCTATATATGATTATGGACTGATATGGACCGCTTTTGGCATGGTTGTTAAATATCATATACTACCACCACGTACCATATTTCAACCAGATCGGATGAATTTTGCTTCTCCAAAAGGCACCGGAGGTAAAATTTGGGGATCGGTTTATATGGGGGCTATATATAATTATGGACTGATATCAACCAATTCCTGCATGGTTGTTGGATACCATATACTTACATCACGTACCAAATTTCAACCGAATCGGATGAATTTTGCTCTTCCAAGAGGCTCCGGAGGTCAAATCTGGGGATCGGTTTATATGGGGGCTATATATAATTATGGACAGATTTCGACCAATGTTTGCATGGCCTTTACAGACCATATACCAACACCATGTACCAAATTTCAGCCGGATCGGATGAAATTTGCTTTTCTTAGAGGCTCCGCAAGCCAAATCGGGGGATCGGTTTATATGGGGGCTATATATAATTATTGACCGATGTGGACCAATTTTTGCTTAGTTGTTAGAGACCATATACTAACACCATGTACCAAAATTTGGCCGGATCGGATGAACTTTGCTTCTCTTAGAGGCTCCGCAAGCCAAATCGGGGGTTCGGTTTATATGGGGGCTATATATAATTATTGACCGATGTGGACCAATTTTGCATAGTTATTAGAGACCATATACTAACACCATCAGGGCTGCCAATTTTGCCGATTTATCGGTATTTTGACAATTTTTTACTCAGAAAATAGCAAAAGCCGATTTTGCGATTTTTGCCCCAAAAATGACGATATTAGTTCCGTTCAAAAATTTTGAATAGAAACACTTCGTTTACACGTTTAAAGCCAGGCAAAAAGAGTTTTTGCTAAAACTTTCAGACATGTAGGAGCTATAATTCAAATTACGTCTACAGTATTAGTATCACGGTTGCCACCCATGCCAAAAATAATCTACCACTAAAATTTGAAGAAAATTTTACCAACAATCTATCAAATAAAAAAAAATATTTTGAAGATTTTGTGGTTAGTATATAAAATATTTTTGGTTTATTCAAAAGAAATTTTTATATTGAATTGACACAAAATTTTGTTAACATTTTATTTCTTCAGAAAAGGTTGTCAACATTTTATTTCTATAGAAAATTTTGTAAAAATTCTATTTCTATAGAAAATTTTGTTAAAAAATTTATTTCTGTAGAAAATTTTGTCAAAAATATATTTTCATAGAAAATTTTATCAAAAATTTTTTTTTCAATTTTTACAAATAAAAACTTAAATCATAAAAATGTTTTTATTATGATATTTTTATACAAAACTGAGTTCATTATGTTTTTGTTGATGCAATGCATAGTTATGTATGTTAATTTTCTGTTCTTTATATGAAATTAATACTGCTGTTTTTTAACAAAAAAAAAATTAGTTTGTTTTAATGTTATTTACATTAGAGATTTTTGACGATTTTTAAAATAGAAGTGACGATTATGACGATTTTTTCGGAAAAAAGTGACGATGTACCATGTACCAAATTTCAGCCGGATCGGATGAAACTTGCTTATCTTAGAGACTCCGAAAGCCAAATCGGGGGATCGGATTATATGGGGGCCATATATAATTATGGACCGATGCGGACCAATTTTTGCAAGGTTGTTAGAGACCATATACTAACACCATGTACCAAATTTCAGCCGGATCGGACGGACATGCTCAGATCGACTCAGAATTTCACCACGACCCAGAATATATAAACTTTATGTGGTCTTAGAGCAATATTTCGATGTGTTACAAACGGAATGACATAGTTAATATACCCCCATCCTATGGTGGAGGGTATAAAAATCAATATCAATCCAACTTTATATATTGCACCTAGTAGTCGGCGCCACACTGTGGAACAGGGTATTATAAGTTAGTATTATAAGTTGCAACACCCAGAAGGAGACGAGATAGACAAGTGGTGCCTTTGGCAATAATGCACAGAGTGGGTCCCTGAGTCGATCTAGCCTTTTCCGTCTGTCCGTCTGTTCGTCCGTGCGTCTGTCTGTGAACACATTCCAATCGCCTTCAAATTTGGCTCAAGTTCCTGTTTTGGGACAAAATAGAACCCTATTGATTTTGGAAGAAATCGGTTCAGACTTAGATATAGCTCCCCTATATATATTTCGCTCGATATGCACTTATATGGACCCAGAAGCCGGAGTTTTACCCTGATTTGCTTCAAATTTTGCACCAGGAGAACAATAAGTACTATAGTCAGGTGTGTCACATTTGAATTGGGAACGAATAGTCGATTTTGAGATTCGAATGGTTGAAATTCCACTTGTTTAATATAATTGTGTTTGACAATGCTATCAGTATCATTAGAATGATTTATAGTATAGTGTTAGTATTTTCTTAGAAGTGTCAAGAGCCAATTATTATTTTCCAAATAAAACCAAATCGCACTATTATTTTTAAATTTACTCGTATTTTTATTTTTATCCTTTGCGTATCAGCTAAAATTAAATTTCAATAGATTAGCATTTTTTCAAGCTAAAACTGGACAAATTAAATTCAAGTTGTCTATAAATTTAACTATTATTGTTTTTTTTTTTCATTGACCTACAAAACAAAAAATTGACAGATTAAGTATAAAATTGTTATGATATTCGCATTGCGTAAAGTTGGCGGGATTGTTTTTAGTGAGTGCTTTTATTTTTGTTTTTCACAATTTCAATTAATTATTCCGATAATATTATTAAAATCTCATTTAGTTTTTTTTTCTTATTTTTGTCAGTGAAGTAATTTGTTATAACAGCCAATGTCAGATTTTTTTTAACTCAACAGCTCTCGCAGTTGATCCTCAAACATTTTAATAGGATTATTGCATTATTATTATTATTGCATTCCTTGTTGGCCATTATGTTTTGTGTAGTTAATGGCAGCCAATTAAAAATAACCGATACAATTTTGTTATCATTTGGTTGAAATTTCTTGAAAGCTTACGCAGAAAAAAAAGAGAAAGAGAAAGAAAAAAAGAAACAAAATGCGAAATGCAATTAGTTCGGGTATTTGTTGGGTGAATCGAAAAAAAATTTCAGCTAAAAAGAAAACTTGCAAATATTAAGTAAAGATTTGTTGAATTGAGAGAAGTTTTTATATAGAAAATGGTAGAGTTTGGAAAAATTTTTGATATATTTCAGATAATTATTTTATTTCGATATTTTTTTCACGTAGTATGGAAAATAATTATTAACATTTTCTTTAGAAACCCATATGGTCATACAAACGAATAGAGAAAGATCCTAAAGTTCATCGAAATATTGTTTCAAGAGCCATCATTGGGAAAACTTTATTAAAAATAGAAAGATCACACTCATTGCGTATGTAACAAAATGTAAACCTGATACAAAAAATCACCATGGATTGCGTAAAAAAATAATACAAATAATGACAAATGATAACTCCCTTAAAAGACCTGTATCGATTTAATGTATTACACTCTGATATGTGGTTGCATATTTCCAATATACAATTTGTCTTTACATTTGCTATCCATTGGTTACAGATTAATCCTTTTCTGTTATTGTATCCTTTATAGAACTGTTATTGTATCCTTTCTAGAACTATGATATTATCCCTTTTGGAGTATTGTTTTCCGTTTCACGCTATTGTCGTTCCCAATTCAATAATAAAAGCAATTACAAACTACAAATATGTGAATGGAAAATACATAACCAACCATTTGCTAAGGACATCTATTGTGTCGATGCAAGAGGAAGGGTGATGAAAAAAACACAAAACGTTACAATTATAAGTCGTTAAAGCAGAGGGATTGACCATACATGACAAGTCGTATGGCATACTCCTCGCAGAGCTTTATCTATCACATTTGTTTGGCCCAAGACTGAATATTAATATACCGCAACCACCTCGTATACACGCAGAGAAGAAACATGATTGCCACAATCATATTCGAAGAGCAAAATAATATGATAGCAGCTATTTTTGCGGCGACCATGTAACATTTTAACCTGCAACCATGTTGGCTCAGTGAACATGGTTCTAAGAAAAATACAATTGTCCTCATCTAAAATGTTATTATATTGATAAAAATTTTGTTTCCATTAAAAGACAATGGTCACGATCTAAAATGTTATGGTATTCGTCAAAAATGTTTTTCTTCTAGTTAAAAGAACATGGTCACAACCTAAAATGTTTTGATTTTTATGAAAAAACTTTTTTCGTCGTCGAAAAAAGGACGCCACTTGAGAAAAGATCAACTTTATTTATTTGTTTTTATTTATTTATAAATTAATTCATTGTTTATTTGTATTTATAATGTCGTGCAAGCAAACTTCACATATTTTTACACACTCTAGTGTGATTAAATTTCAACAATAAGTAATCATTAGGTAGGGTCACGGCCTAAGGCAAAAAAAAAAGTTGATGCAGTCACCCCCCAGTTTTGTAGCATATTTGAAGACAATTTCAGAACACGAAAACTTTTTTTTTTCCGTGCACCCTACGACCCCCCGAAATACAATTTACTGTGCTGTGTCGTCATTTGAAGTCCGATCGAAAAGAAACGCATATCGTTGTTCATGGTTGATCAGGGGCTATATTTCGTGCATTGGTCATTTTTGACTCCGACGTCAAATTTGATTTTTAATTTTTTTATTTCGCTTCGTATACCCCTATGATGCCCATTTCTTATAACCATTATAAAGATCTTATCAAAATATGAAACTTTTGCTTTGGAAGTATTTAATTATATTCATAAACAAAAAAGTTACAGAGATTTTAAAAAGTCAATAGGTCACCTTACACCATCAAATACCTTTTGCTGTGTTGTCATGATATCCGATCGAAACCACATGCACATCGTTATTCACATCTACGAAATTAATTTGAAAGGTATTTAATACACACAAACTGTTTATCTGTAAATTTCTAACCGTATCATTGTATACATACTCGTTGTGTGCACTACGGCATTTTCTGCGTTATGCAAAGTGCATGTGTTTTTGCTAGAACAATTTGAGAACAGTAGGCTCTCAAATTGTTCTAGCAAAAATTTAACAAACACTTTCGCTACATGATTTCTTAAGTCTGTCCATATTTTTGTGAGAGAAGGCTGTTGATAGTATTTGAAAAAAGTGAAAACAAAATGAAATTCGAAGCTCGGGTTATCGACAAAACTAAATTACCAACAAATCATCAAGTTATTGAATTCCTTTTATATTTAAAGAAAGCAGGCACCGCAAGTGTTAAAAATGAATCTACTAGTCATGTTACAGACGATAAACGATTGGGTTATATAATATCCAAAATTAAAAGTCGCCAACAACATAGTAAACTTGATTCTAGACAGGATTTGTTATAAATTAATTCTAAAAATTGTTAGCCGCATAATAAAATTGTACAATTAATAAACATGAAATGTACTCAAATCAAATACAAATCTAATCTAATATTTTCTTGTTTAAAGTATTTACTCATGTGACAACATTGCTCACCATTGTGAAGATGACAAGAAAACGCAAAAAAAAATACGGCGTAGTCAGATGTTGAAAGGCAGAAATTTAACCAATGTGTAAGCAGCATAACGATCTTCGTAATTTTCCACAATTCCGTTACCACTTACTTTTATTGTTAGATTGATTGTTAGATTTTAAAACAGTAGGCTCTCAAGTTGTTCAAGCAAAAACACAAGAACTTTGCATAACGCAGAAAATGCCGTAGTGCACACAACGAGTATGTATACAATGATACGGTTAGAAATTTACAGATAAACAGTTTGTGTATATTAAATACCTTTCAAATTAATTTCGTAGATGTGAATAACGATGTACATGTGGTTTCGATCGGATATCATGACAACACAGCAAAAGCTATTTGATGGTGTAGGGTGATCTATTGACTTTTTAAAATCTCTGTAACTTTTTTGTTTATGAATATAATTAAATACTTCCAAAGCAAAAGTTTCATATTTTGATAAGATCTTTATAATGGTTATAAGAAATGGGCATCATAGGGGTATACGAAGCGAAATAAAAAAATTAAAAATCAAATTTGACGTCGGAGTCAAAAATGACCAATGCACGAAATATAGCCCCTGATCAACCATGAACAACGATATACGTTTCTTTTCGATCGGACTTCAAATGACGACACAGTACAGTAAATTGCATTTCGGGGGGTCGTAGGGTGCACGGAAAAAAAAAACTTTTAGTGTTCTGAAATTGTCTTCAAATATGCTACAAAACTGGGGGGTGACTGCATGAACTTTTTTTCGCGACCCTATCTAGTAATCATTCCATATTTACTTCGTGCCCATCAAATGTACAAACGCAGACATCATGTACCTGCAAATAAAAATAAATTATACCATATATTAAAATGCAGAACAAAAACCAGGTATATTTTTTTCAATTACACTTTCCTTTTTTGTATTCACATAAAACCACGTGCCATTTCTGAATAAATAAATTAACACAAAACACAATAATTCCGTATTCACCGTCCATTCCAAGAAACAATCAACACACGACTGACGCGCAAAATGAAAATCGTGTGTACCTGCTCAATGTTTTTATAAAATTCTTGTCGCTGCAAAAAAATTAAAAAATTAAATGGTCACGAAAACAATGTACATGGTCTTTATGGCCATGTAATGGTTGTAGACATGTCTATACGTAAACTATAAAAATACTTTTTTCTCTGCAAAAAAGTAAAAAAATTGAATGGTCAGATACATGATTTTCCTGACCATATAATGGTCTCAAATTCTATCATTTAAATAATAGAACATGTTTGCGGCATTTGAGAACCATTTAAATGCTTATTGCCAACATATATTTTTCTCCGCTCGAAAATTATTTTTACAAAGAAAAAATACATGGTTTTCGCGACAATTACATACTCTAAATAAGCATTAAATGGATGCAGCAACCATGTCCAAACATGTTTTTTCTGTGCGTGTACATGTCGGGGTGTTTAAATCGAATGGTAATGATATTTACATTACAGCAATGACTGGGGGTCCAGATTCTGGGGTCCTCTTCAGATATGGACCTAATTTGTCATGGTTGTTAGCGGCCATATACTAGCACAATGTGCCAAATTTCAACCATATATGTGGGTATTAAGTTCGAGTTTAGCCGCTAAAGTCACAATTTTTTCACGATTACTTTTTTTAATTAATCCACTTTAATTAATACAAAATTTGTGAAAATTTTCCTTGGGCTATTCCCCATCAAGTTATAATAAAATTGGCAACAAATATGTATAATTTTATGCCTTTTTTATACCCTCCACCATAGGATGGGGGTATATTAACTTTGTCATTCCGCTTGTAACACATCGAAATATTGCTCTAAGACCCCATAAAGTATATATATTCTGGGCCGTGGTGAAATTCTGAGTCGATCTAAGCATATCCGTCCGTCCGTCTGTTGAAATCACGCTAACTTCCGAACGAAACAAGCTATCGACTTGAAACTTGGCACAAGTAGTTGTTATTGATGTAGGTCGGATGGTATTGCAAATGGGCCATATCGGTCCACTTTTACGTATAGCCCCCATATAAACCGACCCCAAAATTTGGCTTGCGATTGCTCTAAGTGAAGCAAATTTTATCCGATCCGGCTGAAATTTGGTACATGGTGTTGGTATATGTTCTCTAATAACCATGCAAAAATTGGTCCACATCAGTCCATAATTACATATAGCCCCCATATAAACCGATCCCCCGATTTGGATTGCGGAGCCTCTAAGAGAACCAAATTTCATCCGATCCGGCTGAAATTTGGTACGTGGTGTTGGTAAATGTTCTCTAATGACCATTCAAAAATTGGTCCACATCGGTCCATAATTATATATAGCCCCCATATAAAGCGATCCCCAGATTTGACCTCCGGAGCCTCTTAGAGGAGCAAAAGTTATCCTATCCGATTGAAATTTGGTACGTGGTGTAAGTATATGGTCTCTAACAACCATGCAAGAATTGGTCCACATAGGTCAATAATTATATATAGGCCAGATATAAACCGATCCCCCGATTTGGTTTGCGGAGCCTTTAAGAGAAGCAAATTTCATTCGATCCGGCTGAAATTTGGTACATGGTGTAAGTATACGGTCTCCAATGGCCATGCAAAAATTGGTCGAAATCGGTCTATAATTATATATAGCCCCTATATAAACCGATCCCCAGATTTGACCTCCGGAGCCCTTTCGAAGAGCAAAATTCATCCGATACGGCTGAAATTCGGTACATGGTATTAGTATATGGTCTCTAACAACCATGCAAAAATTGGTCCATATCGGTCCATAATTATATATAGCCCCCATATAAACCGATCCCCAGATATGGCTTGCGGAGCCTCTAAGGGAAGCAAATTTCATCCGATCCGCCTGAAATTTGCTACATAGTGTTAGTATACGGTCTCTAACAACCATGCAAAAAGTGGTCCACATCGGTCAATAATTATATATAGTCCTCATATAAACCGATCCCCAGATTTAACCTCCGGAGCCCCTTGAAAGAGCAAAATTCATCTGATTCAGTTGAAATTTGGTACGTGGTGTTAATATATGGCCTCAAACTCCCGTGCAAAAATTGGTCGGTATCGGTCCATAATTATATATAGGCCCCATATAAACCGATCCCCAGATTTGACCTTCAGAGCCCGTTGGAAGAGCAAAATTCTTCCCATTCGATTGAAATTTGGTACGTGATGTTAGTATATGGTATCCAACAACCATGCAAGATTTGGTTCCTATCAGTCCATAATTATATATAGTTCCCATATAAACCGATCCCCAGATTTGACCTCCGGTGCCTTTTGGAGTAGCAAAATTCATCCGATCTTTTTGAAATTTGGTACGTGGTGATCGTATATGATATTTAACAACCATGCCAAAAGTGGTCCATATGAGTCCATAATCATATATAGCCCCCATATAAACCGTCCTGGCCGAACTTACGGCCGTTTTTACTTGTTAGTTTAACTATTAGATGACCTCAACTTTCTACCCTCATCAAGAATATTTTCGTGGATCGGAATTATGCGATATGTCTCAAACTAAAAGGCAATACAATAATATGAGCGTCATGTAAAGATACTTAATAAAATACATTTAATGTTAATCAATTTTTTTCTTCAGAAAATTTCATAATGTGAAAAAACTGGAGTTCAAATTTTGTAAAAATGTCTTTATTGCCATAAATTGATGGCTCATTGTTACTACAATTTACACATTTTAAGAAATTTTGAACTATTTCTGGAAAACATGACCCTTTTTTAGTTAATTTAACTAAAATAAGCAAAAATTATTAAAGTCAACAAAACTTTGTCAAAAAGAAAAAAATAATTCCATTAACTAAAATAGAATTAAATTGGCTTAAGTGCCATAGAGGGTTCACTGTTTTCGAGTGTACTTCTTGTTATTATTTTAGAACTTTTTTATGTTTTGATACATCAAGGGGATTAATTTTAAAATTTAATTTTAGAATTATTATAAAACATAATTTGAGAGTATTATTATTAAAACCATAATGCGATTGAAATTAAAGTTTATTTATAACTAAACTTCCATGAGCCAAATGTGTCATCATTTCTACTTACATATCACCATATCTCCAACTAGCACATGTGATTATTTACAAAAAAGCTATCTCATAAAATTGTTTATGAACCTTGTATGGTGAAAGGTGGTAGATTGTATAGAAAAAAAGCAACATAAAATATTTATCACTAAAACTTACTCTTCCATAGCATAATCAGTTTAGCGGCATGGCCTTTCGTTTTGGAGTTTTTTTTTTCTCTCCTTTGCCATCACCATCACCATCATTCCACATAATTGAATTTAAATAGCGAAACTTTATATTAAAAACAAATTTTACTAAAAAGCATAAACTAAATTTGTGCAACACTTAAAATCCATGCAAAGCTGTTGTGGAAAGGCATTAGACCATGGTGGCAACTGCAAAGGAGAGCAACGAGTATGGAAATGGCACAATTTTTATGCAAAAAAAGAACCTACAGTACTTGCAAAAAAAATAGCATTTTGAAGTTGCATCATATACGCTGCTTCAATGGCTAACGTTGATACCAACTAGTTGGAGTTGTAACTAAGTTTGGTGAAACTAGCAAAACATTCAAACTTCAGTCATTGCAGTAATTTCACGAAAAAATATGATAACATTTATTCCGTCAGCAGCAAAACAAACATATTGCTGAATAGTAAATGGCAAAACATAGGTTAGGTTATGTTATATTATATTGGCACCCCTTATTTTAGGCTCATTTAGACTACTCAGTTCATTGTGATATCACAAGTAGTGAACGTCTCTCTTATCAATGAATTCAGACCGATTCTATGTTTAGCTCAATGACAAGGGACCTCTCTTATGGCCAAGTCCGAATGACGTTTCACATTGCGGTGAAACTACTTAGAGAGGCTTTGAAACACTCAGAAATGTCACTAGAATTATTGATAGGGAATAATCCTCTGCTGAAAATCGTTTTGTTGTTTGGTCAAAACTGGGATTGAACCCATGACCCTCAGAGTGCAAGGCGGATAAGTTCACCATTTCACAATGGTAGCTAAACATTACTTCTTTTATTCATATCTCCTAAAGTAAGCGTCGCAGAGCGACATCAAGGTTACTACGTGACCACCCCCATAATATCGAAAATTCCATCCAGCTCCTGAAAAATTCGAAATTTTTGTATGAATAACTTCTTTTGCTCATATCTCTAAACTATGCACCATATAGAGAAAAGAGGGACCACGCCAAAAAAAAAATGAAAATACCATCAATATCATGAATATATTATACGAAAAAATTTTTTGGTCGTACCTCCCAACCTAAGCGTCGTAGAGCCAAAAGGATATTAATTCGTGAACAACCCCAAAAGTTTCGAAAATCCATCCAAATAAGAAAAATTTCTTTTACTCGTACCTCTTAAACTAAGCGTCATAGAGCGAAAAGGAGATTAGTTGGTGACCATTCCCAAAAATTCAAAGAATCCAATAAAATCCAGAAAAAAATCTACATTTTTATATGAAAAATTTTTTTTTGCTCGTATGTCCTAAACAAAGCGTCGTAGAGCGAAAAGGACTTTAATTCGTGACCACTCAAACAAAAAATTGAAAAATCCACCCAAATCCTAAACATTTTTTATTTTTACTTGAAAAACTTCTTTTGGCCATATCTCCTAAACTAAGAGAGCGAAATGGACTTTAATTCGCGACCACCCTCAACAAATTGAAAAATACATCAAAATCCTCAAAAAATGTAAATTTTTCTATGAAAATTTTCTTTTGCTCATATGTCTCAAACCAAGCATCGTACAGCGAAAAGAAAGCTAATTTTTATAGGAAACTAAAAAAATATTTAAATATTTGGATTCCATCCAAATCCTGAAGAATTCAAAATTTGTATAGGAAACTGAACAAATAAATTTATTTAAATAAATTTATTCATATCTAAATACAATTGGGTAAAAATCACAGTGTCTACTTGCGCAAAAATTCAAATCGGGAGATCAGGTAGAATTCTACCAAAAATGGTAGATTTTTTATTGTTTGGTAGGTTGGTAGATTTTTTGACGTTTTGGTAGATTTTGAAAATATGCAGAATATGTAAAATTGATAAAATCTTCTTTAGAAATAAAATTTTGACAAAATTTGCTATAAAAATAAAATATGACAAAATTTTCTATAGAAATAAAATTTTGCAAAATATTTTTTTTTTTTTAATTTTGACAAAATTTTCTATAGAAATAAAATTTTGACAAAAATTTATATTGACAAACATTTCTATAGGAGAAAAAAAGACAAATTTGACAAAATTTGCTATAAAAATAAAATATGACAAAATTTCCTATAGAAATAAAATTTTGCAAAATATTTTTTTTTTTAATTTTGGCAAAATTTTGTAAAGAAATCAAATTTCGACAAAATTTTCTATTGAAATAATATTTTGACAAAATTTTCCATTGAAATTAAATTTTTACAAAATTTTCTATCGAAATAAAATTCTGACAACATTTTCTATAAGAAGAAAAAAAAAAAAGAAAATTTTGACAAAATTTTCTATAGAAATAAAATTTCGACAAAATTTTCTATAGAAATAAAATTTTGACAAAATTTTTGTATAGAAATAAAATTTTGACAAAATTTTCTATAGAAATAACATTTTGACAAAATTTTCTATAAGAAGAAAAAAATAAAATTTTTACAACATTTTCTATAGGAGAAAACAAAACAAATTTGACTAAATTTGCTATATAAATAAAATATGATAAAATTTTCCATAGAAATAAATTTTTGCTAAATATTTTTTTTTATACTTTTTAAATTTTGGCAAAATTTTGTATAGAAATCAAATTTCGACAAAATTTTCTATTGAAATAAAATTTTTACAAAATTTTCTATTAAAATAAAATTTTTACGAAATTTTCTATCGAAATAAAATTTTGACAAAATTTTTTATAAGAAGAAAACAAGAAAATGTTGACAAAATTTTCTATAGAAATAAAATTTTGACAAAATTTTCAATAGAAATAAAATTTTGACATAATTTTCCATAGTAATAACATGTTGACAAAATTTTCTATAGAAATAAAATGTATACTAAATTTTCTATAGAAGTAAAATTTTTACTAAATTTTCTATAGAAATTAAATTTGATAATATTTTTATAAAAATAAAATTTTGACATTTTTTTAGAAATAAAATTTTTACAAAATTTTCTATAGAAACAAAATTTTGCTAAAATTTTCTATAAGAGAAAAACACAAAATTGACAACATTTGCTATAGAAATAAAATTTTGACCACATTTTGAATATAAATAAAATTTTAACAAAATTTTCTATAGAAATAAAACTTTCAAAAAATTTTCTATAGAAATAAAATTTTGACAAAATTTTCTATCCAAATAAAATTTTGACAAAATTTTCTATCCAAATAAAATTTTGACAAAATTTTCTATCCAAATAAAATTTTGACAAAATTTTCTATAAAAAGAAAAAAAGAAAGTTTTGACAAAATTTTCTATAAGAGCAAAAACACAAAATTGACAACATTTGCTATAGGAATAAAATGTGACAAAAGTTTTTTATAGAAATAAAATTTTGTAAAACAATTTTTTATTGGTAGTTTTTTTCTCCAAATTTTGGTAAAGTATTTGTAGCTCAAGAGTCAACTGTGCTCAAAAACAGAAATAAAATGTTGACTAAATTTTCTATAGAAATAAAAATTTGACAAAATTTCCAATAGAAATAAAATTTTGACAAAATTTTCTATTGATATAAAATTTTGACAAAATTTTCTACAGTAATAAAATTTTTACAAAATTTTCTATAGTAACAAAATTTTCTATAGAAACAAAATTTTGACAAAATAAGAGAAAAACACAAAATTGACAACATTTGCTATAGAAATAAAAAATGATGATTTGAGTTTGGCAAAGGAAAAGAGATATGCTGGCAAATTTGTTTAGGCAGTAGCCGACTATCAAACCCTTTTTCGGGAGGTTCAAGTGTAGTTCACTTTGGGTTGAGTGAATTACCCGAATTTATTCTGATAATTGGTTGATAGTTTTGCTGCAAGTAGAGGATGCTGATGAGGAATGTGGTAATTCCGAAACAGCTGTACATCCAACCATCTTGCAGTCTATAGGGCTTTGCCCAAATAAATTTGACAAGCATACTTTTCCTCTGTTGGTTAAGCTACACTTGTAGTTTAGTCAATGCATGGCTTTAAGCTGAGATCAAAAACAACAATAAAGAAATAAAATTTTGACAAAATTTTCTATAGTAATAAAATTTTGATAAAATTTTATATAGAAATAAAATAAAAATAAAAATAAAAAGTAAAATATTCCCCAAATTTTGGCAGAATATTTTTGGTTAGAGGGGCAACCGTATCCAAAAAAACCCCATAGAATTTAATTTTAGATGAATCGGATAAAGAATGTGATGTCCTAAAACCCAAGAAATCAGATTGGGATATCGGTCTATACCGAAACATGGACAGATGTCCACCATTGGCCCCTGTTGGGAGACACAGTGGAACAATGTTTGGAATGATCGCCTTACCTACACAGGGTCCTAGGTTCAATCACTGTTTCCATCCAACCTCATTCCGACTTCTATATAAATAGAAAGCCCTTTGTAAATATAGAAACAGGCAGCACACATTGATAAGAGAGAAGATCACAACTTGTGGTATCACAATGAACAGAAAAGTCTACATTAGCCTAAATATGACGGACTGAAATTATACCTAATCTAAGCTTAAACTAACCACATTAGTAGCATTGAGTAGCAATAAAGAGGATGTTCACATTTACTATTCTATTCTCAATTATTTAAATATTTATTTTATGGCAAAGAATTTTGTAATCTACTTATTTTTCTTAAAAAAAAACTCAAATTTCCTTCAGAGAATATCATTTCCAAAATATTCATAAATAATGTCCAACTAAATTAAGACCTGAAAAATGAGTATTAAAAAATGTTTGAGTTTTCCAAATGATCTGAGAAAAAAAAAAACTTTCTCCCAAGTCACAGAATTTAACCATCGTTTTTATGTGATAAAATTTTATGACATAAATGAAAAACAAATATCCCCAGAGCCTTCAACAAACGAAAGAGTTTAAAAGCTCTACATTTAGGTTTTATTACTGTTGGTATTGTAGTTGCCACAGCAATGGTGTTTGTTAGTAATGTTGCTGCAAGTTTGAGTTGATATGTGTTTGCCATCCTCCTTCAAAAGGATGTTGTGTATCCGCGTTGTTGTTACTGTTGCTCTTGTCCTTCTTTTTTGTATATTTCTTGTTTTCTGTTGTTTTTTTTTTTTCTCGTTTCACAATTTTTACTTTGCTACTATTGCTTCGAACCGTAATGGTTTGTTGAAGCCAACATTCTTACAGTGCTTCTATTTTTTTAACTTAATATGATATACACAAAGTATCGAAAGTAGTAAAATTGAGTCGCATAGTTTAAAATATTTTTGGATAAATTGGCCAGTAGCAAGAAAGTCAAATAAAAATCAGTGACAGGCAAAGCAAGGGATACAAAATTACAAATTTTAGATTCCGATTAATCTATCTTTTGTCGTGTGAGACTATTTATGTTCAATTTTACCCCCAGAAGGAGACGTGATAGACACATGGTGTCGTTGGTCATGGACGGACCTGTGTTCACGGGCCAGCCAGATGAACAGATTTTTGTATTCAATGTCTAGGTCACAGTTTTAACCCAATCGATTTCACTTATAAGACTACAGAGCCCAAAGTTTTACTCCGATATACGTGAAATTTTGGACAAGGCAGTAGAACTAATATTCATTGGTTCAGATATAAATTTAGCTCCTTTACATATCTTTTGACCGAGAGACATTTAATTTAGACATAAAGTTAAAAAAAATTTTGCATTGGAAATAGAATAAGCATTCTAGCTATGCTTGACAAATTTGATAGAAACTGGTTCAGTTAATGCATACTCACATTTTACCCTGAAGATTTTAGTTCAACTGATTTAGTGCAGGGGTTGCCTTTTATATTTGCGGATCTTGCAATCTTTTATACGTTACGCGTATGAGCTTGAACGTAGACGTAGACATTCGATTGTATGGGTGTTTCAAGATGAGCGAAATCCAACAAAAGCTGCTCACGTACAAAGTATTTCCATGCAAATATTCAACAATTTTTTCTATTTTTATACCCTCCGCCAAAGGATGGGGGTATATGAATTTTGTCATTCTGTTTGTAACACATCGACATATTGCTCTAAGACCCCATAAAGTATATATATTCCGGGCCGTGGTGAAATTCTGAGTTGATCTGAGCATGTCCGTCCGTCCGTCTGTTGAAATCACGCTAACTTCCGAACGAAACAAGCTATCGACTTCAAACTTGGCACAAGTAGTTGTTATTGATGCAGGTCGGATGGTATTGCAAATGGGCCATATCGGTCCACGTATAGCCCCCATAAAAACGGACCCCCAAATTTGGCTTACAATTGCTCTAAGAGAAGCAAATTTCATCCGATCCGGCTGACATTTGGTACATAGTGTTAGTATATCGTCTCTAACAACCATGCTAAATTTGGCCCATATCGGTCCACTTTTACGTATAGCCCCCATATAAACGGACCCCCCAAATTTGGCTTGCGATTGCTCTAAGAGCAGCAAAACGTGGTGTTAGTATACGGTATCCAACAACCATGCACAAATTGGTCTATATCGGTCCATAGTTATATATAGCCCCCATATAAACCGATCCCCAGATTTTAGCAACGGAGGTTTTTAGTGGAGCAAAATTCATCCGATCCAGTTGAATTTGGTAAGTGGTGTAAGTATATGGTCTCTAACAACCATGCAAAAATTGGTCCATATGGGTCTATAATAATATATAGCCTCTGTAGAAACCGATCCCCAAATTTGACCTCCAGAACCTCTTGGTGGAGCAAACTTCATCCGATTCCGTTGAAATTTGGTACGCTAGTATATGGTCGCTAACAACCCAAATTGGTCCATATCGGGCTATAGTTATATATAGCCGATCAGCAATCACACAAAAATTGGTCCATATCGGTTCATATTCATGGTTGCCACTCGAGCCAAAAATAATCTACCAAAATTTTATATCTATAGAAATTTTTGTCAAAATTTTATTACTTTAGAAAATTTTATTTCTATAGAAAATTTTGTCAAAAATTTTTTTCTATAGAAAATTTTGTCAAAATTTATTTCTATAGAAAATTTTGTCAAAATTTTATTTCTATAGAAAAATTTGTCAAAATTTTATTTCTATAGAAAATTTTGTCAAAATTTACTTCTATACAAAATTTTGTCAAAATTTATTTCTACAAAAAATTTTGTCAAAAATTTATTTGTATAGAAAATTTTGTCAAATTTTTTTTTCTATCGAAAATTTTGTCAGAATTTATTCCTACAAAAAATTTTGTCAAAAATTTATTTCTATAGAAAATTTTGTAATTTTTTTTTTCTATCGAAAATTTTGTCGACATTTTATTTCTATAGAAAATGTTGTCAATATTTTATTTCTATAGAAAATGTTGTCAACATTTTATTTCTATAGAAAATTTTGTCAAATATTTATTTCTATAAATTTTTTTTTCAAAATTTTTTTCCATCGAAAATTTTGTCAAAATTTTATTTCTATAGAAAATTTTGTCATACTGAATTATCTACGTATTTAATCGGCCTTTTTATACCCTCCACCATATGATAGGGGTATATTAAGTTTATCATTCCGTTTGTAACACATCGAAATATTGCTATCGGTCCACTTTTACGTATAGCCCCCATATAAACGGACCCCCAAATTTGGCTTGCGGGGACTCTAAGAGAAGCAAATTTCATCCGATTCGGCTGAAATTTGGTACATGGTGTCAGCATATGATCTCTAACAACCATGCAAAAATTGGTCCACATCGGTCCATAATTATATATGGCCCCCATATAAACCGATCCCTCGATTTGGCTTGCGGAGCCTCCAAGTCAAGTAAATTTCATCCGATCCGGCTGAAATTTGGTACATGATGTTAATATATGGTATCTAATGGCCGTGCAAAAATTGGTCAACATCGGTCCATAATTATATATGGCCCCCATATAAACCGATCCCTCGATTTGGCTTGCGGAGCCTCTAAGTCAAGTAAATTTCATCCGATCCGGCTAAAATTTGGTACATGGTGTAAATATATGGTCTTTAACAACTATGCAAAAATTGGTCTATATCGGTCCATAACTATATATAGTCCCCATATAATCCGATCCTCCGATTTGGCTTGCGGCCCATCTAAGAGAAGCAAATTTGATCCGATCCGGCTGAAATTTGGTGCATGGTGTTAGTATATGGTCTCTAATGACCATGCAAAAAAAACAGTTCATAATCCTATATAGCCCCCATATAAACCGATCCCGGGATTTGGTTTTGGAGCCTCTTGGAGGAGCAAATTTTATCCGAGTCAGTTGAAATTTGGTACATTGTGTTATATGGCTGTTAAAAACCATGCCCAACTAGGTCCATATCGGTCTATAGTTATATATAGCCCTCAGATAAATCGATCCCCAATCACACAAAAATTGGTCCATATAAAGTTCATAATTGTATATAGCCCCCATATAAGCGACCCCCATATTCCAATTCTGGCTCTCTACCATATATAAACTAAGTCACAATTTAGAAAACGATGTTAAGAAGTTTTAAGATACCACAACCCAAGTAATTCGATTGTGGATGACGGTCTTTCGTAGAAGTTTCTACGCAATCCATGGTGGAGGGTACATAACATTCGGCCTGGCCGAACTTACGGCCGTATATATTTTTTTCTTTACTTTTAGTTCATTTTTTCTTCACGTCCAAGTTCACTCTTCCCAGTTTACATTTTTTCTGTGTACCAAGTCTTTCAGAGTATAACATAGTCGATTCCGCTATACTTTAGACTTTTCCTATTTATTTATTTAGTTTTAATTTTCCAAATTTCTCCATTCTTAACACCTTCTGTACACAATCGAAGAGTGTAGTGTTTTTGTTTTTTGCAAACTTTGTTCAACTCAAGTTTTTAATGTTGTACTTGCAATCGCTTGTTTCCACATCTCAATGCAACGAAACATACTCTTACAACGAAAGAAGCAATAAAAATATTGATATTTCACTTAAAAGCATGTATTTAAGTATTGCTCTACGTAAAATCTTTTTCCACTCTGTTTCCTGCAACTCACACAGGATGGTCGATGTGGTGTGAATTCATTGTAAATTCCACTGTCTTCCGGGAGCGGGGGTATAAACGAAAATGAAAAATAAAAACATCAGCGACCAGCGTCCTTCTACACCCATCGGAGGTATGTTCAAATGCATTGGATTACCTATAGGCACCTTCTGTTTTTTCTCTCAAATTCCTGGAATATGCATTTCAACGGAACATTTTGAGGTGAGACAGGGAGAGAGACACGGAAAAATCGTGGGAACTGTCAACACTTTTACAACTATGTTGCACTTTCCATATAAATCTGTTGGCCATAGGTAGTTGCATACACTTAAGGTGATATTCGTTATGGCCTCGCTACTGGATAAAAGCTAAAAAATGTTCCCAGTTTAATGGACCAGACAATGATGGTGAGTCGGGGTGCAGGATCTAAATTAACTATTGTGAGGTATCTATGACAAGGATGTGTGATCAAGAATTTCAATAAGTGACCAAGTTAAAATTGGACATGTTTTGCATTTTACTTTTCCGTACAATATAAAGTCTTTCATATATTTTATGGGTGAGTTATTAAGAGCATTCCATCTTTCAATTAAAGTAGAAGAAAAGTGGGAATATGTAGTAAGTGGGAATAGATTCTAGGTTACGTAAAATGGGATTATGTTATAAGGATGTGGTGAGATTAGGCTAATAACATATTTTGGTAATCAAGCACTTTTTCAAAGACACTACTCATGATAAAGAAAATAATTTGAACTTAGGATTCGAAGAGATTAAGGATATGGGATTTTATTTAGAAATATGAGTTTTTATTTTTTCTGGGGATGGGCTACACTAAGATCGCTAGTGCAATATTTTAGATGTCCCAGTATTAAAGGGTGATACGGTTGAAATTGGGTCAAGGGAAAACGCGTGTAAATCGGTGAAATCGTTTATTTAAAAAATCAAATTAAATTTCTTTTTCAAGTTCAATTAGTATAGAATTCAGGAAAAATATTCAGATAGGCTTTCGCTTTTCCAAATCCGAATTGCCGGGCCTCACGCTTGACATCTGCCATCAGATTTTGTACAGCCACCTTGTCCACCTTCTTCGCCGCAGAAAGCCAGTTTGCCTTGAACTGCTGCTCGTCCTTAGCAGTTTTTTTTTGGTCTTCTTTAGGTTCCGCTTGACAATAGCCCAGTATTTCTCAATTGGGCGGAGCTCTGGCGTGTTGGGAGGGTTCTTGTCCTTGGGAACCACCTGCACGTGGTTGGCGGCGTACCACTCTATGTCCTTTTTACCGTAATGGCAAAATGCCAAATTCAGCCAAAACAGTACGGAACAACCGTGTTTCTTCAGAAAAGGCAGCAGACGTTTATTCAAACACTCTTTCACGTAAATTTCTTGGTTGACGGTCCAGGAAGCTATGAAAATGCTGCTTTTCAAGCCACAGATAAAGATGGCTGGCCAAACCAGATATTTCTTTGCGAACTTTGACAGTTTTATGTGCTTAAAAATATCTGCTACCTTTCCCCTTCCTTTTGCCGTATAAAACTCCTGTCCCGGAAGCTGCTTGTAGTCGGCTTTGTAGGTTTCGTCGTCCATTACCACGCAGTCAAACTTCGTCAGCATCGTCGTGTACAGCCTGCGGTATCGCGCTTTGGCCGTCGTATTTTGTTTATCATCGCGATTTGGAGTCACTACCTTCTTGTAAGTCGATAGTCCGGCTCGTTTTTTGGCTCGATGCACGGTTGTAGACGATACACCCAGCTTATTTGCGGCATCTCGGAGAGAGAGGTTAGGGTTTCGCTTGAAACTACCGGCAACTCTCTTTGTCGTCTCAGCGGCTTCCGGTTTTCGATTTCCCCCCGATCCAGACTTCCTGGCTGTCGACAAACGTTCCCCAAATACTTTAATTACATTTGTAACGGTTGATTTGGCAACTTTTAGCGATTTTCCAGCTTTGCGTGCGAGTAGCTCGGTTTTTCGCGATGCGCGAGCAAAATTTTGATACGCTGCTCTTCTTGCTTGGACGGCATTTTGACAACTGAAGAGTGAATTCCAAAATCAAAATAGGAGCAACATTCTACACACACACACCTTCAAAATGAGGGGTGTTCAGGTTTTTTAAATGCAAAATTGAAAGAAATACGTCAAGTTTATAGTGACCAAATTTTGACCGTATCACCCTTTATAATGTATGTCGGTTTGTGATGATAAACATGCTCCGTGGCCATATGGTCCGTCTCTCTATACTGCCCGGCCAGAATTTCAGCATGCCTGTTGGCTGTCCTCTCCATCGCGTTCAAGCTCTTTAGTCTCAGAAGTGTCAGTTCAGCCGTCTTCCTTAGGTGTAAAGCGAGTGGGATAAATCCCATCAGTACCTCCAGAGCGGCATTGGCTGTGGTCCTCATGGCACCTGTCATATAGATGAGTGCAGTCCTATTTATACTATTTATTCTCGATACATGATTTTAGTGTTTCATAATCGTCCACCAAACATGACAACCATATGTGGCCACAGGTCATACAACCGCGGTATAAAGCCAGCCAAAAAGAGAAGGCCTCATTCCCCATCTCTGCCCGACCAATTTTTGACACGAGTATAGTGCCGCATAGGCCATCTTAATGCGATCGGCAGTATTCTCTATCCAGTTCAGCCTGGAGTCCAAAATAACTCCTAGGTACCTTGCTGATTTCGAGAGCGTCAACTTTATGCCCTGGAATTCAGGATACTTATACCCGATAACTTTTCTCTTCCTGGTGAACAGTACCAACTCCGTCTTACCAGGGTTCACCCCTAAACCGCATCCTAGAGTCCACTCCGAGAGATACTGCAAAGACTCGCTCAGCACATCCGAAATAAAATCGAGGAATTTTCCCGATACCATTATCACAATGTCATCCGCGTATGCCACTACCTTGATACCCTTACTTGTCATCCCAAACAATACCTCGTTCACCACCAATAGCTACAGCAAAGGTGATATAACCCCTCCCTGTGGCATTTCTCTAGTGGTCCTAGCCCTCCTTGTGGAGCTCGCTAGCTCGACCACCATGTACCTGCTTAGCAACATCAACTTGACCCACTTTATAACGAATTTCTCAACACTATTCCTCTCTAATGCATGTACCACTTTATCAATTTTCGTATAATTAAAAGCACCTTCAATGTCCAGAAACGCCGCCAATGTATAGTCGCCATATGTCATGGATCTCTCTATGTGATGGACCACTGAGTGCAGGGCAGATTCTACAGATCTGCCCTTAATATAGGCATGCAGACAGATTGATAGTTTCCTGTCTAACCGGTTCCTTATATGATCATCCAGTATCCTCTCCATCGTCTTTAGCAAGAAGGATGATAAGCTTATTGGTCTAAAATCCTTCGCCGTTCCATGTGATATCTTCACCGCTTTAGGAATGAAGATTACCTTAACCTTCCGCCAAGGCTTTGGTATATATCCAAGACGCAATGAGGCCCTCATCAACTCCACATAGGATTCACCCAAGAGATCGAAAGACTCCTGAAGCATACATGGCCTGGAGATTTATATTGGCCGAAGCTGTCAATCGCCCATTTAACGCTGTCCATGGTCACCAAATCTAATATTTCCTTCTCAGCTCCTCTGTGGTCCATAGAAACAAGAATATCCGGTGTATCTCTGATCTCAAACCCCGGGAAGTGCGTTTCCAATAACAGGTCTAAAGTCTCATCAGGTCGATTTTTATCAGTAAAGGGTGATAGGGTCAAAATTTGGTCAATATAAACTTGACGTATTTCTTTCAATTTTGCCTATAAAAAACCTGAACACCCTCATTTTGAAGGTGTGTGTGTGTAGAATGTTGCTCCTATTTTGATTTTGGAATTCACTCTTCAGTTGTCAAAATGCCGTCCAAGCAAGAAGAGCAGCGTATCAAAATTTTGCTCGCGCATCGCGAAAATCCGAGCTACTCGCACGCAAAGCTGGCAAAATCGCTAAAGGTTGCCAAATCAACCGTTACAAATGTAATTAAAGTGTTTGGGGAACGTTTGTCGACAGCCAGGAAGTCTGGATCGGGGGGAAATCGAAAACCGGAAGCCGCTGAGACGAGAAAGAAAGTTGCCGGTAGTTTCAAGCGAAACCCTAACCTCTCTCTCCGAGATGTCGCAAATAAGCTTGGTGTATCGTCTAAAACCGTGCATCGAGCCAAAAAACGAGCCGGACTATCGACTTACAAGAAGGTAGTGACTCCAAATCGTGATGATAAACAAAATACGACGGCCAAAGCGCGATCCCGGAGGCTGTACACGACGATGCTGGCGAAGTTTGACTGCGTGGTAATGGACGACGAAACCTACGTCAAAGCCGACTACAAGCAGCTTCCGGGACAGGAGTTTTATACGGCAAAAGGAAGGGGAAAGGAAGCAGATATTTTCAAGCACATAAAACTGTCAAAGTTCGCAAAGAAACATCTGTTTTGGCAAGCCATCTGTACCTGTGGCTTGAAAATCAGCATTTTCATAGCTTCCGGGACTGTCAACCATGAAATTTACGTGAAAGAGTGTTTGAATAAACGTCTGCTGCCTTTCCTGAAGAAACACGGTTGTTCCGTACTGTTTTGCCCGGATTTGGCATCTTGCAATTACGGTAAAAAGGCCATGGAGTGGTAAGCCGCCAACAACGTGCAGGTGGTTCCCAAGGACAAGAACCCTCCCAACACGCCAGAGCTCCGCCCAATTGAGAAATACTAGGCTATTGTCAAGCGGAACCTAAAGAAGACCAAATAACTGCTAAGGACGAGCAGCAGTTCAAGGCAAACTGGCTTTCTGTGGCGAAGAAGGTGGACAAGGTGGCTGTACAAAATCGGATGGCAGATGTCAAGCGTGAGGCCCGGCAATTCGGATTTGGAAAAGCGAAAGCCTAACTGAATATTTTTCCTGAATTTTATACTAATTGAACTTGAAAAAGAAATTTAATTTGATTTTTTAAATAAACGATTTCACCGATTTACACGCGTTTTCCCTTGACCGTATCACCCTTTAATTGATCCCAATTCGCTATACTATCATCAATTTATCCTGCTTCCATATGAGTGTCACAAACATACCATACACCCTAATTCACAATATCAATTTCCAGTATAACAACGATGGGAATAAATATTCCTAATTTTATGCAAATTTCATGAAGCCCACAATTTCATAATGTTACAATAGCGAAGGACAAAGAAAATCAATTTTCCTCATATGCATATTTAACTATAAATTTTTCACCACTATTTAACAAGAAATTGCCTTTCCAACTATTGGACTACCGAACAAAGAAGAAAATAACTTTAGAATATTTTATGGAAATCACTTGTATGATCTTTATCCTTTTGAATTTAATCTTTTTTTGTTCGCTCCACCACCATTCTTCTAACGCCATTGTCATTCACTTAACAAATTGAAAGACTTGTAAAATTTCAAGCACTTTCCCCCTTTTTTTTTTTGATAGAAATGATGTGGTTTTCTTTTCATTTTTTGCTTGGTTTTTGTGTTTTCTTCATTTCAGCAGAAAATTGATTTAGACCATTTTCCTAGTGATCCTAATTTTCCAATGGGATTTTTTTTTTTTTGCAAATTTACATATATAAGACCAAAGAAACAGAGATAGGGAAAGAGAGTGAGAGCAAGTTCAATCAATCTCTGTTGTGAAGCCAGAAAAACAATGTTAAACCTTTTTTAAAATCCATTTACACAAATCCATTTCTATTTAGCATAAATGATGGAAAAAATCATATCCCTGGCATTTGCTTTTTGCATTCTTCACGACAATTGGTTGGATGTGCGCAGGAGATGTGGAATTTCTCTGTGTGTGTGTGGTTGTTTCTGGGTCTCGTGTAACCCTTGCATGGCTTTACTTAACCACCTATGTAGCTATTCTGCTGCAGGGGAAAATATCGTTTTTTTTTTTATTTCGAACTGGTTCATAGTAAGTGGCTATAGATGTGATATGCTTTTATGCTCCCGGAACAAAATACATTCTGAAAAAAATTGATTTCTGCAGAATAGAGTTCAAAAAACAATTGTAGAATAACCTAATTATTGATGCAAAAATGAAAAGAAACTAGTAAAAATTCCCACATATGACGATACAATACACTTCACCGATTTTCTGCAATCACGAATAAGATATAATATGTTATTTGCCAAAACCTGCTATCTATATTTGATTTGATTATTTCTAACTTCTGTAGACTTTCTTCACATGCTTAAAACCTTTTAGGGAGACAGAGGGACGGACGGACGAATCGAACAGCCCTTTTCGATAAAGTCTTATGTAAACCGATTTTTCCCTATTTTATCCTTCATAAAAATAAAAAAAAAACACATTTGTATTTTTATGGACTTTTCGAAAAATCGGAGAATTCGACTTTTTCACGTTTTAATTGTTTTAAAATTAGGCACAGTTGGAAATGTAATAGGAAGTGCCACATCGTTTTTATACCCTCCACCATAGGATGGGGGTATATTAACTTTGTCATTCCGTTTGTAACACATCGAAATATTGCTCTAAGGCCCCATAAAGTATATATATTCTGGGTCGTGGTGAAATTCTGAGTCGATCTAAGCATGTCCGTCCGTCTGTTGAAATCACGCTAACTTCCGAACAAAACAAGCTACCAACTTGAAACTTGGCACAAGTAGTTGTCGGTCCACTTTTACGTGTAGCCCCCATATAAACGGACCCCCAAATTTGGCTTGCGGGGACTCTAAGAGTAGCAAATTTCATCCGATCCAGCTGAAATTTGGTACAAGGTGTTGGTATATGGTCCCTAACAACTATGCAAAAATTGGTCCACATCGGTTAATAATTATATATAGCCCCCATATAAACCGATCACCAGATTTGACCTCCGGAGCCACGGGGAAGACTAAAATTCATCTGATTCAGTTGAAATTTAGTACGTGGTGTTAATATATGGCCTCAAACACCCATGCAAAAATTGGTCGAAATCGGTCCATAATTACATATAGCCCCCCTATAAACCGATCCCCATATTTGACCTCCGGAGCCCCTTGGAAGAGCAAAATTCATACGATTCGGTTGAAATTTGGTACGTGATGTTAGTATACGGTATCCAACAACCATGCAGGAATTGGTTCATATCAGTCCATAATTAAATATAGCCCCCATTTAAACCGATCCCCAGATTTGACCAGTGGTGCCTTTTGGAGAAGCAAAATTCATCCGATCTGGTTGAAATGTGGTACGTGATGGTAGTATATGATATTTAACAGTCATGCCAAAAGTGGTCCATATCAGTCCATAATCATATATGTTATAGCCTCCATATAAACCGATCCCGAGATTTGGTTTTCGAGCCTCTTGCAGGAGCAAATTTCATCCGAGTCAGTTGAACAACCATGCCTAAGTAGGTCCATATCGGTCTATAGTTATATATAGCCCTCAGATAAATCGATCCCCAATCACACAAAAATAGACCCCATATAAGCGACCCCCATATTTCAATTCTGGCTCTCTACCACGTATGGACTAACTCACAATTTAGAAAACGATGTTAAGAAGTTTTAAGATACCACAACCCAAGTAATTCAATTGTGGATGACAGTCTTTAGTACAAGTTTCTATGCAATCCATGGTGGAGGGTACATAAGATTCGGCCTGGCCGATCCCTAAAAATTATAGGGAAAACAAAAGCACAAACTTTTTGCGAGTGACTTCATTTTAATTTTGGGTCTCGTTTGCATTATGAAAACCCCCCAATATTTCATATGAAAATAAACCCCAAATTCTTTTTTAGGTTTGTGCTTCGTGGTGACCTATTTTGGCATTCTGGGATTTGGACTAAGTAGGCTTCATATTTTTTCCATCAGTACACAGAAAAAAATTTCCGTAGTTAAACTAACGCTAAATTTATCTTATTTTTATTGGAAAAAAATTATTTGCTAGTAGTTAAATTTTATTATTTTTTTCGAAATTTTCTGCAGTTTAATGAAATCTTACTTTTTTTTAAGTATGTATCAAAAATTTTATGAACTAAACGTGGGTATAAAGTTCAATGACCGTACACATAAGTTCAATATGAACTAAATTAAACGAAGATTTTCGTACTATTCCCAAAAATAGTAAGAATGAACTAATGTATGGTTAAAATGGTGATGCTTTGACGCCAATGATTTTCTTCTTTATTTAAGTTAATTTTTGCTCCTATTGGAGGATGTAATTTCGTGAACTGTAGTTAAAAAGTATAACAGGCCATTAAATTTTATTGGTTTTAACAACGCTTTGTGGAAATCTCAAAATGTAAAGTAGGATTTAGTTCAATTTTCGTGCGAGGTAGTTCATTCCTCCTATAAAACAGTTCACTTTTTTCGGTGTAGGGTTAATTTTCACTCATATTCATTATGGATCGTTTTCACATATTTCGGCCCTGTTTCAATTGGATTTTGGAGTTCATTTTTCCTAGGGCCCATTTTCATACCGCAATTGAGAGCCAAAATAACCTTTATGGTTTACAGTTCGGGCAATTGACACGAACTAACAAGTAAGAAAAATCTAAAGTCGGGCGGAGCCGACTATAATATACCCTGCACCACTTTGTAGATCTACGTTTTCGATACCATCTCATATTCTTCAAATTTGTTAGATTCTATATATAAAAGATTATGTTCCCATATACATGTATTTAAAGCTAACCCGATCGGGACAACATTTGTTAGACTTCTAAAAAATCTATAGATTTGAAATTGAAGTCGGCTAATGCACTGGGGTGGAAAACAATGCTAGTAAAAAATAACAGAAATATATAAATCTAAAGCAATCTTTAGGCAAGTTCGATCTAGGGCATTTATGATTTGTCGGTCGATAGATATGCATTTGAAGTATAGGAAAATTTTAGTCATTTTTTCAGATTAGAAGTGGTGATTCTACAAGGCAAATGTGGGTACTTCGGCCATTTTTGTCCAAACCGGAAAAAACATATATATGGGAGCTAAAGAGTGCCTGCCATCAGATTTTGTACAGCCACCTTGTCCACCTTCTTCGCCGCAGAAAGCCAGTTTGCCTTGAACTGCTACTCGTCCTTAGCAGTTTTTTTGGTCTTCTTTAGGTTCTGCTTGACAATAGCCCAGTATTTCTCAATTGTGCGGAGCTCTGGCGTGTTGGGAGGGTTCTTGTCCTTGGGAACCACCTGCACGTTGTTGGCGGCGTACCACTCCATGGCCTTTTTACCGTAATGGCAAGATGCCAAATCCGGCCAAAACAGTACGGAACAACCGTGTTTCTTCAAACACTCGTTCACGTAAATTTATTGGTCGACAGTCCCGGAAGCTATGAAAATGCTGCTTTTCAAGCCACAGGTACAGATGGCTTGCCAAACCAGATATTTCTTTGCGAACTTTGCGAACTTTATGTGCTTGAAAATATCTGCTACCTTTCCCCTTCCTTTTGCCGTATAAAACTCCTGTCCCGGAAGGTGCTTGTAGTTGGCTTTGACGTAGGTTTCATCGTCCATTACCACGCAGTCAAACTTCGTCAGCATCGTCTTTGGCCGTCGTATTTTGTTTATCATCGCGATTTGGAGTTACTACCTTCTTGTAAGTCGATAGTCCGGCTCGTTTTTTGGCTCGATGCACAGTTGTAGACGATACACCCAGCTTATTTGCGGCATCTCGGAGAGAGAGGTTAGGGTTTCGCTTGAAACTACCGGCAACTCTCTTTGTCGTCTCAGCGGCTTCCGGTTTTCGATTTCCCCCCGATCCAGACTTCCTGGCTGTCGACAAACGTTCCCCATACACTTTAATTACATTTGTAACGGTTGATTTGGCAACTTTTAGCGATTTTGCCAGCTTTGCGTGCGAGTAGCTCGGATTTTCGCGATGCGCGAGCAAAATTTTGATACGCTGCTCTTCTTGCTTGGACGGCATTTTGACAACTAAAGAGTGAATTCCAAAATCAAAATAGGAGCAACATTCTACACACATACACCTTCAAAATGAGGGGTGTTCAGGTTTTTTAAATGCAAAATTGAAAGACATACGTCAAGTTTATATTGACCAAATTTCATCACCCTTTATATCTAAATCTTAACTGATTTCAACCACATTCAGCATGCATATTTAAAATGTGAACTCTACTTTCTGTGCAAATTTTCACTTAACTCGGAGTAAAACTATGTTCCCCTGCGACCGGAATCCTGCGAACAACAAATACATACACATACGTACGGACTAGCACCAAGTGCTAGATCGACTTGGGAAGTGATTTTGGTTCGATCGGTATATATTTTATGGGATCTAAATTCAATATTTATGGTAGACATATATTTTGGCAGATCAAAGTTATTATACCCTGCCCACTATGTAGTTTAGGGTATAATGGAAGCTATGGAATAAGGTTATGATATAAATTTAGTTTCAGTATTGTCTGATACGGATATCCTGAGCTATGCCATCTGTTATCAATTCTGCTATTACTAATTTTCCCTGCCAGTATATTCTTAATTAGAGTATCATTGCATCTACTGCCCTGAAATGTAGGCATGCCGGTAAAGTTTCACGACGTACCTTCACCAATACCTTTGAATTTTTTATATTTTATAAAACATTTTATAATATTACAATTATATTTTTTCTCAGATTTTTTTACAGTGTACATTGAAACGAATCTAGCTATGTTTAGAGTGCAAACAAATTTGCTAGTTGGTTCGTAAAAAAATGCTTTATAAAGATCACACATTTAAAAGTGTTTACACACTCCACTCTCTATAGAGAAGGGTGTTACACATAAATTTATAAAAAGTCATTTTTTTGTGATACACCATCATCAACCATCCAAACACACTCACGCAAATATATTAACACAGACTCAATTTTTCCCCAAAATGCCTGTCCGTTTGCATATTAAACAACATCAAGAGACCCAACGAAAAGTATTCATAAGAATAAAATTCTTTGTACGTGCTTTCAATTTGATTTGTAGTATCAGATTTTGATTAGTTTTTGTCATTTTATTGCCATACAAATTAAATTGAGTTGTGTCATAAACGAAATGATAAAGTGCTATAAATATGAAATCTTAATTTAATTAAGGCATATCAATTAAAATGGACAGTTCGTTCATCATAATCGTGTAGAGTTTATCAACTGAAAATTGATTGCATTTTAAGGCAATTGGATTTCTAAATGGAAAATCAATTCATAAAATATTTAAGCTATACATATAATTCAGTAGAATGTTATGTTATTATTGAAGCCTTGAATTATAAAAATTCTGCTAGATCAAGGGCAATATCACCCAATGCCCACCACCCTTTAATAAACTAAAGGCCTTACGTTGTTTTGGTATTGGGGTATTCATATTTACATTGGTATTTGTTTTGCGTTCAATTTTCATCTTTTGTATTTTGTTTTCTTATTTAGCTTTTTTTGCCAGAGGGTATCAAAAACAATTTATCCTCTATAATATTTACATGTATGTATGCGAAAACAATTCTCTATCCTCTCTCTCTCCCATTTTTTCTTAAGTTTCTTTCACCACCCTTGGGTGTGTAGCGGGAAAACAACCTTTTGTTTCGTAGTTATTTTCCAGTATTAACGAGATTCGAATATATTTATTCAAACACATGAACTTATAAATACTTATTCCATATTCAATGGTATAACAAAATGTACTAGGGTATGCCTGAAAGGTATTTTCAAATATTGGTTTTATAGTATAAAATCGAAGTAACAATTTGAAGATTTTTTAGTAAGTCTGAAATTCTAAATTTGTATATTTATAGATTTTTAACAAATCCATAGAACATTAGACAAAAACAAGTAAGTAAATTCTAAACTCGGGCGGGGCCGACTATATTATACCCTTCACCATTATATTCCTATATACAAATATTTATATCTGAACTGATTTGGAGACAATTTTTTGTACTTCTACAAAATCGCTAGAATTAAAAATTAAATCGGCTAACACCCCGCGATGAAACATATACATATGTATTCGAGATATAGGACAATTTGAGTAATATTTAAAATTTTTGCTACTCAGCAGTGGCGATTTTACAAGGATATTGGTCAAATCTCGCCAAGATATGTGGTCAATTGTTGGTTGTATAATATTTTTTGGCTAATTCGGGTGATATTTCCACAAGTCAGAGCTTTATTTAAAATTCGACCATTCTGTGAAAAGTTTGTCATTACAGTGTGTATCGTAGTCATATATGGGGAAATCATCACACAATTTTGTGTAAAAAGTGGGTATTTTGGCCATATTAGATTAAGAAGACATACTTAAATAGCATATTAAATGTATTCTCTGTGGAAACTATTGAGTCAATTGAAGGAAACTCCTATTGAAAATGGGTCTAAAATATGAAACATTCTACCATATTTCCCCTACTCTGGCGTACATATATATGGGAGCTATATCTAAATATGAACCGATTTTGACCAAATTTGACATGCATAGTTAGAATAATAATCATGCTATTCTCAGCAAAAAAAAAAAAAAAAAAAAAAAACGTAAATGGGAGAATAATTTTGGCCTCCGTAATCATATGGGTGTAAATCATATGGGAGCTATATCTAAATCCGAACCGATTTCAACCAAATTTAGTATACTTAATGATACTATTAAACGTACTCCTTGTGCAAAATTTGAAGCAAATCAGGGCAAAACTTTGGCTTTTGAACCCATATAAGAGCAAATCGGACAAAATATATATATGGGAGCTATATCTAAATCTGAACCGATTTCAACCAAATTCAGCACAATTAACAATGCAAAATTGTTTGAAGCAAATCAGTATTAAACTCTGGATTTTTTGCCATATAGTTAAAAATCAGACAAAAAATATATATGGGAGCTATATCTGAATCTGAACCGATTTCAACGAAATTTGGTATACTTAATGATGCTATTAAACGTACTCCTTGTGCAAAATTTGAAGCAAATCAGAGCAAAACTCTGGCTTTTGAGGTCATATAAGTTCAAATCGGACGAAAGATATATATGGGAGCTATATCTAAATCTGAACCGATTTGGCTGATATTTTGCATATCTTACGAAAGCCCCAAAATATTTGGCTGAGAAAATACGTTTATAAATACGTCAATTATGACCAGATCGGTGATAAACATGTATGGCAGCTATATCTAAATCTGAACCGATTGCAATCAATAGCGATTGTCTTTGAGCCAATGTAAACCTCTGTGCCAAATTTAAGGACAATCAGACTTAAACTGCGAGCTGTAATTTGCACACAAAATTACATATACAGACAGACGGACGGACAGACAGACGGACGGACATCGCTAAATCGATTTAAAATTTAATTCTAGGACGATCAGTATACTAAACGATGGGTCTCAGACTTTTCCTTCTTGGCGTTACATACATTTACTAACACCACGTACCAAATTTCAACCGAATCGGATGAATTTTGCTCTTCCAAGACGCTCCGGAGATCAAATCTGGGGATCGGCTTATATGGGGCCTATATATAATTATGGACCGATGTGGACCAATTTTTGCACGGTTGTTAGAGACCAAATAGTAACACCACGTACCAAATTTCAGCCGGATCGGATGAAATTTGCTTCTTTTAGAGGCTTAGCAAGCCAAATCGGGGAACTCGGTTTATATGGGAGCTATATATAATTATGGACCGATGTGGACCAATTTTTGCATAGTTGTTAGAGACCATATACTTACACCATGTACCAAATTTCAGCCGGATCGGATGAAATTTGCTTCTCTTAGAGGTTCCGCAAGCCAAATCTGGGGATCGGTTTTTATGGGGGCTATATGTAATTATGGACCGATGTGGACCAATTCTTTCGTGGTTGTTAGATACCATATACTAACACCATGTTTGGGAGCCAATGTGAGCCAAGTGCAATGGTTAGCATGCCCGCCTTGCATACACAAGGTCGTGGATTCGATTCCTGCTGCGACCGAACACCAAAAAGTTTTTCAGCCGTGGATTATCCCACCTCAGTAATGCTGGTGACATTTCTGAAGGTTTCAAAGCTTATCTAAGTGGTTTCACTGCAATGTGGAACGCCGTTCGGACTCGGCTATAAAATGGAGGTCCCTTGTCATTGTGCTTAACATGGAATCGGGCAGCATTCAGTGATAAGAGAGAATTTCTCCAATGTGGTATCGCAATAGACTAAATAGTCTAAGTGAGCCTGATACAGGGGGCTGCCACCTAATCTAACCTAACACCATGTACCAAATTTCAGCCGGATCGGATGAAATTTGCTTCTCTTAGAGGCTCCGCAAGCCAAATCTGGGGATCGGTTTATATGGGGGCTATATATAATTATGGGCTGATATGGACCAATTTTTGCATGGTTGTTAGACACTATATACTAACACCACGTACCAAATTTCGGCAAATCGGATGAAATATGGTTCCCTCAGAGTATCCGCAAGCCAAATCTGGGGCTCCGTTTATATGGGGACTATATGCAAAAGTGGACCGATATGGCCCATTTGCAATACCATCCGACCTACTTCAATAACAACTACTTGTGCCAAGTTTCAAGTCGATAGCTTGTTTCGTTCGGAAGTTAGCGTGATTTCAACAGACGGACGGACGGACATGCTTAGATCGACTCAGAATTTCACCACGATCCAGAATATATATACGTTATAAATGAAATGACAATCCTATGGTGGAGGGTATAAAAATCACGTACCTCGTATTCATTTCATAACTGACCTACACCGAAAAAAGTGAACTGTTTTATAGTTGTATTTTTTAACTGCAGTTCACGAAATTACATCATCTTATAGAAGAAAAAAATAACTAAAAGTATAGAAGAAAATCATTGGCGCCAAATCATGACCATTTTAACCATACAGTAGTTCATTCTTACTACTTTTGGTAATCGTACGAAAATTTTCATTTGTTTTAGTTCATAATGATTTTATGTGTTCGGTCATTGAACTTTATACTCACATTTAGTTCATAAAATTTTTGAGACATACTGAAAAAAAGTAAGATTTCATTAAGCTGTGGAAAATTTCGATAAAAATAATAAAATTTTACTACAAGCAAATATTTTTTTTCCAATAAAAATAAGTTAAATTTAGAGTTAGTTTAACTACGGATTTTTTTTTTTTTTTTGTAGCCTTCCTTATAAATCGAAGAAGTTCACATTTTTTAATAATCCAAAGAGAAGTTTGCCTTTTCTGACCAGATATTAAAAAATCATCTACACTGAATTAATATATTCCTTGTTCTGCCACCGTTTTTTCTACATTACCGCAAGGTTATGAAATATTTAGAAAGGTAAATAGTGCCAGAGTTAGGGTTAATCACTTTCCCAAACTAAATTCCAGTAAATCGAAAAAGTTTAGATTTTGCCCTATTCTTAAGAAAACGGGATGTACTCTTCCCCGATCAAATATCGTAAAATCAACCTTACCTGAAAAGGCTATACTTCACAAGATCATTTCTGTAGTTAGTCCTCAATTACTTTCATTGCAAAATGAAAAATCACCTGAAAAATTCAAAAAATGGGATAATTTTTCATAATTTTTGCATAGTTGTTAGAGGGCATATATTAATATTGCGAACCAATTTTAATCTTGATCGGGAGAAATTTTCTCTTCCCAGAGGCTACAATCTGGGGATCGGTTTAAACGGGGCTATAATAAGCATAGTCCAATATAGTCCAATTTTTGGTTAAACATCACGTAACAAATTTCAACCGAATAGGATAAAATTTCCTCAGGCAAGAGGCTTTGAAAGCCAAATCTGTGGACCGGTTTGTATGGGGTCCATATCAATAAGAGCTCCTTGTGCCAAATTTCAAGTCGATAGCTTGCCTCCGTCGGAAGTTTGCCTGATTTCAATAGACTCAAAACTTTACCACGACCCAGAACATACCCCAGACTCGAATATTTCACTTAGAATATTCAGTTCATTCTGATATTACAAGTGGTGAACTACGCTCTCGTCATGATTGCTGTCCTATTTTATATTTAGCATAATGACAATGGACCTCCTACTTCTAGTGTCCGAACGTTGCGGTGAAACGACTTAGAGAAGCTTTGAAACACTCAGAAATGCCACCAACGTTACTGAGAGGGGATAATCCATCGCTGAAAAACTTTTTGATGTTTGGTCGAAACTGTAATTGAAATCTTCATCCTTTGTTTGCAAGACGGGCAAGCTAACAATTGCACCACGGTTGCTCCCTTACCGTACTTTACAAAAAATGTGTCAATTTTATGATGATTTTTTTTTTCAGAATTTCTTCGGAGAACCCTAATAAACAAACACATTTAAGGGAATATATAGAAGGGCAAGAACAAAACGAAACCTAATCTGAAAATAACTAGGTATTATCAAGGACAACAAAAAGATTATATGAAATCGAATCCAATTTGTAGAGCAAATTATCTGCATTGTAATGGAGCATTATCCATAGGACGAATGATGCCACAATCAACAGACGGATATATGTATAAATGGAAATCCATAAAGTTTTGCAAAAGTAATCGCTTTAGTGTTTTAAAAAAATCAAAATTTTCAGGCAGTTATATGAAATTTAACACTATTTATTTTTTTTTATATTTAAATATTTTAATATTCGACTATAACATTTGATTAACCATTTTTCCTTTTTTTTGGTTTTTCTTAAGAAAAAAAACCCTCAAAAATGGTTTCGACCCTGGAGGATATTAAGGTTATAAAGGGTGATTTGTTAAGAGCTTGATAACTTTAAAAAAAAAAAAAACGCATAAAATTTGCAAAATCTCATCGGTTCTTTATTTGAAACGTTAGATTGGTCCATGACATTTACTTTTTGAAGATAATTTCATTTAAATGTTGACCGCGGCTGCGTCTTAGGTGGTCCATTCGGAAAGTCCAATTTTGGGCAACTTTTTCGAGCATTTCGGCCGGAATAGCCCGAATTTCTTCGGAAATGTTGTCTTCCAAAGCTGGAATAGTTGCTGGCTTATTTCTGTAGACTTTAGACTTGACGTAGCCCCACAAAAAATAGTCTAAAGGCGTCAAATCGCATGATCTTGGTGGCCAACTTACCGGTCCATTTCTTGAGATGAATTGTTCTCCGAAGTTTTCCCTCAAAATGGCCATAGAATCGCGAGCTGTGTGGCATGTAGCGCCATCTTGTTGAAACCACATGTCAACCAAGTTCAGTTCTTCCATTTTTGGCAACAAAAAGTTTGTTAGCATCGAACGATAGCGATCGCCATTCACCGTAACGTTGCGTCCAACAGCATCTTTGAAAAAATACGGTCCAATGATTCCACCAGCGTACAAACCACACCAAACAGTGCATTTTTCGGGATGCGTGGACAGTTCTTGAACGGCTTCTGGTTGCTCTTCACTCCAAATGCGGCAATTTTGCTTATTTACGTAGCCATTCAACCAGAAATGAGCCTCATCGCTGAACAAAATTTGTCGATAAAAAAGCGGATTTTCTGCCACTGATTTTGGTAATAAAATTCAATGATTTGCAAGCGTTGCTCGTTAGTAAGTCTATTCATGATGAAATGTCAAAGCATACTGAGCATCTTTCTCTTTGACACCATGTCTGAAATCCCACGTGATCTGTCAAATACTAATGCATGAAAATCCTAACCTCAAAAGAATCACCCTTTAGTTTTATGCAATTTTAGGACGAAACAATCCTAAAACAAGACAAACAAAAATATGTAATAAAAAACAATAATATTACCAACCAACAGAACTAAATATAAAGCCATGAAGCTGAATGCCAAAAAGTCATAGGAATAATAGTTGAAGTGGATAACAGTAGAATGACATGCTTAGGTTTTACAGCTCTATGCTATTTTGTGGGGGACCCAATCAAGTGCAAAGTGTAAAGAAGCATTAAACCCAATGCAGCCTTAGGAGTGCTAAAATTGTTTAATTTTTTTTTTATTTTGTCTTCTGTCGACATTGTCTACTCCAAACGGCAGATATGGCAGGCAGCATCAGTAGCTTCACCAGTTAAAAGTCCTTTGCTAAGTGGCTTGTATCCAATTTTTAGAGCTATTTTTTTTTTGTGCTTTAGCTCCAAGAGAAGGCATTCAAACAACAGTCTTTAACATTCGCCAACTCCAAGTACTTTTCGAGTATTTACTTTAGAATCCTTTTTTTCATTTGGCATTTTAGGTGACTCTGTTTCTACACAGACTCGTTTTGTGGAAAACGCTCATCCCCTTGGCGAGAAAAGAAAAGGTTGAGAGCTAAATATAACAACATGCCACTAAAGTGGTAAGTAGCTGTAAGCCATGGCATAGTAAAACGAGAGATAAAATACCAAAAAAGAAGCAATTGTGGTAGATTGAATCGAATTTTTAGAGCTTTATTTTATATTCGTACGATGTGACTTGGCAAATCCACTTTCGTCATAGATATGATTAAGGTGCAATACCTGAAAATAAACAATATCAACATCACATTCTCACAGCGGCGGGTTCTTTGCTCCAGAATCCAACGCTGGAACCAACTTATCGGTCGACCGATAGGTTGAGCACATCAATGTGCCTAGGAGTATTCCCATCTTAAATACCAGTTTGGACAGAGCTGGTGTTGCGAAACACCCGGCGGAATGGTCCTTTTTGGTATGCAAGAATATAATTTACCATCGTTGAATTTCGATGACGTCTGTTCGGTGAATGGAGTAGGTGCACTTCCGAAATTTTTCAGCCGAACATTTGTCCGGGAGTATACCAACATTGGCTACGAAGCAGGGTACTTCGTCAGTGATGGCATAAGGCATCAGTTTGCGTCAAGCCACTTACATCATCGCTGCAGAATAGTGATAAGGGTATACTAAGTTAGTCAATTCGTTTGTAAGACTTCGAAATATTGGTTTCCGACTATATAACAGGTTGGCTGATAAGTCCCCGGTCTGACACATAGATGGCGTCGCTAGTATTAAATGCATTTATATAGTACCAACCTTCAAATGATTCGTGTCAAAATTTGACGTCTGTAAATCAATTAGTTTGTGAGATAGAGCGTCTTTTGTGAAGCAACTTTTGTTATTGTGAAAAAATTGAAAAAAGGAATTTCGTGGTTTGATAAAATACTGTTTTCTGAAGGGAAAAAATACAGTGGAAGCAAAAACTTGGCTTGATAATGAGTTTCCGGACTCTGCCCCAGGGAAATCAACAATAATTGATTGGTATGCAAAATTCAAGCATGGTGAAATGAGCAGGGAGGACGGTGAACGCAATGGACGCCCGAAAGAGGTAGCTACCGACGAAAACATCAAAAAAAATCCACAAAATGATTTTGAATGACCGTAAAATGAAGTTGATCGAGATAGCAGAGTCCTTAGAGATATCAACAGAACGTGTTGGTCATATCATTCATCAATATTTGGACATGCGGAAGCTCTGTGGAAAGACTTAAAAGTCCGCTGGCAAAGTAATGGCCTCTGTTTTTTGGGATGCGCATGGAATAATTTTTATCGATTATCTTGAAAAGGAAAAAACCATCAACAGTAACTATTATATGGTGTTATTGGAGCGTTTGAAGGTCGAAATCGCGGCAAAACGGCCCCATATGAAGAAGAAAAAAGTGTTGTTCCACCAACAAACGCACCGTGCCACAAGTTATTGAGAACGATGGCAAAAATTCATGAATTGAGCTTCGAATTGCTTCCCCACCCACCGTATTCTCCAGATCTGGCCCTTAGCGACTTTTTCTTGTTCTCAGACCTCAAAAGGTTGCTCGCAGGGAAATGAAGAGGTGATCGCCGAAACTGAGGCCTATTTTGAGGCAAAACTGAAGGAGTACTACCAACATGGTATCAAAAAATTGGAAGGTCGTTATAATCGTTGTATCGCTCTTGAAGGGAACTATGTTGAATAATAAAAACGAATTTTGACAAAAAAAATGTGTTTTACTTTGTTAGACCGGGGACTTATCAGCCAACCTGTTAAACTATATATATTTTTTTATCAGGGAGAAATTCTCAGGCAATGTAATGATGTCTGTCTATCTGTCTGTTGTGCTCACCTTACAGTCTTCAATAATGAAGATATCGTGCTGAAATTTTGCAGAGCTTTTGCATGGCCTATATGGGTCCATATTTGGATATAGCTTCCATACAAACTGACCCCCGATTTGGGTTTTGGAGCATCTAGATATCCCAGTTATTATTCGATTTGCCTGAGTTTGACTTCTAGACACGGTAATTTTTTCGATTTGCCTGAAATTCAAAATCCAGGCGTATCTTGGGTCCACACATAAGTAGGCAGAATATGGTATACTTCGGTTCAGGTTTTGATATAGCCCCTAGACACCGCATTTTGTTTATGATTTGCCTGAAATTCAAACTGTAGAGGTATTTGGGTCCACACAAAAGTACTCCTAATATGGTGTCCGGATTTGACTTCTTGGGCGTCTAGACATCAAAGTTATTATCCGACTTGCCTGAAATTAAAAATCGTGAAATATTTTGGGTCTATAAATAAGTGTGCGGAATATGGTGTGAACCCGTCCACGTTTTCATAGAGCCCCCCCCCCCCCCCCCCACCCCCATCAGCCCAATCTCCCGATTTGACCTCTTGAGCATCTAGACATACGAATTATTATACGATTTGCCTGAAATTTAAAATCTGCAGGTATTTTGGGAGCAGACGTAAATGGACCAATATGGTGCTTATATACCTCCATTTTTTCATCTCCCTAGTTGTCTTCTTGGGCTTCTATACATCCCATGCGATTTACCTGAAATCTAGAGGAATTTTAGGTCCGTAAGGAGTTTTGACGAATATGGTGTGAATCGATGTTTGGTATCCCCATATATGTTAGATCGATCTCCCGATTTGACATTAATTTTTTGCATATATGTTTTCTTGGCAGAGTGGCTTTCATCAAATCCACCAGAAATTCTATATATTTTCACGTAACCCGACGACGTAACTACGACGAAGAGTTTTCAAAGGAAACAATTAAATTATTTGATTCATGGTGGTGGGTATTTAAGATTCGGCCAGGCCGAATTTAAGTCCTTATTTAATTGTTCCTTTTTATTTTTTATACACTCCACCATAGGATGGGGGTAACAGGTTGGCTGATAAGTACCCGGTCTGACACATAGATGGCGTCGCTAGTATTAAATGTTTATTATTTTTATATAGTATTAACCTTCAAATGATTCGTGTCAAAATTTGACGTCTGTAAGTCAATTAGTTTGTGAGATAGAGCGTCTTTTGTGAAGCAACTTTTGTTACGGTGAAAAAAATGGAAAAAAAGGAATTTCGTGTTTTGATAAAATACTGTTTTCTGAAGGGAAAAAATACGGTGGAAGCAAAAACTTGGCTTGATAATGAGTTTCCGGACACTGCCCCAGGGAAATCAACAATAATTGATTGGTATGCAAAATTCATGCATGGTGAAATGAGCACGGAGGACGGTGATCGTAGTGGACGCCCGAAAGAGGTGGTTATCGATGAAAACATCAAAAAATTCCACAAAAAATGATTTTCAATGACCGTAAAATGAAGTTGTTCGAGAGAGCAGAGGCCTTAAAGATATCAAAGGAACGTGTTGGTCATATCATTCATCAATATTTGGATATGCGGAAGCTCTGTGCAAAATGGGTGCCGCGCGTGCTCACATTTGACCAAAAGCAACAACGTGTTGATGATTCTGAGCGGTGCAGCTGTTAACTCGTAATACACCCGAGTTTTTCCGTCGATATGTAACAATGGATGGACATGGCTCCATCACTACACTCCTAAGTATCGACAGTCGGCTGAGTGGACAGCTACCGGTGAACCGTCTCCGAAGCGTGGAAAGACTCAAAAGTCCCCTGCAAAGTAATGGCCTCTGTTTTTTTGGGATGCACATGGAATAATTTTTATCGATTATCTTGAGAAGGGAAAAACCATCAACACTGACTATTATATGGCATTATTGGAGCATTTGAAGGTCGAAATCACGGCAAAACGGTCCCATATGAAGAAGAAAAATGTGTTGTTTCACCAAGACAACGCACCGTGCCACAAGTCATTCAGAACGATGGCAAAAATTCATGAATTGCTTCCCCCTCCACCGTATTCTCCAGATCTGGCCCCCAGTAACTTTTTCTTGTTCTCAGACCTCAAAATGATACTCGCAGGGAAAAAATTTGGCTGCAATGAAGAGGTGATCGCCGAAACTGAGGCCTATTTTGAGGCAAAACCGAAGGAGTACTTCCAAAATGGTATCAAAAAATTGGAAGGTCGTTATAATCGTTGTATCGCTCTTGAAGGAAACTATGTTGAATAATAAAAACGAATTTTGACAAAAAAAATGTGTTTTTCTTTGTTAGACCGGGGACTTATCAGCCAACCTGTTATATTGACTTTGACATTCCGTTTGTAACACATTGAGATATTGCTCTAAGACCCCATGAAGTATACATATATATTCTGGGTCGTGGTAAAATTCTGACTCGATCTAGCCACATCCGTCCGTCCGTCTGTAGAAATCAAGCAAACTTCCGTACGAAACAAGCTATCGACTAGTAGTTGTTATTGAAGTAGGCCGGATGATATTGCAAATGGGCAATATCGGACCACTTTTGCGAATAGCCCCCATATAAACCGACCCCCAAATTTGGCTTGCGGAGACCCTTTGATAAGCAAATTTTATCCGATCCGGTTGAAAATTTGTACGTGGTGTACATGGTGTCAGCATATGATATCTAACAACCATGCAAAAATTGGTCCATATCGGTCCATAATTATATATAGCCCCCATGTAATCCGATCCCCAGATTTGACCTCGCAGCCTCTTGGAGGAGGAAAATTCATTCGATCCACATATTTGAACGGCCTTACAATTTAATAATCTCAGTGACGGTAGTTTATTAATAAAATAAACCAAATGGAATTAGATTTCAGTGAACCAAGATGTTGAAAAATCGATTTAATTTTCAATTTTTTATTCTCTCCTGATTATAGCCCTGAAAGAGCCATCTTATGACCTCACATTTTGCATAGTGACAGCAGAAGCCCCCACCAGAATTATGGGTGAGTGGCACAGTTTGGCAGATATATATTTTTTTTTTCATTGCCTGATTTGACAAATGACTGCTGCGTGAACTCACTTTGATCAGACCACCTCCATCTAATTCTCTCCATAATTGATCATCCTTCCGATTTCATAACATTTGAATATCAGACGTTTATCAATTCCACAAAGTCTCAATTAGGACGGCTTTAGTGAAAAGAGTCGAAGTTGCGGATAAAACATTTATAGCCCTGGCAGAGCAAATCTATGACTCGACATTTTTCACGATGATTACAGAGACTCCCACCATAACTATGGGTGTCTACAGCAATTCGCCATACATAACTTTAGAATCGCCTGATCTTATACATGACGTGATCTGCCAACTCAGTTTTATGGACCACCTCTCTCTAGTTCTCTCCGTATTTGATTGATCCTCCTTCCGATTTAATAACCTCTGAAGACTAGGCGTTTATCAATTCCAAAAAGCCCGGATGGGAAGGGCTTCACAATCTACATCGATCGGAACTTCAGTGAACCGAGAGGAAGTTGCCGATAATGACCAGATCGGTATATCATTGGCAGAGCAAATCGATGAATCCACAAATACCTCTCAATGCCGGACATTTATCAACTACGAAAAAGCTAATTGGCTTCAGTAAACCGTTAGTAAATTACGAACCATAACCAATGCCTACAGCCGCGCGATTTATACCCGACGGTCGAAGCTTCATCGACTTCATCCTGATGATACTAAAATCATGGAATAATAGAGGTTTTCTATGGCCTTCCTTTGTTATGTTTTAACCGAAGGCGAAATAATGACAAAATGAATACTAATACCTCTCTTATTCTTACAGTTTCACAATCTTAATATGAAGGACGTTATTAGGAGTTTCATGGAACCTTATAACGTTCATACTTAGAAAGACTGCAGAGCCATCAATATTCTCATATAACCATCACATTTCAAGGATGTTCCCCTACTGTAACCCCCTATTAATATAGGCGCAATAAAGAGCATCGAAGAAAGTATAAAACCACCGAAAATATTGTAGCAACATAAATAAAATAATGCATTTTAAAAAGTATAACAACTTAAAAGTGCACAAGTCAAATGCACACAAGCGCAACTATACACTCGCACACACACACACGCGCGCGCCCTCAGACATATACATTTAGGCAAGCAAGCAAACAAATTTACCCACAAAGGTACCAATTCCAAAGTCATGGGGCAACGAATGAAAATGTTTGAGCTTCTGTTGGTGTTCGACTTGTGCTCAGTTGTTTATTTATTCCAAGTTCCAGCATCAACAACTATCCCTCCATCCCAAAAAGAACCCAATGGAGTGCAAACTTAATACAGCCTCGAATGTTATGTCTTTGGCTGTTTGCTGCCGGGTTATTAATTGTACTTTTGGCCAAGAAAGATTTATACTCCTGCTAAAATTGCTGCTCCAATACATGGAAGAGCAGCAAGTGACCGAATGTGTGTTACTTGAAGTAAACACTCAATGAAAAAAATTAGTAATAAAGGAAGAAGAAGTGTGAATAAATGACAAAACAAACAAAATATTCTCTTGGGTCCATGATACCAGATCTGTTACAGAAAAATTTTCAAATATCACATTAAATGTAATCGATCTAATTTCTTCATAATATTTCCCATTTGTACTAAATGCTAAACTGAATTTGCAAATCATTTAGGATAAATTCTCATTTCATAAATTTGTAAAAAATTAATTAAAAACAAATAAGTTCGGCTAGGCCGAATCTTATGTACCCTATACCATGGATTGCGTAGAAACTTCTACCAAAGACGGTCATCCACAACTAAATTACTCGTGTTGCGGCCGATGGCAAGGCATCTTAATACTTCTTAACATCATCTTCTAAATTGTAAGTTAGTCCATGCGGGATACATAGTATACAAAAGAAAAGTCGATTAAATACGTATATATTCAGTTCTTGACCGCCCAGCAAAAAAAGCGTCGCCAAAAAATAGTGAAAATGTTCTTTTTTGAACCGAAAGTGGTGCAAAATTGGCGCAGAAGTGATGTTTTTAACATGGGCTTGTCATAGGATGGATGTCCACCATTTCAACAGCCGTTGCAATGAATTTGCATCACTTCTTAAGGTGTGATGCGAATCCAGTGATTTGGATGTGAATAAACAAATTTTGTGATATTTTAACGAAAAAAAATTTTTTTAAATTTTTTATGATTTTTAATGCATTATAACGCTTGTCTGAAGCGTTTGACATCAAATATTTTCAAGAATTCGCAATTTTTCTACAAAGGATATGGTATTTTTTTTGGCAAAATTTAAATAATTTTCACTATTTTCATAATTTATAATCAGTTTTTAACCCATTTGAAACAATAAAATTTTAAATTTCCCATTAAAAATATGAAAAGAGCGAGTTATAAAAAATTGACTCAAAAGAACTTCCTGCGCAGTTAAAAAAAATAACATCTTTGGGTGGACATTTTTGGAAGTGCTTTTAATGTTGTGCCTTAACAAGAATTTCCAAATTTTTTTGCTGTGCGGTATATATAGGGAAGAAATAAATACTAACCGATATGAACTTGTGTGCGGTAATTATAGAGCCAGAATTGAAATATGGAGTTCGCTTTATATGAAAAATAGCAGATTTTTTACTGTTTGCTAGATTGGTAGAATTCTTGATGTTTTGGAAGATTTTGCAAAATATTCCTCTCCAACTATGAAATTCTTCATAAATTTTCTATAGAAATAACATTTTGACAAAAGTTTCTACAGAAATAAAATTTTGACAAAATTTCCTATAGAAATAAAATTTTGAAAAAAAATTCTATAGAAATAAATTTTTGACAAAACCTTGTATAGAAATTATATCTTGAAAAAATTTCCTAAAGACATAAAATGTTGACAAAATTTTTTATAGAAGTAAAATTTTGACAAAATTGTCTATAGAAATATAAAATTTTGACAAAATTTTCTATGGCAATAAAATGGTGGATTATTTTTGGCTTGAGTGGCAATCGTGATTTTTCTGTGATTGGGGATCTGATTATTTGGGGCTCTATATAATATAGATCGATATGGACCAATTTTGGCATGGTTGTTATTGGTCATACACTAGCGAAATGTACCAAATTTCAACCGGTTCGGATGAATTTTGCTTCTTCAAGAGGCTCCGGAGGTCAAATCTGGGGATCGTTTTATATGGGGGTTATATATATTTATGAACCGATATGGGTTAATTTTTGCATGGTTGTTAAAGACCATAGACTAACTCCACGTACTAAGTTTCAAGCGGATCGGAATCGGATGAAATTTGCTTCTCTTAGAGGATCCGCAAGCCAAATCTGGGGATCGGTTTATATAGGGGCTATATATAATTATGAACCGATGTGGACCCATTTTTGCACGGTTGTTAGACGCTATATACCAACACTATGTTCCAAATTTCAGCCAGATCGGATGAAATTTATTTCTCTTAAAGGCTCCGCAAGCCAAATCTGGAGATCGGTTTATACGGGGGCTATATATAATTATGAACCGATGTGGACCCATTTTTGCACGGCTGTTAGACCCTATATACCAACACCATGTTCCAAATTTTAGCCGGATCGGATGAAATTTACGTCGTTTAGAGGCTCCGCAAGCCAAATCTGGAGATCGGTTTATATGGGGGCTATATATAATTACGGACCGATGTGGACCAATTTTTGCATTGTTGTTAGAGACCATATACCAACATCTTGTACCAAATTTCAAACGGATCGGATGAAATTTGCTTCTCTTTGAGGCTCCGAAAGCCTCGGTTTATATGGGGGCTATATATAATTATGAACCGATATGGGCCAATTTTAGCATGGTTGTTAGAGACTATATACCAACACGATTTACCAAATTTCAGCCAGATCGGATGAAATTTGCTTCACTCAGAGGCTCCGCAAGCCAAATCTAGGGGTCCGTTTATATGGGGGCTATACGTAAAAGTGGACCGACATGGCCCATTTGCTATACCGTCCGACCTACATCAATAACAACTACTTGTACGAAGTTTCAAGCGTGATTTCAACAGACGGACGGACGGACGGACATGCTTAGATGGACTCACAAACTCACCACGACCAGAATATATATACTTTATGGGGTCTGAGAGCAATATTTCGATGTATTACAAACGGAATGACAAAGTTAATATAAAGGGTGATACGGTCAAAATTTGGTCAAGGGAAAACGCGTGTAAATCGGTGAAATCGTTTATTTAAAAAATTAAATTAAATTTCTTTTTCAAGTTCAATTAGTATAAAATTCAGGAAAAATATTCAGTTAGGTTTCGCTTTTCCAAATCCGAATTGCCGGGCCTCACGCTTGACACCTGCCATCAGATTTTGTACAGCCACCTTGTCCACCTTCTTCGCCGCAGAAAGCCAGTTTGCCTTGAACTGCTGCTCGTCCTTAGCAGTTTTTTGGTCTGCTTTAGTTTCCGCTTGACAATAGCCCAGTATTTCTCAATTGGGCGGAGCTCTGGCGTGTTGGGAGGGTTCTTGTCCTTGGGAACCACCTGCACGTTGATGGCGGCGTACCACTCCATGGCCTTTTTACCGTAATGGCAAGATGCCACATCCGGCCAAAACAGTACGGAACAACCGTGTTTCTTCAGGAAAGGCAGCAGACGTTTATTCAAACACTCTTTCATGTAAATTTCTTGGTTGACAGTCCCGGAAGCTATGAAAATGCTGCTTTTAAATCCACAGGTACAGATGGCTTGCCAAACCAGACATTTCTTTGACAGTTGTATGTGCTTGAACATATCTGCTACCTTTCCCCTTACTTCTGTCGTATAAAACTCCTGTCCCGGAAGCTGCTTGTAGTCGGCTTTGACGTAGGTTTCGTCGTCCATTACCACGCACTCAAACTTCGTCAGCATCGTCGTGTACAGACTCCGGGATCGCGCTTTGGCCGTCGTATTTTGTTTATCATCGCGATTTGGAGTCACTACCTTCTTGTAAGTCGATAGTCCGGCTCGTTTTTTGGCTCGATGCACGGTTGTAGACGATACACCCAGCTTATTTGCGGCATCTCGGAGAGAGAGGTTAGGGTTTCGCTTGAAACTACCGGCAACTCTCTTTGTCGTCTCAGCGGCTTCCGGTTTTCGATTTCCCCCCGATCCAGACTTCCTGGCTGCCGACAAACGTTCCCCAAACACTTTAATTACATTTGTAACGGTTGATTTGGCAACTTTTAGCGATTTTGCCAGCTTTGCGTGCGAGTAGCTCGGATTTTCACGATGCGCGAGCAAAATTTTGATACGCTGCTCTTCTTGCTTGGACGGCATTTTGACAACTGAAGAGTGAATTCCAAAATCAAGATAGGAGCAACATTCGGCACACACACCTTCAAAATGAGGGGTGTTCAGGTTTTTTAAATGCAAAATTGAAAGAAATACGTCAAGTTTATATTGACCAAATTTTGACCGTATCACCATTTACCCCCCATCCTATGATGAACGGTATAATAATAAACTATTAAAGTGTTAATAGTTTAAATTTTAAAGCGACGGTAATGGTTACTATTACAATTTCGTTTTTCACCTAACAAAGGTCCTTCCGAAAATATCAAGTCCATTTATTAATTTCCAGCAAAAAAAGCGTTGCCAAACAGTGGTGAAAATGTTCTTTTTCGATCCGGAAGTGGTGCAAAATTGGTGCAGAAGCGATGGATTTAACATGGGCGCTTATAGATCGGATGTCTACCATTTCAGCAGCCGTTGCACTGAATTTGCATCACTTTTTAAGATGTGGTCCGAATTCAATGTTGTGGATGTGAATTAAAATTGTTTGTGATATTTTGCCAAATAAATAATTTTTATATTTTTGTATGATTTTTTATGCATTCTAGCGCTTGTTTAAAAAGTTTGGCCTCAAAAATTTGCACTTTTTCTAGAATGGATTTAGAATTTTTTTTTAGACAAAATTTAAATAATTTGTACCATTTTAAACTCTTTTTTAGCCTATTAAAAAACAAATTTAAAATTGCTTATTAAAAATATGAAAAAAGCTAGTTTTAAAAAAATTGAATTAAAAGAATTTCCTGAGTAGTTAAAAAAACGAACATCTTTGGGAGGATATTTGCGGAAGTGCATTTAAATTTGTGCCTTTAGAAGAACTTCCATTTTGTATGCTGGGTATTCAGGCTCACTTAGACTACTTAGCCCATTGTGATACCACAGTGGTGATTGTGAAGCTCAATGACAATGACAAGGGACCCCCTTTTTACAGCCGAGTCCGAACGTCGTTCCACATTGCAATTGAATGTTTCAAGCTCAGTCATGTCACCAGCATTACTGAGGTAGAATAATCCACTGCTGAAAACTTTTTGGTGTTTGGTCGAAACTGGGTTTGCCGTGGGTTCAAAATTGAGTATGCAAGGTGGGAATGCTAACCATTGCACCACGGTAGCTGGATATAAATACTAATATACTATTTCAAATAAATATGGTTTTAGAAAGCAATCTCGAACTATCAATGTTTATGTGAATTTTCCTATTCTAAAATTCAGTATGAAATCCCATGTTTGAACATCCAAATCCAACTCACGAAACTCTTTGAGTGTTTTCTATGCATCTTTAGTTGAGAATAAAGTCCTTATAGCTAAAATAATACAAGTGGTCCAAAATAGATATAAAAAAAATTTAGAGAAAAAGAGACCAACTAGGAAATAAATAAGTGGCAGATTATTTAAGAGGTCTTATCTGTGGGGATTTACTTTTCGAAGAGAAAAAATTAAAAACAACTACTCATAGACATTTGAACCAGTACTCTAACGAATACAGCAACAACAGCAATGGATTTAAGTAAGTTAAAACTTTATTTATATGAATACCCAATACACTCACATATTTCATTCATTCGTTATTTAGGCCTTTGCAGGGGAAATTTATAATTCAGTTTGATAAGCAAGAAGCCATTAATTGTAAAGATATCGATAAATACATAGAATGTAATTTCCGTTTCCGTGAACAATTTCTATGGTGAATGAAATAAAAGTTAATGAAATTAAAGAACAAATAGGTTAAATCGATAAACGAAAGATATTTCGGATATTTAACCTGTTAGTGTCTTGGAGGTTAAAAGCAGAAAATTAAAGTAAAGAGAAACAATTTTAGGTCCGTTGGAGAATATAGACAATTTGTAGTAAGGGGGGCCATAGACCTTCTATCTATGATAAAGAAATATTATAAAATGGAAAGTCGTAAATAGGTTTTCATATCTTAAAAATTTTCTCCCCCAAAAACATTTCTACGCTTAGGCTGAGGTCTGATAGCGTACTCCAATGGGGAAAAGTCATAATCTAATAAACGGACAAAAAAGATAAAGGGGAAACAGTTGTAGCAAAAATCTTTAAATTAACTAAGATGTTGAATCTTTCAATAGAAAAACAAACAAAATACTTTCAAATGTAGGCATTTTTAAAATATTGCATCCGTGATTTATAGTTTTAATTTTTAAACTGACGGTTATCCACGAGTATATAACCTTAATGTGTATATACGACCTAAAGTTCGATCAGGCCCAATCTAATGTACCCTCCACCAAGAATTGTAAGTTAGCCAATATGGAGTCTATAAAAAAAATAAAATAAAAAACAAGTATATACGGCCGTAAGTTCGGCAAGCCGAAGCTTATGTACCCTCCACCATGGATTGCGTAGAAACTTCTACTGAAGACTGTCATCCACAATCGAATTACTTGGGTTGCGGTAACACTTGACGATGGCAAGGTATCTTAAAACTTCCTAACACCGTCATAAGCGTAGGAAGGCCTCTGGGGAGGGGGCTTAGACCCCCCAGAAAAAATTTAGACCCCCCCAGAATTTGAAAACCTATTTACGATTTTACATTTTTATAAAAATTAAACAAGTATATACAACCGCACAAAGTTCCGCTAAAGACTTTCATGCACAATCGAATTACTTGGGTTGTGGTAGCAGTTGGCGATGGAAATGTTTGAAGTCTGATATTTATGAAATAGAGCTGTGATTGAACTTATGGTTTAGTTGAATAACTAACAGCCTGTTTCTGTATGTCGAACGAGTTCAATCGATCGACTGAAATGCATAGAAACAGCTGTTTTTGGTTATAAATTCAGCTGTTTGTTTCCATTTTAGTCGATCCACAGAGCTCATTCCACATACATAAACAGGCTGTAAAGCTTTCTTTCATAAATTAATATCTTAATAATGCTGCAAAAAAGCGTCGCCAAAAAAGAAGTGAAAATTTTCTTTTTGGGTCCGGAAGTGGTGCAAAATTGGCGGAGAAGCGATGTAATAGGAACTCGTCATAGAACGAATGTCCGCCGTTTCAACAGCCGTTGCAATAAATTTGCATCACTTCTTACAGTGTGATCCATATCGTTGTGTGATATTTTCCCAAATAAATAATTTTTATTTATTCCTTTTTTTTTGATTTTTGGTCGAACTTTTGTTAGAATTATATAAATATTTATAAAGACCTCGAGCTTCAAGAAACATTAATTTATAATAATTTTTATATTTTTTATGATTTTTAATGCATTCTAACGCTTGTTTGAATATTTTAAAAAATTATCGATTTTTCTATAATGGATTTAGCATTTTTGTAGCAAAATTTGAATAATTTTTACCATATTATTTATTCTTACTTTTTTTTAAACTATTTAAAAAAAGAAAACAAAAAATTAAAATATGAAAAAACTGAAGTAAAAAACTTCCTGTGTAGTTAATATAATTAACTTATTTGTGAGGACATTTTTGGAAGTGCTTTTAAAGTTGTGCCTTTAAAACAAATCCCAATTTTTTTGCTGGGAAAAGTGTGGAACTACTTTTAGTTGCTTTATTATATATTATTTTGATGTCTATTTTTGTATTCTTTTTTATGAAATAAAACAATAATTGAACCTATAAGTTCAGTCTATAAATTTTTAGCTAGGGGGGCTATAGCCCCCCCTAGGAAAATTGTCTAGCTACGCTAATGAACACCGTATGGTAGTCCATTACACTATTACACTAAAAAAGACCGATTAAATATGTATATAATTAAGTTTGACAAAATATAGAAATAAAATTTTGACAACATTTTCTTAGAAGTAAAATTGACACAATTTTCTATAGAAATAAAATTTTGACAAAATTTTCTATAGAATTAAAATTTTAACAACATTCTCTATAGAACTAAAATTTTGACAACATTTTCTATAGAAATAAAATTTTGCCAAAATTTTGTATAGAAATAACATTTGACAAAATTTTCTATAGGAATAAATTTTTGACAAAATTTTCTATAGAAATAAACTTTTGACAAAATTTTCTATAGAAATAAACTTTTGACAAAATTTTCTATAGAAATAAAATTTTGGTAGATTATTTTTGGCTGAGTGACAACCATGATTATGAACCGATATGGATCAATTTTTGTGTGATTGGGGATAAGCTATATATAACTATAGACCGATATGGACCAATTTTGGCATGGTTATTAGCGGCCATACACTAACACCACGTTCCAAATTTCAACCGGATCGGATGAATTTTACTTCTCCAAGAGGCTTCGGAGATCAAATCAAATGGACCGATATGGACCAATTTTAGCATGGTTCTTAGAGACCATATAATAACACCACGTACCAAATTTCAACCGGATCAGACGAATTTTGCTCCTCCAAGAGGTTCTGGAGGACAAATCTGGGGATCGGTTTATATGGGGGCTATATATAATTATGGACCGATGTGGACCAATTTTTGCATGGTTGTTAGAGACCATATACTAACACCATGTACCAAATTTCAGCCCGATCGGATGAAATATGCTTCTCTTAGAGGCTCTGAAAGCCAAATCGGGGGATCGGTTTATATGGGGGCTATATATAATTATGGACCGATGTGGACCAATTTTTGCATGGTTGTTAGAGACCATATACTAACACCATGTACCAAATTTCAGCCAGATCGGATGAAATTTGCTTCTCTTAGAGGGTCTGCAAGCCAAATTTGGGGGTCCGTTTATATGGGGGCTATACGTAAAAGTGATCTGATATGGCCCATTTGCAATACCATCCGACTTACATCAATAATAACTACTTGTGCGAAGTTGCAAGTCGATAGCTTGTTTCGTTCGGAAGTTAGCGTGATTTCAACAAACGGACATGCTCAGATCGACTCAGAATTTCACCACGACCCGGAATATATATATATTTATGGGGTCTTAGAGCAATATTTCGATGTGTTACAAACGGAATGACAAAGTTAATATACACCCCCCCCCCCCCCCCCCTCCATCCTATGGTGGAGGGTATAAAAACAGAATAAAGAGCTATACAAGGCGCTTTAGTCCTTGGTCGGTTTATATAGAGGAGTTTGTAATTAGGAATAATTAGGAACCAATTCTCGCGTGGTAATTAGAGGGCCAAATTTCAAATGAATCTGATAAAATTGAGTCACATCTGGAGATCGGTTTATATGGGGACTATGTATAATTATTGTCTGAACAATTTTTGCACGGTTGTTAGAGGGCATATGCTAACATTGCAACCAAAATTTAAACCGGATCGGGTGAAATTTACTCTTCGAAGGAGATCTAGAGGTCTAATTTAGGTGTCGGTTTATATGGTGGCTATACCTAAAAGTGGTCCGACTAGTGGATTATTTGCAATAGCATCCGACCTACATTTATATCAACTACTTGTACAATGTTTCACTTCGTAGCTTGTTTCGTTCGGAAGTTGGCATGATCGAAAAATTCCATAAGAGAAGTACAAGGTCCTCAGGGACCGCATGAAGGCAACGGATGGCTCAACTTTAAATGGGAACAATTTTGTTGTAATGATTAGAATGCCTGCCTTCCATACAAGGGGTTATGGGTTCAATCCCAACCAGACACCAAAAAGTTTTACCGCGTCTCTCTCAACATTTCGCGTCGACGGATAAAACTCATATTAAAAACTGAGCTTCGACTAAAGTCGTTAAAATTCCAAAAAGTACGGGAGCTAATCGATGCCCAAGAAAGTTGGATATAATGGTCAGTTACTGAATTTGGTTCCAGTCTGTAAACAAACAAGTAAGAAAAGGCTAAAGTTGGGGCGGGGCCGACTATGTTATACCCTGCACAACTTTGCAGGTCTAAGGTTAAAGTGGCAGCCCGATTAAGATTCAGGCTCACTTAGACTATTCAGTCCATTGTGTAGGTCTACGTTTTCAATACCATCTCAAATCCTTCAAATTTGTTGAGTTATAGATATGAAGGGTTATGTTCTCATATACATGTATTTAAATCTGTCCCGATCTGGACAAAAATTGTGAAACTTCACAAAATCTCTAGACTTAAATTCAAGTTGGTTAACCCTCAGGGGTGGAGTACAATGTTAGTAAAAACAAGTAAGTAAAGTCTAAAGTCGGGCGAACCCGACTATGTTATACCATTCACCACTATGTAGAACAACATGTATGTTACCATGTCAACTCCTTCAAATTTGTTGGAAGTTATTATGAAGGTTTATATCCGCATATACAAATATTTTATCTTAACCGATTTGGAGACAGTTTTTTGTACTTCCACGATATCTCTAGATTTAAAATTTCAATCTAAAATTAAACGCCCCGATATAACACAATGTTAGTAACAAAATATGTTAAATATAAAACTAGAGAAATTTTAATGCAATTATACAACAGATGTATTCGACATATAGATCATTTTGAGTAATATTTACAATTTTTGTTAGATCTCGTCTAGATATATGGTCAATTGTGGGTTATGATATCTTATTTGGCCAAGTCGGGCGATATTTCCACAAGTGGGAGCTTTATTTAAAATTCGACCGTTTTGTGTAGGATATGACTACGATATGGGAAAATCATCACAGAATTTTGTGTAAAATGTGGGTATTTTGGCCATACTTGTATAAACCGGAAGAGCAAATATATGGAGGCTTTATTTAAATCTGAACCAAATTAGATCAAACTTGACACAGTTAAATAGCATATTAAATATATTCACTGTGGAAACTATTGAATTAATTGGAAGAGACTCCCATTGTAACTGGGTCTAAAATATGAAACGTTCTTCCATAATTCCCCAACTCCGGCGTACATATATATGGGAGCTATATCTAAACCTAAACCGATTTTGACCAAATTTGACATGCATAGTTAGAATAATAATTCTGCTACCTACGCACAATTTCAAGTAAATGGGAGAATAACTTTGGGCTCCGTGGTTATATGAGTGTAAATCGTACCAAAAATAACATAATGGCCTTTGTTTTTTGGGATGCGCATGGAATAATTTGTATCGATTATCTTGAGAAGGGAAAACCATCAACAGTGACTATTATACGGCGTTATTGGAGCGTTTGAAGGTCGAAATCGCGGCAAAACGGCCATATATGAAGAAGAAAAAAGTGTTGTTCCACCAAGACAACGCACCGTGCGTCAAGTCATTGGGAACGATGGCAAAAATTCATGAATTGGCTTTCGAATTGCTTTCCCACCCACCATATTCTCCAGGTCTGGCCCCAGCGACTTTTTCTTGTTCTAAGACCTCAAAATGATGCTCGCAGGGAAAAAAATTTGGCTGCAATGAAGAGGTGATCGCCGAAACGAATTTTGACAAAAAAAATGTGTTTTTCTTTGTTAGACCGGGGACTTATCAGCCAATCTGTTATCAGCCGATTTTGATCAAATTTGACATACATTGCTAAAATGTTGATTTTACTATTTGTGCATAATTTCAACTAAATCAAAGTGAAATTTTGAGCTACTGTGGTCAAATGTGGTTGATCCGCGCAAAAGGTATATGCGGGAGCTATATCTAAATCTGAACAGATTTCAACGAATTTTAGTATACATAGTAAAATTGTACATTCTACTCCATATGCAAACTTTCACGTCATTCAGAGTAAAACTCTGGCTTCTGGGCCATATATGAGAGCTATATCCAAATTTAAACCGATTTCAACCAAATTCGACTTATATAGTAAACGTATTACTTCCACTCCATGTGCAAAATTTGATGGCCTGTGGTCATATGAGTATAAATCGGGCGAAAGATATATACGGGAGCTATATCTAAATCTGAACCAAAATCGGCATGCATAGTAAACTACTAATTCTACCCTCTATATTAATTCTACTCCATGTACAAAATTTGATGTAAATCAGAGGGAAACTAAGGCCTGTGGTCATATGAGTGTAAATCGGGCGAAAGATATATACGGGAGCTATATCTAAATCTGAGCCAAAATCGGCATGCGTAGTAAAAATAGTAATTCTACCCTCTGTGCAAAATTTCACGTACATCGGAGTAAAACTCTTGATTCAGGGGCAATATAAGTGCATATCGGGCGAAGATATATATGGGACCTACATTCAAATCTGAACCGATTTCAACCCAATTAGGCATACATAGTAAGAATGTTTATTGTACTCCATGTGCAAAATTGCATGTCAATTGGAGTGAGTGCATATCGGGCGCAATATATACATGGGAGCTATATGCAAATCTGAACTGATTTCTTCCAAAATCAATTGGGTTCTATTTTGACACCAACTACATACTTGTGCCAAATTTGAAGTCGATTAGGCTTAAACTACGACATAGACTTTGATCACAAAAGTATGTTCACAGACAGACGGACGTACAGACGGACATAGCTATATCAACTCTGAGGCCGACCCTGAGCATTATTGCCAAAGACACCATGTGCCTATCTCGTTTCCTTCTGGGTGTTGTAAACATATGCACTAACTTTCACAGTGTGGCGCAGGGTATAATGATCGGGTGTACTTGCCAAAGATATCATTTCAAAATGTATACATGCGATTGGTCATCAGAATTTAAGTGCCGCACGCATCACCTCAAGCATGTTTCACGAGCAAAATGTTATTTATGTTACCTTGACTAAATTACTAGAGTAGCTTAAGCAAAAGAGGAAAAGTAAGTTTGTCAAATTTATTTCGGCAAAGCCCTTTAGACTAATCACCCCAAAAAAAACTTTTTGATTATCGACTAGGTCTGCACAAATTTGCACAAACATATGCTAAGACCTTTGCTAAGGTCAAATCATCAATTTTTTTGAAAATTTTCTTAGCATTTACAAATGTACCCTTAACGTATAAAGCCAAAAATCGTTCAAAAATAGGAGGTGTCCTTCAAGACTTTATTTTAAACATTTCTAACCCCGTTGACTTTGTAATACTGGTTGTGGTGATTATTTTACTGATGCCGCTTTACATTATTAACGGCAAATTATCAGATAAATATGGGATCATTTATCTAACAAATGTGATGTTTCCTTTGAATACTAAAATAACGCCTCTTATTGGAAAACACATTATAGCTCTTGTAAAGTAATTGAAAAAAAATCTTTATTTGCCATTATTTGCTATATTATCTCGATATATTGCTGAACTCCAAATATCAAATCCTACAATATCACTATACTTCAGTCAGAATAACAATGAATAACTGTTTAAAAATTAAATACCTTATCATTCATTTACTCAAATCAATACGCTTATTACTTTACCTTCTGCTTGGACATAACAACGAACAAGCCCACAATGCGTATACTTAATGGACGTACGTGCATAAGCTGTAAATTCTTCAACACTTATACGCACCTATGATCATCCACATGGAGACTGTCACGATGCTACCTACATCAGTATCATCATAGTCATTACTCTTACGAAAGTGATTAAGTTCTCATGGCTGTAGACCCACTGAGTTAAGCATTCGTTTTAATGTCATGTTCTGTGCATAAAATGCACTTCAGTTTATTTTTTTTTTTTGTTATTTGTGGACTTGGTACTGTTTGTTCATATGAATTTCGTTTGTTTCTTATCTGATGGCTGCTGTGGTGATATCTGCACAACTGGCAGATTGCACAACCATAAACATTTTACAAGCAATTTATTTATAACAATTATAAAACAATTACATTTATGTACGTATTGTGCCTTAATTTCTGTAATAAATGATTGTTAATGTGTAAGCAAGGATGATGAGCACACCAAACACACGCGCACACAAACACACACAGATAGGTAGTCATCTACAAAGGCAGACACAGCTATGAAATACACACACACACACAAAAACCGTCATACTCCAAGTCACAGTTAACTGACAATAAAAATCCAATTCAGCATTTCTGGTCATGGTCTGCAGAGAAGCCAACGAATGAAAAAATAAAAACAACAATAACAACAGCAACATCAACTCCAAGAATAATTCTCTTCATTATAGCTTTCTTGGAATAAGTGGATTGGTAAGACAAACTGAAGGCCTTAAAGTCCAAATGAAATGAGTACAAAAAAGTAATGAGAATAATTGCAAAAAGCCATTTCTTATGACCAGCAAAGAAAAAAAAAAAACAAAATGTAATCATCAATTTGTTTTGTTTGGAATTTCGCTTTAAGAATAATTAAATTATTTGATGGAAAAGATGGCAGTGTTAATTAATTTAACGCATTGTATGCAAGATGGCAAGGGGAAAATTGAAAATTAAAAATGACATTAAATGATGTTACCATGGCAAATCATCTTCCGAAGTCAATGCTTCAAGCCTAATTCGTTCATGACCCATAAGGCAATATAATCGGCTTTTTTATCATCATCATCATCGAAGGAATTAAAACTCAAGCATTAACTTTTTAATGAGAGTTCATGGAAATTTCAGGGAAAAGCCCATCCGTATCATATTTCATGGTATTTTCTTAAGAAATAAATTGCAGCTAAATACAAATTAATCCATTATGAACCCATGTAAGGAATATATCAAATAATTATCGGACTAATTTTAACATGGATACTTTTAGCGGCCACCATGCTCATACCCAATACTACATACAATGATTATTGAAAATGGTTTATGCATTGACCAAGGGTTATGTGCTCAAGATTATATTCATGTATGTGCTTTGCTAATACAACTCCCATCAATAGCATTGATTTATGTAAAATTATGGTGTTTCCTTTTCTTGTAAAAAATGGGCACTTAAAAAAAAAAAAACAAGTATATACGGCCGTAAGTATGGCCAGGCCGAAGCTTATGTTAGGTTAGGTTAGGTGGCAGCCCGATGTATCAGGCTCACTTAGACTATTCAGTCCATTGTGATACCACATTGGTGAACTTCACTCTTATCACTGAGTGCTGCCCGATTCCATGTTAAGCTCAATGACAAGGGACCTCCATTTTATAGCCGAGTCCGAACGGCGTTCCACATTACAGTGAAACCACTGTAATGTGTCACCAACATTACTGAGGTGGGATAATCCACCGCTGAAAAACTTTTTGGTGTTCGGTCGGAGCAGGAATCGAACCCACGACCTTGTGTATGCAAGGCGGGCATGCTAACCATTGCACCACGGTGAAGCTTATGTACCCTCCACCATGGATTGCGTAGAAACTTCTACTGAAGACTGTCATCCACAATTGAATTACTTGGGTTGCGGTAACACTTGCCAATGCCAAGGTATCTTAAAACTTCCCATCACCGTAATATATACCACATAGTCCATACGTGGTATATATTAAACTAAAAAAGGCCGATTAAATACGTATATAATTAAGTTTGACAAAATTTTCTATATAAATAAAATCTTGACAAAAGTTTCTAAAAAAATTTTTGACAAAATAAAATTTTGACATTTTCTATAGAAATAACATTTTGAAAAATAAAATTTTGGTAGATTCTTTCTGGCTCGAGTAGCAACCATGATTATGAACCGATATGGACCAATTTTTGTGTGATTGGGGACCGGCTATATATATAACTATATGGACCAATTGTGACATGGTTATTAGCGGTTATATACTAACATCATGTACCAAATTTCAACCGGATCGGATGAATTTTGCTCCTCTAAGAGGCTCCGGAGGTCAAATGGGGATCGATTTATATGGGGGCTATATATAATTATGGACCGATATGGACCAATTTTTGCATGGTTGTTAGAGACCATTTACTAACACCACATACCAAATTTCAACCGAATCAGATGAATTTTGTCTCTCTTAGACGATCCGCAAACCAAATCTGGGGATCGTTTTATATGGGGGCTATATATAATTATGGACCGATGTGGACCAATTTTTGAATAGTTGTTAGAGACCATATACTAACATCATGTACCAAATTTCAGCCGGATCGGATGAAATTTGTTTCTCTTAGAGGCTCCGCAAAACAAATCTGTGGTCGGTTTATATAGGGCCTATATATAATTAAGGACCGATATGGACCAATTTTTGCATGGTTGTTAGAGACCATATACTTACACTATGTATCAAATTTCAGCCAGATCGGATGAAATTTTCTTCTCTTAGAGGCTCCGCAAGCCAAATCGGGGAATCGATTTATATGGGGGCTATATATAATTATGGACCGATGTGGACCTATTTTTTTGTAGTTGTTAGAGACCATATACTAACACCATGTACCAAATTTCAGCCTGATCGGATGAAATGTGCTTCTCTTCGAGGCTCCGCAAGCCAAATCGGGGGATCGGTTTATATGGGGGCTATATATAATTATGGACCGATGTGGACCAATTTTTGCATGGTTGTTAGAGACCATATACTAACACCCTGTACCAAATTTCAGCCGGATCGGATGAAATTTGCTTCTCTTAGAGCAATCGCAAACCAAATCTGGTGGTCCGTTTATATGGGGCCTATACGTAAAAGTGGACCGATATGGCCCATTTGCAATTCCATCCGACCACAACTACTTGTGGCAAGTTTCAAGTCGATATCTTTTTTCGTTCGGAAGTTAGCGTGATTTTAACAGTCGGACGGACGGATGGACATGCTCAGATCGACTCCGAATTTCTCCACGATCCAGAATATATATACTTTATGGGGTCTTAGAGCAATATTTCGATGTGCTACAAACGGAATGACAAAGTTAATATACCCCCCCATCCTATGGTGGAGGGTATAAAAATATCTGCCGAACGGTAAAAGATAATCGAAAACGCACGAGAACTTCTTTACAAGTTCTATCCAACAAAGCAAAAAATCATCGAAATCAAAATTGCGGAGTTGAAAGATAAAATAAAATTACATACCCCCAAGGTGACCTGCTTTCAACGCCTACATGTCATTCCGTAGACCAACTAGGGATCCACAGAATTATGTTGATATCTTTAGTCGTTCAAAAGTTGCAGAAGTATTTCCAAAAAAAAGGCGATTTGGAACCACTGTGCGAATTGAATCACTGGACGGTATGGTGGGAAAAAGTAATAGCTAGCGATGAATAATACATCGTTAGATAAGTCCGTTAACATTTTTTTAGATTTTTTTTTTAATTTCGCATTTTTAATCTGTCCTCTGAATGTAGCATGTTTGTCGCAACCATGTTATTTCTAAGAAAGTTTATCTGACATCGACAAACATGTATCCGTTTGACGACAAAAATTCTCTAAGTTTGTTGTGATAATGTTTAAATTTTTTTAAACATGAGGTGATAAAATTGCTTCTCTGCGTGGATTACTATGGGATGATGATGGGGAAGTGATCAGCGAGATGGCGATTTAAGAATGTCCGTCTATCCGTATCCAACAATGGATCTCTCATTCTGAAATTTGGCATATATATTTTTTTTGTCTGCAAACAGGTTGAATTTGTGGGCTACCTGGACATCCCAATTTTTTTCTTATTTCCATAAAATTGGTAATATAGATGTGATTTAAATCGGCCCATGTTTTGATATATCCCCATTATAGGCCGATTTCTATAGATTTGATTTCTGTGGGCATCTCAGACAATTTTTCTCATATTTGTTTGAAATTGGAAATCTAGAGGAACTTTTCGCCAACAAAAGCCTGTGTCGATTTTGGTTTATAACGGTCCATGTTTTGTTATAGCCTCCATATAGGTCGATCGGAGCCACCGTGGTGCAATGGTTAGCATGCCCGCCTTGCATACACAAGGTCGTGGGTTCGATTCTTGCTTCGACCGAACACCAACAAGTTTTTCAGCAGTGGATTATCCCACCTCAGTAATGCTGCTGACATTTCTGAGGGTTTCAAAGCTTCTCTAAGTGGTTTCACTGCAATGTGGAACGCCGTTCGGACTCGGCTATAAAAATGAGGTCCCTTGTCATTGAGCTTAACATGGAATAGGGCAGCACTCAGTGATAAGACAGAAGTTCACCAATGTGGTATCACAATGGACTGAATAGTCTAAGTGAGCCTGATACATCGGGCTGCCACCTAACCTAACCTAGCCTAGGTCGATATCCCGATTTAATTTTTTGGGCTTCAAGACACCGCAATTTGTATCACACTTACATGATATTAGACATATGTAGTTATTTAGGGTCCGCAAATAATTTTTATTATATGATGTGTACGGGCTTATGTTTTGGTATAGCCGCCATATATGTACCGATCTTCCCATTTGATTTCTCGGGCTTCTAGACAATGCAACTTTTTTTCCACTTAGCCTGAAACTCTGAGAAAGGATAATACATCGCTGACAAAATTTTTTTATTGGTTGCTTCAAACTCGTACGACCAGGCGACCCCCTGCGACTGTATTACTTGTTTAGTTATGAAATACTGAAGTAATTCCTTCTGTTAATTTAATTTGGCTTACTCCTCATGCATTTGTTTGCAGCTTTGGTGCACGATATTATATACTCACTCATTTTTAAATATTTCTCTCTCTTGTTAATAGTTACAAATAATAATATTAATAATATAAGACCCGAAATGAATCATCCTCGCCGCCTCTATACTGAATACTATGGAAATTCGATGAAACCTATGTATAGTCAGGCTTGTGTAGATTGGTATCTGGAAGTTTTGTTTTCAATAACTTATCAATAATTTAATTTATTAAAATAGAAAAAAATCTTAAATATTCAATGCTTCTGCATTACTTTAATTTTTTTTAATTCTCATCAATTATCGAAAGCTTAATAAAGCTATAAAATATTGTAAAAAATGACACCATTATTAATAAATACTTCTCAGTTTACTAGTTCAACTATTGTTATTGGTATCATCATCATTGATACTGGAAATAAGCAATTTATTTTGAAATTATCTCTCTAAATTCAAAGCACATCATCCACTATTTCTTACTATATATCCCCATGGTCCAGTAGAAGTTTACCATCGATATCAAGCAAGAGAGAAAGGGAGAGCAAGAAAATGAAAAACAAGTAACAATTTGCAATAAACTAAGTAACTTTGTCAATGGCAATTTAAAACTTGCCATCAATAGGGATGACTCTGACTCTTGTTATTGTGTTTGTGTCCTGCATTTTGTAGAACAATCAAATTGCATTTATTTAGAAAATGCAGAAAAAAAACCTAAAGTTCTCACAAACACACTCGCACAATCATGATATGAACTGGATATCCTTGAAATCCCTTAGTGATGTATCCATTGTGCGTAATACTCTACACAGGGAAATATACTATGTAGATTAAAAAAATTAAAAGTTTTTGAAATGAATTCGATATTTTTATACCACCATACGATGGGGGGTATATTAACTGTGTCATTTCATTTGTAACATATCGAAATATTGCTCTAAGACCTCTCAAAATATATATATTCTGGGTCGTGGTGAAATTCTGAGTCGATTTAAGCATGTCCGTCCACCCGGCCGTCTGTTGAAATCACGCCAACTTCCGAACGAAACAAGCTATCGACTTGAAACTTGGCACAAGTAATTGTTATTGATGTAGTTCGGATGGTATTGCAAATGGGTCATATTGGACCACTTTAACGTATAGCCCCCATATAAACCGAACCCCAGATTTGAGTTGCAGAGCCCCTTAGAGAAACAAATTTCATCCGATGCGGTTGAAATTTGGTATGTGATGTTAGTATAAGGTCTCTAACAACCATGCAAAAATTTGTCCATATAGGTTCATAATTATATTTAGCCCCCATATAAACCGATCCCCAGATTTGACCTCCGGAGCCTCTTGGAGGAGCAATATTCGTCCGATTCGGTTGAAATTTGGTATGTGGTGTTAGTATAAGGTCTCTAACAACCATGCAAAAATTGGTCCATATAGGTTCATAATTATATATAGCCCCCATATAAACCGATCGCCAGATTTCATTTCCGGAGCCTCTTGGAGGAGCAAAATTCATCCGATGCAGTTGAAATTTGGTACTTATTGTATACTTATAATTATATGGTACATAGCCCCCATATAAACCGATTTTCAGATTTGACCTCCGGATCCTCTTGGAGAAGCTAACTTCATCAGATTCGGTTGAAATTTGTGTACATTGGGTTAGTATGTGGTCTCTAACAACCACGCCAAACTTGGTCATTATCGGTCTATAGTTATATATAGCCCCCATATAAAGCGTTCCCCAGATTTGAACTCCGGAGCCTCTTGAACGAGCAAAATTCATCCGATCCGGTTGCAATTTAGTATGTGGTGTTAGCATAAGGTCTCTAACAACCATGCAAAAATTGGTCCATATAGGTTAGGTTAGGTTAGGTTAGGTGGCAGCCCGATGTATCAGGCTCACTTAGACTATTCAGTCCATTGTGATACCACATTGGTGAACTTCTCTCTTATCACTGAGTGCTGCCCGATTCCATGTTAAGCTCAATGAAAAGGGACGTCCTTTTTATAGCCGAGTCCGAACGGCGTTCTACATTGCAGTGAAACCACTTAGAGAAGCTTTGAAACCCTCAGAAATGTCACCAGCATTACTGAGGTGGGATAATCCAACGCTGAAAAACTTTTTTGGTGTTCGGTCGAAGCAGGAATCGAACGCACGACCTTGTGTATGCAAGGCGGGCATGCTAACCATTGCACCACGGTGGCTCCTATTGGTCCATATAGGTTCATAATTATATATAGTCCCCAGATTTGAACTCCGGAGCCTCTTGGAGGAGCAAAATTCATCCGATCCGGTTGAAAATTGGTCCATATAGGTTAATAATTATATATAGCCGCCATATAAACCGGTCCTCAGATCTTGTAAGAGCAAATTTTATTGTGCTAGTATGTGGCCGTTAACAACCGTGCCTAACTAGGTCCATATCGGTCAATAATTATAAATAGGCGTCAGATAAGCCGATCCCCAATCACACAAAAATTGGTTCATATCGGTTCATAATTGTATATAGCCACCATATACAGCGACCCCCGTATTTCAATTCTGGCTCTCTAAATAAGTACCGCGCAAAAGTCCATATCAGTTCGTAATTATTTGTAGACTTACCTATATATACTCTTTTGTCTTATATAGTAAGTAATTCGATTGTGGATGACAGTCTTTCGTAGAAGTTTCTACGCAATCCATGGTGGAAGGTACATAAGATTCGGCCTGGCCGAACTTACGGTCGTATATACTTGTTTTTTTTTTTTTTTATTTAATATGGTGAACCGTTTTCAAGCTATGCCAATTTATGTAGGGGAGGTTCTTTAATTTTGACCATAACGGTATATCTCGAAAAGTCGAGCTGATAGAAAAAAACCAAGTGCTGATTTGGATTCAGCGACCTCAAATTAGTAAAAATTTGCTATAAATTTCAAATCAACATAAAGAAAGTTAATGTCTTATTATATATAAGATACTAGCGTAACCCGGCCCGCTTCGCTGCGCCATCCGAAGCATATTTGTAGGAACATTTAGCCATATCCTTCGAGTTTGGATTCAGCGACCTCAAATTAGTAAAAATTTGCTATAAATTTCAAATCAACATAAAGAAAGTTAATGTCTTATTATATATAAGATACTAGCGTAACCCGGCCCGCTTCGCTGCGCCTTCCGAAGCATATTTGTAGGAACATTTAGCCATATCCTTCGAGTTGAAAACAATTCGATGAGATTTGAATTCTTTCAAACAAATCGGGCAACTTGCTTTTTCTTTTATATACAGAAATACGGCGGATATGCAGATGCAAAACAGACCGTCTTAACAAATATGCTTTTGAAGGCGCAGCGAAGCGGGTCGGGTTATATACAGAGTTCCCATTTAAGGACAACCTTCTACTTTCAATTTTCAAAAAATCGGACAGAAGGAACCCTTTTTCCAACTTTGCTCCAACCCGACCAGATATCGGAAAATCACGTACCCTATATTAATTTCACAAACTACTCGACGGTCCCTATAATTTCTAAGTAAATCGACAGTTTATTTCACTGTTCCCCTTCCCCAACCCGATATCGAAAAATCATGTACCCTGTATTAATTTAATCACCTCCTCCCACGTTCCCTGTAAATTTCAAGTAGACCGGAAAAGGTTATATTTTGCTCTATTTTTTAAAGGGACGTCACTTCCCCGATAAAATAGCGACAAACACAGAAGTGGATAGCACCCTTAACCTTTCCTGAAAAGTCCAAGAAATTTTAGAAACTCCTTCAAGTGTGGGGAAAGGAGAAGATTCCCTCCCAAACACCCAAACAAACCGTAGACCATATTTCATAACCTTCCCCCACGGCCTTTGTAAATTTGAAGAAAAATTGAGAAATTTCGTTTTTTCAGTTTTAGAGGAGGTTCCCTTTCCCCGACCAAATATCGAACACTGATGTAGCGTATCTTGTGTAGACGTCCAAGAAAATGTCAAGCACATTATAAGCCCAATTCTCAAAAAGCAGGGCAAGGGGAAGCCCCTCTTCCCATCCAAATATCACAAAATCAGGTATCCAATATAAATTTCATAACCTCTCTCCAGGTCATATGTAAATTTCAAGTAAATCGTAAAAGCTTAATTGTTTCTCTGTATGTGCCCTTTCATTTTTTCACCGACCAAATATTAAAAAATCAGGAACCTGATATAAATTTCATAACCTCACCTAGTTTTTCCGTAAAATTTCAGTCGGAAAATTTTAGTTTTGTTTTCACTGTACTTTAAAAAAATGATCGGGCAAAAGGGAGGTCCCTCTCCCCGACCAAATATCGAAAAATAAAGTAGCCGTTTTTTGTCTAGATGCCCCTTCAACCTTCCCTGAAAATTTCAAGCAAGTCGGATAATTTTATTCCAATTTTCAAAAAGTCGAGCAAGGGGGAGGTCTTCCCTCTCCGTCCAAATATGAACACATCAGGCACCCCATATTAATTTCATAACCTGCGGTGAATGTTCTCTGTAAATCTCAAGTAAATCAGAGAATTTTATTTTGTTCTCTGTACTTAAAAAAAAGTCGGACAAAGGGGAGTATCCCTCCGCGACCAAATATCGAAAAATAAAGTAGTGGATCTTGGTCTAGATATCAACCTCAACCTTCAGTAACAATTTCAACTTTCAACTTTGTTCCAATTTTCAAAAAGTCGGACAAAGGGGAGGTCCCCCTCCGCAACTAGGTATCAAAAAATGAGGTACCCTATTTTCACCACATGAGCGGCGTCCGTTTCCAAGCTTACTCGGAACATACAAACAAACAAATAAACAAACATACTTTGAATTATATATAGATAGATAGATAGATAGACATTTTCTCTCTGTGTATCTTACTTGCAATGTGTCTTTTCCTTTTATCCTTATGCAAAACCTACATAGCAGGTGTAGTCATGACAATTTCTTTAACATTTTAAATCAATTTCATATAAAAGTCAACCGTATAAGAGTGGAACTTTGAATTTAAATACATTTGCTATACAGAGGAAATTTTTAAAATAACTAAGAATCAGCATTCTTAAATAAGAGAGAATTGAGTCTAAGTTTATCTGGACCAAGATAGGACAGCCAAATCATTCCCCAATGATTGTTATTATTTCGTATCAATATTCCAGTAGTTAAGGGGCACTCTATTAAATTTCTTTTTAAACGTTCTTGTTATTATACCAAAACAGTAGTTGGAATGTTGTAAACAAATTCAATTTGAAATTAACAAGACAGCAACAATTTCAATCTGATTTGATGGACATTTTAACTACATTGCGTATCGAATAACCCAGAATGTTAGTAGATAGGCGAATGGGGGAAAAATATATTGAAATACGAAGTAAATATAAATAGAAAATATTCTCAAGAAAAATAAATATCTAGTAAAGTGCTTAAACAATTTAAATCATGTGGAAATTTTAGATTTGCATCTTCCTTCATGGAATCTCCAACAACAGAAGGGATAAAGTGAAAAATACTTTTGGAACTTTGATATTAATCACACTAATGCTAAAACTTAGATATTGAATTTGAAAATATTTTTCCATTGACATCAATACAATAATATTTTCAAAATACTGTGAAACACCCTAAACTGATACTCTATGGAAAGCAGACATATATCAAAAAAGAAACATTTTGGTGATATATATTTGATATATTGTCATCTATAAACTTGACTCAAAAGTTGGCACATCAAAACATTTTTACAAAATTTAAAAGATCGTTGTGAAGATTTACTAAACTATTGTACCTTACCATATTTGGTCAGTTTGTTTTGTTTTTTTGCTTTTAAACCGGCTCATAAAGTTTTCCTAGAAATAAACGATTGTTACAAATCGAAATTTAAAACCTATGAATTATTCATGTAAATATCATGTCAATTTCCAAATAATTCATTTGCTTCTAATTTTAGCCACGAATTCAGCTGTATACATCACCTTGACAATATCTGACATTATAACATTTCTTGTGGCCAACGAAATCTTTTCCACAATTAATTACTCTGTCTATACAACCACAAACCAAATTGCTATTAGATATGTGTCAGAGCAAATGTTTCAAATGTGATTTTAAACTTCTAAGGATTCATTAATAGAGTGGGTAACCGTATTGTGGAAGTGGGAAAAATTACAAAATAGTTAATAACAATCGGGAAAGTATTCAATTGGTAAAGGCGAATCGATGGCTTCCAAACTTTTTAATTTTAAAAATGTTATCAAAATTTTTTGCTATATAAAATTTTGGAAAAAAAATTATTTCCATAGAAAAAATTATTATTGTTTTGATTTCAGTTTAAAACCATGATTTGACTAAATTACAAGAGCAGCTTAACCAACAGAGAAAAGTTTGCTTTTGAATGGCCGCTTCGAAACTATCATATCCCTAACCAGCGTCCCCTTCTTGCAGCGAAACTATCAACCAATTATACATACATTTTCGCAACATTTTATTTCCGTAGAAAATATTGGCAAAATCTTATTTCTGTAGAAACTTTTGGAAAAAAAAAAATTTTAAAGGAAATTTTATTTAAAACGTCTCCATAATCCACGTAATCCACTGCTGAAAACTGTGGTCAAAAAAATCTTTAGAAAGTTGTTTATATAAATAAAATTTTGCCAATATTTCGCACAGAAATACAATACATCTCCAGAAATAAAAATTTTCCAAATTTTTTTTATATATAAAAAATATTTCCAAATTTTATTTCCATAAAAATTTTTAGCAAACTTTAATTTTTTGAAATACTCAGAAATGTCATCACCAGTTTTAAGAGGGGATAATCCACCGCTTAAAAAGTTTGTGTTGTTTGTTAAAAAATTTTAGTAATTTTTTATAAAAAAAATTATATGGCAGATGTTTAATAAATAATAATTTTTGCAATATTTTTTAAATATAAAGAAAAAATCACAATTTTATTTCTAGGGAAAATTTTCCCAAAATTATATATATGTAAGAAAAATTTCTCTAAATAGTAATTCTATGACATTTTCGAAATTTTATCTTATTTCGATGCAAAGATTTCTCGAAATTTTATTATTTAAAAAATGTGTTCCACATTTTATTTGTATAGAAAGTCCACCCAAAATTGTATTTCTACAGCAAATTTTCTCAAAATGTTATTTCCACAGAAAATTTTCTCAAAATTTTATTTCTAAGGACACTTTTCTCAAAATGTAATTTCCATAGAATATGTATACCCTGCGCCACACTGTGGAACAGGGTATTATAAGTTAGTGCATATGTTTGTAACACCCAGAAGGAGACGAGATAGACACATGGTGTATTTGGCAATAATGCTCAGGGTGGGTCCCTGAGTCGATATAACCATGTCCGTCTGTCCGTCCGTCCGTCTGTCTGTGAACACATTTTTGTGATTAAAGTCTAGGTCGCAATTTAAGTCCAATCGCCTTCAAATTTGGCACATGTTCCTAATTTGAGTCAGAATAGAACCCTATTGATTTTGGAAGAAATCGGTTCAGATTTAGATATAGCTCCCATATATATCTTTCGCCCGATATGCACTAATATGGACCAGCAGCCAGAGTTTTTGAAATTCTGTACAAACACAACACTTAGTGGTATAGTCAAGTGTGCAAAATTTTATTGAAATCGGTTCAGATTTAGATATAGCTCCCATATATATCTTTCGCCCGATATGGACTTATATGCCCTAGAAGCCAGATTTTTGGCCGAATTTGGTTGAAATTTTGCACTAGGAGTACAATTAGTAGTATAGTCAAGTGTGCAAAATTTGATTGAAATCGGATCAGATTTAGATATAGCTCCCATATATATCTTTTGCCCGATATGGACTAATATGGTCCTAAAAGCCAGAGTTTTGGCCCAATTTGATTGAAATTTTGCAAGGAGAGTAGATTTAGCATTGTAGCTATGCGTGCCAAATTTGGTTGAAATCGATTCAGATTTAGATATAGCTCCTATATATATCTTTCGCCCAATATGCACTTATATGGACCCAGAATTAGCCCGATTAGCTTGAAATTTTGCACAAGAAGTACAATTGGCAGTATAGTCATGTGTGCCAAATTTGATTGAAATCGGTTCAGATTTAGATATAGCTCGCATATATATGTTTTTCTGATTTCGACAAAAATGGTCAAAATACCAACATTTTCCTTGTTAAATCGCCACTGCTTAGTCGAAGAGTTGTAAAAATGACTCTAATTTTCTTAAACTTCTAATACGTATATATCGAGCGATAAATCATAAATAAACTTTTGCGAAGTTTCCTTAAAATTGTTTCAGATTTAAATGTTTCACATATTTTTTTACTAAAATTGTGTTCCACCCTAGTGCATTAGCCAACTTAAATTTCGAGTCTATAGATTTTGTAAAAGTCTATCAAATTCTGTTCAAATCGAGTGATATTTAAATGTATGTATTTGGGACAAACCTTTATATATAGCACCCAACACATTTGACGGATGTGATATGGTATAGAAAATTTAGATCTACAAAGTGGTGCAGGGTATAATATAGTCGGCCCCGCCCGACTTTAGACTATACTTACTTGTTTTTTATATAAAAATTATACGGCAATTGTTTAATAAATAATAATTTTTGCAATATTTTTTACATATAAAAAAAAATTAAGTTTTATTTCTAGGGAAAATTTTCCCAAAATTATATATATGTAAGAAAAATTTCTCTAAATGTTATTTCTATGACATTTTTGAAATTTTATTTATTTTATTTATCTTATTTCGATACAAAGATTTCTCGAAATTTTATTATATAAAAAATGTGCTCCACATTTTATTTCTATAGAAAGTTTACCCAAAATTTTATTTCTACAGCAAATATTCTCAAAATTTTATTTCCACAGAAAATTTTATCAAAATTTTATTTCCATAGAATCTTTTTTTTTAATGTTATTTTTCTCAACAGTTTATTCTTAAAATTTTATGTCCATGGAAACTTTTCTCAAAATTTTATTTCTACAGAAAGTTTTCTTAAAATTTAATTTATACAGAAAACTCAACATACGGGTTTTAGGTGAAATCAAAACAGTAATAAAAAAATTTAAAAAAAACTCTAACAATAAAAAGATATATTGAAGTAAAACAAAGCGCATTCAAACCTAACAAATTGCATTCAAAGCGATGTTAAACTTTTGCTTTAATTGATGAGGACAAAGTCAATTATCAACAACTTTTTTTTTTTTTTTTTTTTTTTTGTTAGTTGGTTAAGTGAACTTACCGAATTTTTTCTGATGACTGGTTGATAGTTTTGCTGCATGTAGAGGATACTGATCAGGGCAGTAAATTATTTCTGCAGCAAATTTTCTTAAAATGTTATTTTCACAGAAAATTTTCTCAACATTTTATTTCTAATGACACTTTTCTCAAAATTTTATTTCCATAGAATCTTTTTTTTTTTTAATTTTATTTTTCTCAGCAGTTTATTCTTAAAATTTTGTTTCCATGGAAATTTTTCTCAAAATTTTATTTCTACAGAAAGTTTTCTTAAAATTTAATTTATACAGAAAACTTAACATACGGGTTTGAGGTGAAATCAAAACAGTAATAAAAAAATTAAAAAAAAAAAACTCTAACAATAAAAAGATATATTGAAGTAAAACAAAGCGCATTCAAACCTAACAAATTGCATTCAAAGCGATGTTAAACTTTTGCTTTAATTGATGAGGACAAAGTCAATTATCAACAACTTTTTTTGTCTTTTTTTTTGTTAGTTGGTTAAGTGAACTTACCGAATTTTTTCTGATGACTGGTTGATAGTTTTGCTGCATGTAGAGGATACTGATCAGGGATATGACAGTTGCGAAACCGTCCATTTGACAAACATAGGAAACTCTGGTGGTTAAGCTACTTCTGTAGTTTACTTAACAAAGATTTTTAAGCTGTAATTAAAACAAAGTTCATTTCTTTAGAAAATTTTGTAAAACTTTTAGGTGTTTGTCACTTTCATTTTACATAGGAGACTATGTCAAAATTATATTTCTATCGAAAAGTTTCTCAAAATTGTCTTTCTATGAAAAATTTTCAAAAAATTTTATTTCTATGGAAATTTTTCTCAAAGTTTTATTTCTATAGAAAATTTTGTTTTTATTTCTATATAAAATTTTGTCAAAATTTTATTTCTATAAAAAATTTTCCGTAAATTTTATCAAAAATTTTGTTCCATAAAAATTTTTGTCAAAATTTTGTTCCATAAAGATTTTTGTCAAAATTGTATTTCTATAGAAAATTTTGTCGAAATTGTATTTCTATAGAAAATTTTGTCAAAATTGTATTTCTATAGAAAATTTTGTTACATTTTTATTTCTATAGAAAAATTTGCCAAAATTGTATTTCTGTAGAAAATTTAGTCAAAATTGTATTTCTATATAAAATTTTGTCAAAATTGTATTTCTATAGTAATTTTGTTTAAAAATTTATTTCTATAGAAAATTTTGTCAAAATTTTGTTTCTATAGAAAATTTTGTCAACATTTTATTTCTATAGAAAATTTTTATTTCTATGGAAAATTTTGTCAAAATTGTATTTCTATAGAAAATTTTGTTAAAATGTTATTTCTATAGAAAATTTTGTCAAAATTGTATTTCTATAGAAAATTTTGTCAAAATTTTATTTCTATAGAAAATGTTAATTCTATAGAAACCCAGCATAAAAAACGTCGCCAGTAGTAAAGTAATGAACATGTTCTTTTTTAATCCCGAACTGGTGCAAATTGGCGCGGAAGCGATGATGTTAACATGGGCTTTTCATAGGACGGATGTCCTCCATTTCAACAACCGTTGCACTGAATTTGCATCAGTTCTTAAGGTGTGGTGCGAATCCAGTGATTTGAATTTGAATAAAGAAATTTTGTGATATTTTGACGAATAAATAATTTTTAAAACTTTTTATGATTTTTAATGCATTCTTATGCTTGTCTGGAACGTTTGACATCAAAAATTTTCAAATACTCGTAATTTTTCTAGAAAGGATTTAGCATTTTTTTCGGCAAAATTTAAATAATTTGCACTATTTTATTAATTTTTAATCTGTTTTTAAACCATTTGAAATAATAGAATTTTAAATTTCCCATTAAAAATATGAAAAAAGCGATATATAAAAAATTAATTCAAATGAACTTCCTGTGCAGTTAAAATAAAGAACATTTTTGGAAGTGCTTTTAAAGTTGTGCCTTAAGAAGAACTTCAATTTTTTTTGCTGGGAAATGTTGTCAAAATTTTATTTCTATAGAAAATTTTGCCAACATTTTATTTCTATAGAAAATTTTAAAAATTGTATGTGTATATAAAATTTTGCAAAAATTTTATTTCTATAGAAAATTTTGTCAAAATTGTATTTCTACAGAAAATTTTGTCAAAATTGAATTTTTACAGAAAAATTTATCAACATTTTATTTCTATAGAAAAATAATAAAATATACAAAAATAATAAAAATAAAAAAATAAATAAAATTGTTATTTCTATAGATTTTTTTTAATGTTATATCTATAAAAAAAAAATTTAAGAAATTTTATATCTATAGAAAATTTTTTCCACATTTTATTACGTGTTTGTTGTTGATATTGTTGACCTTTTTATTTTAATTTAATTAAATAGGTCTATATAGACCTATAGCCGAGATAATGAGATAAAAAATCATAAAAATTTTATTTCTATAGAAAACTTTTTCAAAATTTTATTTCCATAGAAAACTTTGTCAAAACCAGGGCTGTGGAGTCGAGTCAATTTTGCTCGACTCCGAATCCAGCATTTCTTATTAGCCTAAAGTCCGACCCCGGAGTCGACTCCAGGTAGTGTACCTAAATCTCATTTTAACAGTATTCCAATAGTAATTTTAAGGTGTAGTGTTCCAAAAATAGACCGATATATGTCCAAAAGCACTCTAATTTTAAATTTTGATATGACTCGGTTCAGTTGGCCGAGGTTTAATTTAAAATTACAGCTTCCAAGGACATTGGCTGCATATGGAGATTTCTCAAGTAATTATGTAGGGCTATCTCAAAATTTGGACCGACGGGAAATTTACGCATTTATTTATGGATCTCAAATAACTCTAAATTCAACATTTCTGACAAATCTTATGAAAATTGTAGACTGGGAAAAACGTCTTAAGACAAATCGGAAGATGGGTTTATATGTAGGTGCTTTATCACAATCCGGTATAATCCATCTTCGAACTCGACATGATTGCTAAAAATTCAGAACGTTAGGTTATATTGCCTTAAAATTGGACTTTTATTAAGAGATAGGGTAAAAAAATCGATATTTTAGTGTGTTAAAAATGGACTATACAATTGATCAATTCATATTCTAGTAAAACCTTCTTATTATATCACCGTGAAATTTCACTCATAAAATACACTTTGAATGGGCTGAAATCCAGTACTTTGCTTTACGTTTTTCGATTAAAAACCCTAATGGAATCTAATTTGTCGAAATATTTCTTTAGTTACAAAGGTGTGAAGTGTCGGAGTCGGAGTCGAGCAAAATTTCTACGACTCCGGCTCCGACTCCAGCAAAATCTTCAGACTCCGACTCCAAGACTCCGGCTCCGACTCCACATCCCTGGTCAAAACTCTATTACTATAAAAAATTTTGTCAAAATTGTTTTTCTGTAAACAATTTTGTTAAAATTTTATTTCTACAAAAAATTTTGTTAAAATTTTATTTCTATAAAAAATTTTGTTAAAATTTTATTTGTATGGAAAATTTTGTGAAAATGTTATATTTAGAGAAATTTTTCTCAAAAATTTTTTTTTTCTAATCAAAATTTTGCCATAACGAATATCTAATACCCACTTTTAGATCATACATTCAACGACAACAACATCTAGATATGAACACCTTAATGTAATGCCTTTTGTCATCATTTGACACTGTCCGTTTCATTGGCGGTTTGGTGTAGACCACATATTGTGAATTATCTGATATCAATGACAGAAGTACTTACATGTGCACGCCTTTCCGCCTGCATGTCATTAGATGTTCATAATGACACCACCATTGCCAACATCAGCAAATGGATAAATATACAACCTATGCAAGTGGTTGCAAACTCTGTGAATGATTAGTTGTGTATTAACGTATGAAATAGAAACGATATGCGGTATATGTTGGAGAACGAAAACATATTGACAATTTAACTAACGGATATATTGGTCAAACTTCCCACGATTAGGATCGATTCAATTTTTCGAAAATTTAATAAAAAAATAGAATTAGAAATTCTATATAGAAATCAATATCGAAAAATAAAATCGTCGTTTCGCGTTTACACTGAAAATAATATTGAACTAATATGAAAAATAAGGCTATTTTATTTCAAGTTTGCAATTAAAGAAACTCCTAGACTCAAAATATCCAAACTTCTTAACCCTTTCGACCCCGAATTTTTATAGGTATCGCTAAATTTTTTTTTTTTACTCTTAATCATGTTGAAGTCATTTAAGAAGCGTCTAGCCAAAATTTCGGGTCGCCACGCCCATTCGTTTAGGCGGTAGAGAATGTGCAATTATGACTACAAAATAGTTTGTATTGTAATGATAGACGTATTACGTTTTATTGGATTTTTGTTGAGTTTTTTGTTAGTTTACAGTAAATATGTACTTAGATGCGCTCGTGAGTGGAATTTCAATCACGCTCAAACACATTCACGAAGAAATATTTATACTCACTCACGCTATTTGGGTATGAATTCACGGCCACGAAATGAATTCACGAAATGAAAAGTCATACTCGCGCACGCTCACACATGAACGATGTTTATGTCTCACGCTTTCGCACGATTCACGACAAATTTCGTAATTCACGACAAATCTCGTGAGTCACGAATATTTTCGGAACACGACAATTTTCATGGCTCAATAAAATTCTGGTAATTAACGAAATTTCTCGTGACTCACGCTATTGAAATCTTAAGCGTGATTAAATAAGTAAAGGTGATTAAAATCGGTGAGCTTGAATTTAATCGTGAACGTGAATTAGTTCGTGAATGTGACTTTTTGTGTCTGTTTGACAGTGAGTGTGAATTTTATCGTGAACATGCATTTTATCTTTAACATGAATTTTATCTTGAGCGTGAGTTGGATCGTGAAAGTAAATTTTTATCGGGAGCGTGATTTCGGAGAAAGTTTACACACTCAAAATCACAATTTGATTTTTACTCACGCCCAACACATTTTTCTTTAATCCTGTTCACGCACATTCACGAGATTTCGTTTAAATTTCATTCACGGCTTCGCGTGAATCACGCGTGACTCACGAAAATGTTTTGTTTTTGTTTTGTTTTTAACCCATGTCAATTTAACTGGAGGTGTAAAAAAAACTGAAGTATTATAAAGCGCCAATATTCGTGCAAATAATCCACTAGTATGTTGCCAAGAAGTGGATTCCTCCCTTTTTACGATTCCTTCCAAATTCCCCACTGCACTGCAGATATGTTTTCCACATCATCGCTGCATTTCTCGTCACTGGGACATCCCTATTGAAGTTCAAAATTTTTTCAAAATCATTGTTTTTCAAACCTTTTTTCCTCCAGGTCTTATGTTCAAAAATATGTAATTTTACTACCACAATAGCTCAAAGTTGCCCACAGTCAACTTTTAAATTTTAAAAAGTTCTCATCTGTTGTTTTTTTGCAATTCTAAGATTTGACTTCCAGAAATATTTTATTCGACATGTACTACAATAGATTTAATAAAAACTTTCAACATTTTAGTTGTAATTTTTGAAAAAAGTCGTATGTATAAAAAACTCTTTTTAAATTCGCAAATATTTTTTTCTTGAGGTACGTGCGTATTAATGAAAAAAAATTTTGTAATTGACAACCAAACTAGCTGATTTTTCATCCAACTTGAAGAAAACACTTGTAGCTTTTGATACCGTTACAGTTTTATGAACAAAAACAAAAACAACGCTGATAGTGAGTCTCAGAACACAAAAAGTTGCCCACAGGCAACTTTAGAGTGGAAAGGGTTAAATATTATTATTATTAAATGTTTAAAAATTTCGTTTTTTAGAAAATTTTGTCACGATTCTTTGGGATTTTGAGCCTCGCTTAGGTAAACAATAAACTTTCGTAAGCATTTTTGAAAAAGTGAATTTCACCCCATAATAAATATATCATTTAAGGTCTAAAAATAAAGAAACTGCCTCCTAAACTAACAATCCTTAAATATTATTTTTACGAAAAATTTGCCAAAATTAGTTTTTTTAGAATTTTTCAAGATATTATTTTTATAGAAAATGTTGTCAACATTTTTGGGCATTTTGAGTTTCTCTTTAGTCAACAATAAAATTTCGTAAACATTTTTGATAAACGATGAATTCCAACCCATAATAAGCACTTGGTTTAAGGTCTAAAAATTTAAAACCTATCAGTCTCCGTTGGCCTAAAAGATTCATATTCAACTTCTCGCCGTTCAAGAATAAACTGTATATAAAGTATAAAACAAATATATACGGCCGTAAGTTCAGCCGGGCCGAATCTTATGTACCCTCCACCTTGGATTGCGTAGAAACTTCTACGAAAGACTGTCATCCACAATCGAATTACTTGGATTGTGGTATCTTGAAACTTCTTAACGTCGTTATCTAAATTGTGAGTTAGTCCATACATGGTATATATTCGACAAAAAAGTTATGTATAGGTAAGTCCACAAATAATTATAAATCGATATGGACTTTTTGCACGATACGTAGAGAGCCAGAATTGAAATATGGGGGTCGCTTATATGGGAGCTCTTTACAATTATGAACTTGATATGGACCAATTTTTGTGTGATTGGGGATCGATTTATCTGAGGGGTATATACAACTATAGACCGATATTGACCTAGTTAGGCATGGTTGTTAACGGCCATATACTAGCACAATGTACCAAATTTCAACTAACTCGGATGAAATTTGTTCCTCCCAGAGGCTCCAAAACCAAATCTCGGGATCGGTTTATATGGAGGCTATATATGATTATCGACTAATATGGACCACTTTTGGCATGGTTGGTAAATATCATATACTACCACCACGTACCAAATTTCAACCAGATCGGATGAATTTTGCTTTTCCAAAAAGCACCGGAGGTCAAATCTAGGGATCGGTTTATATGGGGGGCTATATATACCCAGCAAAAAAAAGCGTCGCCAAAAAAGTAATGAAAATGCTCTTTTTGGATCCAGAAGTGGTGCAAAATTGACGCAGAAGCGATGAATTTAACATGGGCTTGTCATAGGACGGAAGTCCTCCATTTCAACAGTCGTTGCACTGAATTTGCATCACTTCTTTAGGTGTGCTCCGAATTCAATGTTTTGAATGTAAATTAAAAAATTCTGTAATATTTTGTCAAATAAACAATTTTTTTTAATTTTTTATAATTTTTAATGGATTCTAACGCTTCTCGGAAACGTTTGACCTCAAATATTTTCAAAAATTCACAATTGTTTCAGATTGGATTTAGCATTTTTTTCGACAAAATTTAAATAATTTGTACTATTTTATGAATTCTTACTCTATTTTTAACATACTTGAAACAAAAAAGTTAAAATTACCCATTAACCCCCCTTTTGAGGAAGCTCCGTTAGTGCTACGTTAGCTAACGAACTTTTAAACCGTACTATGGACATGTCTGTCATCTAATCTACATATTCCATATGCCAGTTAGGAACTTAACTGCTAAAAATTTTTCAGTTAAAGTTAACCGGAGAGAAGATATTTAGATTTTACTTTCTGTTAACTGGGAGTTAAAGTCTAACGGAGATACATGAAAATGGCCGTAAAAGTATGAAAAAACCAAGTTATAAAAAATTGAATTAAAATAACTTCCTGGGTAGTTAAAATAAAGAACATCATTGGGAGTGCATCTTCTGGAAGTGCTTTTAAAGTTGTGCCTTTGGAAGAACTTCCAAATTTTTTTGCTGGGTAATTATGGACTGATATGAACCAATTCCTACATGGTTGTTGGATACTATATACTAACATCACGTATTAAATTTCAACCGAATCGGATGAATTTTGCTCTTCCAAGGGGCTCCGGAGGTCAAATCTGGGGATCGGTTTATATGGGGCCTATATATAATTATGGGCCGATTTCGACCAATTTTTGCATGGGTGCTTAAGGCCATATATTAGCACTACGTACCAAATTTCAACTGAATCAGATGAATTTTGGTCATACAAGAGGCTCCGGAGGTCAAATCTGGTGATCGGTTTATATGAGGGCTATATATAATTATGGACCGATGTAGACCAATTTTTGCATGGTAATTAGAGAGCATATACTAACACCATGTATCAAATTTCAGCCGGATCGGATGAAATTTGCTTCTCTTAGAGGCTCCGCAAGCCAAATCGGGGGATCGGTTTATATGGGGGCTATATATAATTATGGACCGATGTAAACCAATTTTAGCATGGTAGTATGAGACCATATACTAACACCATGTACCAAATTTTAGCCAAATCGGATGAAATTTACTTCTCTTAGAGGCTCCGCAAGCCACATGGGGGGATTGGTTATATGGGAGCTATATATAATTATGGACCGATATGGACCAATTTTTGCATGGTTGTTAGAGACCATATACTAACACCATGTACCAAATTTCAGCCGGATCGGATTAAATTTGCTTCTCTTAGAGGCCTCGCAAGCCAAATTTGAGGTTCCGTTTATATGGGGGCTATACGTAAAAGTGGACCTATATGGCCCATTTGCAATACCATCCGACCTACATCAAAATGTTAACAACTACTTGTGCCAAGTTTGAAGTCGATAGCTTGTTTCGTTCGGAAGTTAGCGTGATTTCCACAGACGGACGGACGTACATGCTCAGATCGACTTAGAATTTCACCACGACCCAGAATATATATACTTTATGGGGTCTTAGAACAATATTTCGATGTGTTACAAACGGAATGACAAAGTTAATATACCCCCCATCCTATGGTGGAGGGTATAACAAGGACTGTCATATGTATTAACGCTTTCACTATCGATGTCCACTTAGAAGGACATTCGAAAAAGACAACAAAGTCTATTTTCCCACTTAGCTTCGAATTATTTCTCGATGTTATTTTAAAGTAGAGGCTTTAATCTGAACAACCTATAAATATTTTCCATATTGGTGATCACTAAAATACATTTTTATAAAGTTCTTAACAATAAACGAAAAATACGAAAAATTGAGACAATTTTTCTACTATATGTTTCTAGTAAATGGACATTCATACAAAAACTATAGCTGATACTACTTCGGGTTCTTTTTTGTATTTTTTTCACACTTTGAAAGATATTATAGGCCAAATAGCGCTTATTTTCGTAAGGCCATTTGATCACAATTCAAGAATCAAGTTTTCAGAACAAGCTCATATAGCTCTTGAAGTAATTGAGGTAGGTTCTCAAAATTACAATTTTTGTTCTACATGCTGTTAGTGCAAGTAGAAACAGAAGAAAAATTAAAGTTTCAAACATTAGGTTTATTTCGGTAGTGACAGGGTTAATGTATCATTTTCCGGTAGTAAAAAAAAAATAATTACAATCTTATTATGCTAACCACAGCCATTTACTTCGTTCGTTTTAAAAAGCTACTAAAATTTTTTAAATTAAAAATATTTTGCCTAAACATTTCAATTCAAGAACTACATTCATTCAAATCAATTGCATTTCCGTTAAGCAACAACCTCTCTAATCTTGGCAAAAGCAATTTCCATGATAATTAAAATGCTTATTATGTATGCGTTTAAAGCTCTTGGCAAAATTTTAAGTTGTTGCATTATACCTTCATTTATACTCTTTAATTACTTCTATTTGAAGCATTAATCAGCAGAGTTGTTCGTTTTCCGTTGTTCATATTTAAATGCAATTACTTAACTAAAGGTCCCCATTTCCTCTCAGTGAGTGAGTAAGTGAGGGAGTGCATGAATGGTTGGATGGAGACTTCATTCACTTTCAAACCCTCTTTTGGTATGGCTTAAGTTGAGATGAATGTGTCTTGTTTGTGTCTCACCTCCTACATTCTCTCTCTCCCACTCTCTATCTCTTCTCGCAGATTGCATAATAATTATCAACTCGACGACAAAATTAGTGCAGATAAGCAAGCACGAAAGGCAAAGCCAAGTGTGTGTATGTGGGTGTGTATTTGTGGTAGACCCAGAGTAAGGAGTACAAGGAAGTTTGGGGAAATTTGCGGGTGAATAAACCAAAGAACAAAACATTTACCTAAATAAAAGGCAAAAACGTAAAGCAAGAGCGTTTTATAGAATAAAACAGAGCATGAGTCCGACCATCTACGTTAAATGTTTAAACAAAAGCAAGCAATGGATGCTGTTGTTGTTGTTTAGAGAAAGGAGTCTTGCTAGCTGTATGTTGTTTAAATATTTTATTTTTCACAAATGATATTCTCACTCATTTGATGGAGTTTTTACCCCCTTTCTGGTGCATTGTGCTTATCCCCTTTGCTTTCTTAATTCTATGCTAAAAACTGAGTTAATTGTTAGTGAAATTCATTGCATTTAGAAGTGAAAAGATTTCATTGCTCTACTCCATAGAGCTCTCGTCCTCTCTCTCTCTCTCTCTCTCTCTCTCTCTCTCTCTCTCTCTGGTGTTTATTCATTCACTTTTGTGTAGGGAAAACTGTGTTGGTTGTTTTTAGTATTTGCTCTTTTCATTGCTTTCCTTGTGATGACTTTCATTTATTCACGTTTATATCTTGAGTGGAGTATGGAATGGGGTAGGCCAAGATTAAAAAAATATTTATAATTTTGAATACTAGAAGGAAACGATTCTGAAATCAACATAATCCACAAGATCGCCTTAATTATGCCATAGGCGAATGGTTCTTTAATAATTTATTTTTAATACAAACCTATTGGTTGAAATTTAATATTCACCACGAAATAGTACACCTATGGGATCAAATTTGTTTTTGGTATTCTAAACTGTTTTGCCTGTGCTTATACCACGGTTACCACTTGGGCCAAAAATAATCTACCAATATTTGAAAAAAAAAGTACCAAATTCAAACAATATTTCGGAGTTATATTTCTACAGAAACATTTCTCAAAATTTTATATCTATAGAAAAATTTCCCAAAAATTTATTTCTACAGAAAATTTTCTAAAAATTTTATTTCTATAGAAAATTTAGTCAAAATATATTTCCATAGAATTTCCAAAATTTTATTTCTATAGAAAAACTTGTCAAAAAAAATTTTTATACAAAATTTTAGTTCTATACAAATTTTATATCCATACAAAATTTTGTCAAAATTTTATTTCTATAAACAATTTTTTCAAAATTTTATTTCTATAGAAAATTTTCTTAAAATTTTGTTTCTATGGAAAATTTTGTGAACATTTTATTGTTATATTAAAATTTTGTCAAAATTTTATTTCCATAGAATATTTTGTCTAGATTTTATTTCTATACAAAATTTTCTCAAAATTTAATTTTTATGTAAAATTTTGTCAAAATTTTATTTCTGTACAAAATGTTCTCAAAATTTTATTTCTGTACAAAATGTTCTCAAAATTTTATTGCTACAGAAAATTTTCTCAAAATGTTTTTTCTATAGAAAATTTTGTCAGAATTTTATATCTATAGAAATTTTTGTTATAATTTTATATCTATAGAAAATTTTGTCAAATTGTATGTTTATAGAAAATGTTTGTTAAAATTGTATTTCCCAAAAATTTATTTCTACAGAAAATTTTCTAAAAATTTTATTTCTAAAGAAAATTTAGTCAAAATATATTTCCATAGAAAATTTTGTCAAAATTTCATTTCGTTTTGTTTGTTATTGTTAGTTTCTCTTCAATCATTATTGTTGTTTTTGAATGAAGATAGAGGAAGCACGCTCAAAAACAAACCCAGTCAACTACATTTAAATCGATGATTTGAGTTTGGCAAAGGAAAAGAGATATGCTTTCAAATTTGTTTAGGCAGTAACCGACTATCAAACATTTTTTCGAAAGCTTCAAGTATAGTTCACTTTGGGTTGAGGGAATTACAAGAATTTATTCTGATAATTGGTTGATAGTTTTGCTGCAAGTAGAGGATTCTGATGAGGAATGTTGTAATTCCGAAACAGCTGTACATCCAATCATCTTGCAGTTTATAGGGCTTTGCCCAAATAAATTTGACAAGCATACTTTTCCTCTGTTGGTTAAGCTACACTTGTAGTTTAGCCAATGCATGGTTTTATTTCTAGAGAAAATTTTGTCATAAAAAAAAATTTATACAAAATTTTAGTTCTATACAAATTTTATGTCTATACAAAATTTTGTCAAAATTTTATTTCTATAAACAATTTTGTCAAAATTTTATTTCCATAGAAAATTGTTTCAACATTTTATTTCTATAGAAAATTTTCTTAAAATTTTGTTTCTATGGATAATTTTGTTCAAATTTTACTATTAAAATTTTGTCAAAATTTTAGAAAGGCATTTCGAAAGAAAGGCAGTCACTCGAATGCGAATGAAATTGGGTTTTTCTATTTTTGAAAGTTCGTTTCGGTTGTATGAGAATACATTGATTATTAAAAATGAGTATTTTTAAATTTTTGGCCTGAGAATTCATTGAAATGTTAACAATGCTTTTACTTTTTTCTTGACACTTATTGTATATGTTCGTTTATTACTCGACAACAAAATATGAAGTGACTTGCCTTTCGAAATAAAAGAACAAAAATTAATTTTCTTTCGTTTAGAATACGAAAGAAAGCTTTCGTTCGATATACAGGAACAGGCCATTTGTCTAAATTTTATTTCTATACAAAATTTTGTCAAAATTTCATTTCTATATAAAATTTTATCAAAATTTTATTTCTGTACAAAATTTTCTCAAAATTTTAATTCTATGGAAAATTGAGTCGAAATTTTATTGCAATAGAAAATTTTCTCAAAATTTTATTTCTACAGAAAATTTTCTCAAAATTTTATTTCTACAGAAAATTTTGTCAAACTTTTATATTTATAGAAAATTTTTGTTAAAATTTTATTTCTATAGAAAATGTTGTCAAAATTTTATATCTATAGAAATTTTTTTTTTTTCAAAATTGTATTTCTATGGAAAATTTGGTCAATATTTGATTTCTATGGAATATTTTGCCAAAATATTATTGCTATAGAAAATTTTGTCAAAATTTTATTTCTATAGGAAATTTTATCAAAATTTTATTTCTATAAAAAATTTTGTCAGAATTTTATATCTATAGAAATTTTTGTCAAAATTTTATGTTTATCATTATTGTTGTTTTGATTTCAGCTTAAAACCATACATTGACTAAACACAAGTCTAGCTTAACCAACAGAGGAAAAGAATGTTTGTCAAATTTATTTGGGCAAAGCCCTATAGACTGAAAGATCGTTGGATGGACGCACGTTTCGGAATTATCAAATTCCTAATCAGCATCCACTACTTGCAACAAAAATATCAACCAATTATCAGAATAAATTCGGGCGGTTTACTAAGCCCAAAGTAAACCACACTTGAAGCTTCCGAGAAAAGGTTTATGATAGTCGGCTTTTGCCGAAATAAATCTTTGTATGTTTATAGAAAATTTTTGTGAACATTTTATTTCTATAGAAAAGTTTGCCAAAATTTTATTTCTATAGATTTTTTTTTTCAAAATTTTATTTCTATAGAACTTATTTTTTTCAAAATTTTATTTCTATAGAAAATTTTATCATTTTTTTTTTTTTGCAAAATCTACGAAAACATCAAGAACTCTACCAATGTGACAAACAGTGAAAAATCTTTTATTTTAGGAAGAATTCTACCACCTATGATAACCGTGGTTTGTACATCAGTCTATGTAGGTAGTTGGTATGTATGATGTGTCCTATGGGTTTGCAAAACTAAAGTAAATTGGTTTCCAACAAAAGGTGTTGGTTTGATTCGGCCACTTCTGAAATGTTGCTTAAACATTCGAAATCGCATCTTGATCTCGGAAACCCCAAGAGTTATTCTTGAAAATTCTCTCCAATATAAAGATTTACATGGCGTGAAGCATGACATACTTTTCTTTGCATTTGGAAATAAATATCCTATATCAAAAAAATAAAATTTTCTGTAAATACCAAAATGGCACTTCTCATATGAAAAATCCTTTTACTTTTTGATATTTTTTGAGTCCAATGAGAAGATAAATGCTGAATAAGCAAATCGACCAAACAAGGTCAAAATTATTCAATAACCAGCTGATACAAATTGTAGCTTCTTTAAGATGCTAAACACTCTAGAGGTTTTTTTTTTCAACTAGTATAGAATCTATATTCTTTAATATTTGTCGTCCACTAATGTATTTCTCTTTCATTGTATCATTTTCGACCCACCCTACTATTTGTGTTTTGTCGCTATATCGGCATGGGGAAGTACCAAACTAAACATGTGGGTTACGCAGATGGAATTAATGTTTTTCCTCGAGGATTTAAAAAATGCCGGAGAATGCTTACTGGTTAATTAGTAAACAATTTAATTGTGATTAATTATGGGTTATTCAAACATCAAAATAAAACGACCAGAATGAGGCTACTTTTAGTGAACAGATTTATATGGAAGTGAGAAAAAACAACGTCAAGTAAATCAAACTGACAAATAAAAAAAAAATCATGCAAAAGGGCAAACAAATCAAAATTAACTTGCTAAACCACATATAAATACTAAGGAGACTTCATTTATAGCTATAGAGGGAAGGGATACGAGAAATCTGTCATTTAATAAGGATGCCTAACCTCAAACACAAAATTTCAAGAAAAGAATGTATTCTGTGGTAATGGAAATATTGTAAGTAAATATTGAGAGAAAGGGAGGGAGAGGGAAAGATAAATTTTATTCATACTGCTTCTAGCAAGAACAAATCCTACTGGTCCCAATCTTGAATATCAAAGCCGCTACATTGAATGTTATGATATTGTTAGCAATTTTCGTTAAGAACCCATTTTCATTTTTCACAATGACGCTGAAAATTAAAGGTTCATGGGGACTAATCCAATTGAAACTTGACAGAAATAGAAACCAAGGCAGTAGCAGTTCCAACTTTTACCCGATATATCATCCGATAGTTTGTGTTGGAAATTGAATCGTCTCATCGTTCTTATCTATCTCAATTGGTATGATGTTTAAAATTGATTCGAAACGCCGTTGTTGTCTTAGATCTGAAGCATTCAATTCACAGGACCCTGTTAGAATTTCTATGTGTAGTTGATTCTTCTGAACATACTGGAGATTGAGTATCTGACCAGAATCCTCAATTTTATCTTTGGACTCATTAATCAGACATGATATCTGGAAAAATTGTAAAGTAATTTTACAGCCAGTCAATACTCCTGTCGAGCTTCTTGGAGAATTGTTCAGCCCAATCATCAATAGGTTAGGTTAGGTATATTGGCAGCCCGATATTTCAGGCTCACTTAGACTATTCAGCCTATTGTGATACCACAGTGGTGAACCACCCAATCATCAATAGGGTAACATCGGAATAATACAACATTTGCATGTCATCACATGGGTTCTTCTATTGGGTTTAATATCTATCTAACTCCTCTATTTACTTATTATACCCACCATCATAGAATGGTGACGGGAGTATAATAAGTTTGTCATTCCGTTTATAACACATCGAAATATCGATTTCCGACTATATAAAAAATATATATTCTTGATCAGGGAGAAATTCTAAGACGATATAACCATGTCCGTCTGTCTGTCTGTTGTAATCACGCTACAGTCTTCAATAATGAAGCAATTGTGCTGAAATTTCGCACAAACTTTCTCTCTCTTTTATCTGCAGGCAAGTCAAGTCGCAAGATGGGTTATATCGGTCCAGGTTTTGATATAGTCCCCATATAGACCGATCTGCCGATTTTAAACCGAACTCCCGATTTTGGGTCTTGGGCTTATAAAAACCGTAGTTTCTATCCAATTTGTCTGAAATTGAAAATATCGAGTTATTGTAGAACCTCAAAGAGGTGTGCCAAAAATAGTGAGTATCAGTCCATGTTTTAGTATAGACTCCATATAGACCGATATCCTGATTTCATTTCTTGGGATTATAGAATCCGTAGTTTTTATCCAATTTGCCTGAAATTAGAAATCTATCGGTATTCTAGGACCATAAAGAGCTGTGCCGAATATATTGTGTACCGTTACAGTTTTTGATATAGCCCCCTTATAAACCGGCCCTCCGAGAGGTATGCCGAAAATGGTGAGTATTTGTCCATGTTTTGATACAGCCCCCATATAGACCGACCTCCCGATTTTACTTCTTGGGCTTCTAGAATCCATAGTTTTTATGTAATTTGCTTGAAACTAGATATCGAGCGGTATTCTAGGACCATAAAGATCTGTGCCGAATATATTGTGTACCGGTACAGTTTTTTGATATAGCCCCCTTATAAACCGGCCCTCCGATTTGGGGTCTAGATGCTAGAACTACAATTAGATGTGCTGAATATTGTGTAGACCGATCTCTCGATTTAAATCCTAGGGTTTCTAGAAATTTTAATTTTTATCCGATTTGCCACAAACTAAAAATGTACTGGAATTTAAGACCTACAAAAAAATTTATATGATATTGTTTTTATCGGTCTATTTGGTAAGGCCTCCATATAGACCAATTTCAGATCATGATGGTACAGAAGGTACACTAATCATGAAAATTGCTTGAAACTGAATGTTAAATTTCCAGATTTTACTTCTCGTATTTATTGAAACAATTGGGGTAACAATCTACATATTTTAGATTTCAAATCAAGGCGTTATTTCATCATTTTGGGAAAAAAATCTGTAATCAAACACCCCTGAAATTTTCAAATGAAATTAGTATATTTTATTCATAGTGGTGGGTATTTAAGATTCGGCCCAGCTGAACTTACTGCTGTATATACTTGTTTTCAGACATATTTTTATACCCTCTACCATAGGATGGGGGTATATTAACTTTGTCATTCCGTTTGTAACACATCGAAATATTGCTCTAAGACCCCATAAAGTACATATATATTCTGGGTCGTGGTGAAATTCTGAGTCGATCTGAGCATGTCCGTCCGTCCGTCTGTTGAAATCACGCTAACTTCCGAACGAAACAAGCTATCGACTTGAAACTTGGCACAAGTAGTTGTACTTGATGTAGGTCGGACGGTATTGCAAATGGGCCATATCGGTCCACTTTTACGTATAGCCCCCATATAAACGGATCCCCAAATTTGGCTTGCGATTGCTCTAAAAGAAGCAAATTTCATCCGATCCGGCTGAAATTTGGTACATGGTGTTTGTATATAGTCTCTAACAACTTTGCAAAAATTGGTCCACATCGGTTATTAATTACATATAGCCCCCATATAAACCGATCCCCCGATTTGGCTTGCGGAGCCTCTAAGAGAAGCAAATTTCATCCGATCCGGCTGAAATTTGGTACATGGTGTTAGTATATGGTCTCTAACAACCATACAAAAATTGGTCCACATCGGCCCATAATTATATATAGCCCCCATATAAACCGATCCCCAGATTTTACCTCCTCCTAGAGGAGCAAAAGTCATCCGATCCGATTGAAATTTGGTACGTGGTGTTAGTATATTGTCTCTAACAACCATGCCAAAATTGGTCTTTATCGGTCCATAATTATATATAGCCCCCATATAAGCCGATCCCCAGATTTTACCTCCGGAACCTCTTAGAGGAGCACAATTCATCCGCTCCGGTTGAAATTTGGTACGTGGTGTTAGTATATGGTATCTAACAACCATGCAAGAATTGGTCTATATCGGTCCATAACTATATATAGCTCCCATATAAATCGATCCCCAGATTTATCCTCCGGAGCCTCTTGAAGGAGCAAAATTCATCCGATCCGGTTGAAATTTGCAAGGTTGTGTTAGTATAAAGCCGCTAATAACCATGCCAAAATTGGTCCATATCGGTCTATAGTTATTTATAGCCGATCCCCTATCACACAAAAATTGGTCCATATCAGTTCATAATCATGGTTGCCACTCGAGCCAAAAATAATATACCAAAATTTTATTTTTATAGAAAACATTGTCAAAAGGTTATTTCTATAGAAAATTTTGTCAAAATTTTATTTCTATAGAAAAATTTGTGAAAATTTTATTTCTATAGAAAAATTTTTCCAAATTTTATTTCTATAGAAAATTTTATCAAAATTTTATTTCTATAGAAAATTTTTTCCAAATTTTATTTCTACAGAAAATTTTTTCCAAATTTTACTTCCATAGAAAATGTTGTCAAAATTTTATTTTGTCAAAATTTTATTTCTATAGAAACTTTAAACTTAATTATATACGTATTTAACCGGCCTTTTTTTAGTTTAATATATACCACGTATGGACTATGCGGTATATATTACGGTGTTAGGAAGTTTTAAAATACCTTGCCATCGGCAAGTGTTACCGCAACCCAAGTAATTCGATTGTGGATGACAGTCTTCAATAGAAGTTTCTACACAATCCATGGTGGATGGTACATAAGCTTCGGCCTGGCCGAACTTACGGCCGTATATACTTGTTAAACATAAAGTGCCTCTATATTTACAATTTCAGGAAAATCGGATTAAAATTTTGGTATCTAATGGACTGAGGGATATCATATGCGGAACACCGATACCGATTTGAGTCCATATAGCCTCCGGGTTATATGGATCATATTGATTTTGACAAATATGACAATATTTTATTTACATTGAACCAATCGTTTTCATATTAGGTGAATATAAATTATTTATAATATCTCTGAACGTGTCTAAGAATATGAATCACTCGATTTCTCCAAATATAAATTTTAGCACAATGTACCCAACGGAATATTGTAATGCCACATGTGTTCTAAAATAGCCTACAAAGAAATACAAAATTTCTCTAGTTTGTCATTTGAAATTCCCTTTCGAAATAATTAATTTGTGAAATTTTCCCTAGAGCTCATTAAAATCACAAATCAACTTTTGCGAACATGTAATGTTTGAAGCAAAAATACGTATTTCAAACTTTACTCGTTGACATCTGTCAATATGCGAGAAAATATGTTGAACAGCATTCATGTGACTTTAGCCTAACAAAAACCACAACATGTTGTGTTATACCTCTAAACTAAAGAAAATGAATTACATTCCAAAACCACAGCAGAATGACATTCTCATGACAACGACAGCAACAGTAGCAACAACAACAACAACGCATTCATTTTTCTAAGTCGTTTTTCCTTTCGCGGCAAATAGAAACCATACTAATTAAGCAAAAATGTATTGCAGATACTTGACAATGACGTAACAGTGAAATGAACAGCACAAAAACAGTCAGTCAAGCTGCCATCGAGCCAACAAACTAACGAACCATTCAAGCAGCATTTGTAAATGGTACTTGTAATAATGGCACAACGACAATACCCGGCAAACCATTAACAATCTACGATTATTATGCGCTTTCAAAGTTACACAGCCATTAACGATGATTATTCGCTTAAAACAATCAAAGAGTTTGGGGTTGTATGAGGATGTTTCAGAAAGTGGGAGTGGGCAAAGGTAGATAGGTAGGTAGGTAGGTAGGTTTCAAGAAAGTGCTGCCAATGTGTACTTCTGCGTTTCCTGTGTTTGTGTTCCTTCTTATATTTCCGTTTCCTGTAACTTAGATTCAACACATAACAACTAGGTTTTGACTGAGCTATTCAAAACGTAGTCTCAAATGTAGTGAGTCTATGTTTTAGCTGCTCGTGCTACTGTGTATGTGTGTGTACGTGTGAATAAAGGGTAAAGTTATTCAGCATAGAAATCATAAAAAATTACATTATCCCTAATAGTGTATTTGTGTGGCTGGGGTTAATTTCTGGGAAACTCGTATATACCTTAGTACTTGTATTTTATTGATAAACATCAGAGAACTACATACAAATTTATGAGTTTATATACAGATTTCCTATTGTCAAAAAAAACAAGTATATACGGCCGTAAGTTCGGCCAGGCCGAAGCTTATGTACCCTCCATCATGGATTGCGTAAAAACTTCTTCTAAACACTGCCATCCACAATCGTATTACTTAAGTTGCGGTAACGCTTGCCGATGGCAAGGTATCTTAAAACCTCCTAACACCATCTTCTAAATTGTATGTAAGTCCATACGTGGTATATATTAAATCAAAAAAGATCGATCCAATACGTATATAATTCAGTTTGACAAAGTAGACATAACATTTTGACAAAATTTTCTACAGAAATAAAATTTTAACAAAATTTTCTATAGAAATAAAATTTTCACAAAATTTTTTTATAGAAATAAAAATCTTGACAAAATTTTCTATAGAAAGAAAATTTTGACAAAAATTTCTACAGAAATAAAATTTGAACAAAATTTTCTATATAAATAAACTTTTGACAAAATTTTCTATAGAAACAAAATTTTGACAATGATGAAAATTTTATTATGAACCGAATAAAATTTTAACAAAATTTTCTCTAGAAATAAAATTTTGACAAAATTTTCTATAGAAATAAAATTTTGGTAAATTATTTTTGGCTTTAGTGGCAACCATGATTATGAACCGATATGGACCAATTTTTGTGTGATTGGACCAATTTTGGTATGGTTGTTAGCGACCATATACTAACACCACGTTCCTAATTTGAACCGGATTGGATGAATTTTGCACCTCCAAGAGGCTCCGGAGGTCAAATCTGGAGAATGTTTTATATGGGGGCTATATTTAATTATGGACCGATATGGACCAATTCTGGCACGGTTGTTAAAGATCATATACTAACACCATGTTCCAAATAACAACCGGATTGGATGAAATTTGCTTCTCTTGGAGACTTCGCAAGCCAAATCTGGGGATCGGTTTATATGGGGGCTATATATAATTATGAACCGATGTGGACCAATTTTTGCATGGTTGTTAGAGACCATATACCAATATAATGTACCAAATTTCAGGCGGATCGGATAAAATTTGCTTCTCTTTGAGGCTCCGCAAGCCAAATCTGGGGATCGGTTTATATGGGGGCTCTATATAATTATGAACCGATGTGGACCAATTTTTGCACGGTTGTTAGAGACCATATACAAATATCATATACCAAATTTCAGGCGGATCGGATCAAATTTGCTTCTCTTTGAGGCTCCGCAACCCAAATCTGGGGATCGGTTTATATGGGCGCTATATATAATTATGGACCGATGTGGACCAATTTTTGCACGGTTGTTAGAGACCATATACCAACATCATGTACCAAATTTCAGCGGGATCGGATGAAATTTGCTTCTCTTGTAGGCTCCGCAAGCCAAATCTGGGGATCGGTTATATGGGGGCTATATATAATTATGGACCGATGTGAACCAATTTTTGCATGGTTGTCAGAGACCATATACCAACACCATATACCAATTTCAGCCGGATCGGATGAAATATGCTTCTGTTAGAGGCTCCACAAGCCAAATCTGGGGATCGGTTTATATGGGGGCTATATATAATTATGGACCGATGTGAACCAATTTTTGCATGGTTGTTAGAGACCATATACCAACACCATATACCAAATTTCAGACGGATCGGATGAAATATGCTTCTTTTAGAGGCTCCACAAGCCAAATCTGAGGGTCCGTTTATATGGGGGCTATACGTAAAAGTGGACCGATATGACCCATTTTCAATACCATCCGACCTACATTGATAACAACTACTTGTGCCAAGTTTCAAGTCGATAGCTTGTTTCGTTCGGAAGTTAGCGTGATTTCAACAGACGGACGGACGGACGGACGGACGGACGGACGGACGGACGGACGGACATGCTTAGATCGACTCAGAATTTCACCACGACCCAGAATATATATACTTTATGGGGTCTTAGAGCAATATTTCGATGTGTTACAAACGGAATGACAAAGTTAATATACCCCCATCCTATGATGGAGGGTATAAAAATAATAATAATAATAATAATAATAATAATAATAATAATAATAATAATAATAATATATATATATATATATATATATATATATATATATATATATATATATATATATATATATATATATATATATATATATATATATATATAATATATATATATATATATATATATATATATATATATATATATATATATATATATATATATATATATATATATATATATATATATATATATATATATATATATATGCTGTCACTAGGAAGCTTAGTATACAGGGTGGCTCATGCAAATAATGCAATAAAGTAAAGCGCTATATTTTTTTCATTTGTATAACATAGGATGAGGGGTATATTAATTTTGTCATTCCGTTTTTACACATCGAAATATTGATCTTAGACCCCATGGGTCATGGTGAAACTCTGGGTCGAACTAGTGATGTCGTTGCGTCCGTCTTTCCATAGAAATCACGCTAACTTCCGAAAAAACCAAGCCATCGAAATGAAACCTGTCAAAAGTTGTTGTTAGATTGTATTGCAAAAGGGTCATAAGGGAACACTTTTAGATATAGCCCCCATATGGCAGATTTTAAAATAAAAACAAGTATATATGGCCGTAAGTTCCGCCAGGCCGAATCTTATGTACCCTCCACCATGGATTGCGTAGAAACTTCTACGAAAGGCTGTCATCCACAATCGAAATACTTGGGTTGTGGTATCTTAAATCGTTTTCTAAATTGTTAGTTAGCCCATACGTGGTATATATTAGACAAAAAAGTTATGTATAGGTAAGTCTACAAATAATTACGAATCGACATGGACTTTTGCACGGTACGTAGGGAGCCACAATTGAAATATGGGGATCGCTTATATGAGGGCTATATACAATTATGAATTTGATATGGACCAATTTTTGTGTGATTGGGGATCGATTTATCTGAGGGCTTATATATAACTATAGACCGACATGGACCTAGTTAGGCATGGTTATTAACGGCCATATACTAGCACAATGTACCAAATTTCAACTGACTCGGATGAAATTTGCTCCTCCAAGAGGCTCCAAAACCAAATCTCGGGATCGGTTTATATGGGGTCTATATATGATTATGGACTGATATGGACCACTTTTGTCATGGCTGTTAAAAATCATATAGTACCACCATGTACCAAATTTCAACAGATCGGATGAATTTTGCTTCTCCAAAAAGCACCAGAGGTCATATCTGGGGATCGGTTTATATGGGGGCTATATATAATTATGGACCGATGTGGACCAATTTTTGCATGGGTGTTTGAGGCCATATATTAACACCATGTACCAAATTTCAACTGAATCAGATGAGTTTTGGTCTTCCAAGAGATTCCGGAGGTCAAATCTGGTGATCGGTTTATATGGGAGCTATATATATATATGAACCGATGTGGACCAATTTATGCATGGTCATTAGAGACCATATACTAACACCATGTACAAAATGTCAACCGAATCGGATGAAATTTGCTTCTCTTAGAGGGCCCTGCAAGCCAAGTCGGGGGATCCGTGTATATGGTGGCTATATGTAATTATGGACCGATGTGGACCAATTTTTGCATAGTTGTAAGAGACCATATACTAACACCATGTACTAAATTTCAGCCGGATGGGATGAAATTTGCTTCTCTTAGAGCAATCGCAAGCCAAATTTGGGGGTCCGTTTATATGGGGGCTATACGTAAAAGTGGACCGATATGGCCCATTTACAATACCATCTGACCTACATCAATAAAAACCACTTGTGCCAAAGTTTCAAGCCGATAGCTTGTTTCGCTCAGAAGTTAGCGTGATTGCAACAGACGGACGGACGGACGGACATGCTTAGATCGACTCAGAATTTCACCGCGACCCAGAATATATATACCTTGTGGGGTTTTAAAACAATATTTCGATGTGTTACAACGGAATGACAAAGTTAATTTACCCCCCATCCTATAGTGGAGGGTATATAAGATTGGAAATATAATAAATTTAAACAATTTGTAAATAACTTCGCAGTACATATATATATATATATATATATATATATATATATATATATATATATATATATATATATATATATATATATATATATATATATATATATATATATATATATATATATATATATATATATATTATATATATATATATATATATATATATATATATATATATATATATATATTATATATATATATATATATATATAAATATATATATTTATGTGTGTGTGTGTGTGTGTGTGTGTGTGTGTGTGTGTGTGTAATAGAAGTATAGGAAAATTTGGGTATTTTGACCATTTTTTTAGAAATCAGACAAACATATATATGGGAGCTATATCTATCAGAACCGATTTCATCCAAATTTGGCATGCATCATTACAATGCTAACTATAATCCCTGTGCACAATTTCGGATTACCAATTTGACCTCTTTTGTGACATGAGTGTAAATCGGGCGAAGGACAAATATGAGAGCTTTATCTAAATCTAAATCGATTTCAAACAAAATTAGCATGCATATCCAGAAATTCAATTCCCTGTACAAAATTTAAAGCAAATAAAGGCAAAACAAAATTTAAAGCAAATAAAGGCAAAACTCTGACTTCTGGGGCCATACAAGTGCATATCGGGCGAAAGATATATATGGGAGCTATATCTAAAACTAAACCGATTTCATTAAAATTTGACATACTTGACTATAGTACTAATTGTTCACGTTTTCAAAATTTCTACCAAATTGGGGTTAAACTCTGGCTTCTGGGTCCATATAAGTACATATCGAGCGATAGATATATATGGGAGCTACATCTAAATCTGAACCGATTTCAATAAAATTTGGCAAAGTTGACTAGAGTACTAATTGTTCTTGTTGTGCAAAAAAAAATCTGGCTTCTGGGGCCATATTAGTAGATATCGGGTGAAAGATATATGTGGGAGC